>NC_051185.1:43631778-43931778 GCF_013339695.2 Rhipicephalus sanguineus | reverse complement strand
TGGGAGAGGAGATGGATACGGTTTGGACACTTGGGAGAGGAGGGTTGGACACTTGGGAGAGGATATGGAGGAGAGTGTCGCTACTTTCTATATATCAAGGGACTTTAGCGGCAGCGAGTCGCGCGCGGCAGCGGCGGAGTGCGCGGGAGGTGCCGGCTCCGATGCGCCAGCTGTGCTACATCACTTAACCTCGCGCATGCGCAGCACGGTTCTTGAGGAGCCACGCGAAACTGACTCGGCTAGGCCAGTGTACCTAACGCTACAAAAAGGATGACGATAACAGTGCTCATAAGACGCGGGGGTGGTGTTCGGTTTCCGGAACAGCTTTTATGAGAAGACAGCTGCGCAGGACTGCTCATCGCGCGCACACGCGTATTCTCGTTCATTTCGCCGCTGTGCTCAGTTTTACGGCGCTTGTCGACTAGGCGGTCGACGCTCGCGCGTTCAGGTTTTAAAAAAATTGGCGGCCGTACAGTACTCACGGTTTCAAACGCGACATCAACATTTTTAGTATAACGACTTGTATGCGCAATTGCTCGAGATAGCCACGCCATGTCGCGAAGAGCCTGGTCTCTAAAGATAATGTTGGCTCTGATCTGCGCGTTCGAGTCGAAATGACGCCGATAGGACCCAAACTAAAGACGGTAGAAACGAAAACATGTGCATTTCTTAGCCCTAAATTGTCCTATTTCAATTCGTGAGTGCTGTACATGCCCAGAAAGATTGTGAACGGCACACCCGCCACAATAGACAACCGTGGAAAGATTACCTCGAAATCAACTAAGGTGAGTTGATTTATTTTAAAAGATTTTAATTAAAACACAGTTAAAATGCCTTTTCTTGGGAGGACCCGAAACACGAACACAGGCTCGGAGGATTTGCAATGCGCTCGTTGTTTCGCCTGCTTTCTTGAATAATTTCCGATGACCTTTTTTTTTTCATATCTCATCGCTAGCAATGCAAACAAGATGTATCGCCCGCAAAAGTCCCAACGGCATGCATCTTTCCGGGATAAGAAGAATGATTCAATTTGACTCTCACGTTATCTGATTCGATCTACACTAGATTTCGTTTCTGGTAAATAGCTGCATCTATGTCCCAAAGGTATCGCCAGGCCAGAAGTGAATTCGAGACGTGAGGTTTCCGGTAACGTCGCCCTCTGGACATGGATGCCTCAATACACGTTTTTTTTTTATTTTGTGTTTTCCTGTTTCTTTCTCTTTGTTTTTCTTTCGCTTGAGATTGTGTTTGCTGGAGTCGATATAAAAAAGAAGTTTAACCTCAGCAGGCTAAAAAAGGAAAGAAACATCCTTGGCCTGAGAAAAGAGCACCAAACGCTCACAATTCAACGACACACGTTTACCCAGGCGCTTGGGAAGGCCTGTTATTTTGTCCTCAATGATCTGTTCTTTTGGTCGACAAATGTCACTACCATACATGTGGTAACAGCGTGGTTGTCCTACTTTAGCGTGTGAGCCGTTTTTCTTTAATGTAATTGCGCTTTCTATAGCTAACAGGTCTGAAAATTAGCACGCGGATACACTTCAGCCGGAAATTCGTTATGTTGCTGAACTGCGCTTTGACGCGTCGCTTCTTGATCCGTTGCTGGCTAGCAACGACTCCGTAACAGTCACGTCGTGTACACGTGAAGAGTCATACGACGCTTCGTCCTTCGAAGCACAGCTGCAGCGTATGTACATCGGGAATCATGCTTCCCAAAGAGTGGTCTAACTCGTGACAATGGCCTTTATCACCATCCGATTAAAAGCGGTATTGCGAATCAAGCGACTGACAAGGCCTGCGCCGCCTAGCGATAGTTACAGCACAAAAACTCACAGGGTCCCTCCATAGCAGTTCCCTGCGCTGTTCCCAGCTATGCCAACAAGCTCAAGTTTACATCCTTTTAAATCACAGGGTCCCCTATACATTCGCCTAAGACAACGCGAAGGCGAAAACCATATTCTTCTTCTTTTCTTTTTTCTCAGTCGATTGAATCGATCCTCCCCGCCCCCTCCGAAAGCTTTCTGCACCTAACGTGGTTTTGCACTGCCTCGAAGATCGGAGGCATCGCAAGCTTTCTGCACTTCACCTGGTTTTGCACTACTTCCGTGATCGGCCCTCCTTTGACCAAGCGACGATGGCATGCGAAGACGCCATCATCTGACGTCATCATGATGATGATTATGTCATAGTGACGTCGTAGTGCGTCACGATGACGTCATAAACTTTTACGATATGTGCCGTCGTGATTACGTCATATGGTGACGTCATCACGTGATGATTATTTTTTGTGTCACGCCGACGCCGCTGACGCCGACGTTCAATTTTCGCATTTGGTGCGGCATCCAAGGCTTTCGCCTTAGTATATTGAGTCGACAGCAGCAGCAAGGAGCTTATTAACCCTGAACACGTCCAAATTTTCCCGCATGGTAGAACTGTGCAATGTTCTCAATGCTAAGCCACTTGATGAGACCGCAGCAGCCATCTGTGGACTAATCCAAGGCTCACAGAATGACGAGGTGCAGAACGTGTCTGAGCTTCACATTGTTCAGAATAGGCAACGTGCGCTGGGGCGCCAGCCCCAGCGATGCCAGCGCCAAATTTCATAGCCTAACTAGCGCAAGGAGCAAAACTGGGTTGACATGATGAGCGTTCTGTTTTTTTTTTTTTGATATTGAATAATATATCCCGACAAAGAGTCTCCGCAATATGAAGTAGCCATCTGCGCATGAACGATGAAGCCTTGAACGTATTTTTGTGTATTTTTTTTTGTTCCTGTACCATTTTAGTGCCCCTATCGGCAGACGACGTCCAAACTGGGCTGATAAACGAGGAAACATAGAGCCATTTATTCTGTGCAGGGTGTCTATCCAAATTCATTTACTCTCGAACCCACCCTAAGAGCAATCCTACGTAATCCTGACCTCAGGTATATTCCATCGAATCGAGCAACACAGGGGTGCCATAAAGAATATTGAGGTGCACTTACATCGTCGTCAGAGAACGCATGATTATGTGTTTTGGCGTAGACACATTTCGAAATGTGTAATTCCGTTTAGCCTATCAAAAAGTATTGGTTTTATTCAATCTTCGCACACTAGAGTGTTCGAGGAATTACGCGAATAAACGTTGTGTTGCGTAAATTAATGCGACTCATTCTATGGGAAACTATGGCAGCGGAAACATCAGGCTATGTGCAGTCACTTAAACTGAATAAAAAAGTGACCTTTACCCATGCTCAAAGGACGGTTCATTAAGTGCTCCAAAGGCATCCAAGGGCCATTATTGTGTTGTATTATTGGTTCCTAAGCGCTGAAAACCGAACAACGCTTGTCCTGTGTTCCCTCCGCATATTTTTCGTAACTCTACGTAACAAGCGTAATCATGCCAGAAACAAGCTTGTTAACCGACGCTTCCGTTACTCCCCTCTATCAAAGAAGGTAGAGTAAAACAAGTGACCGTGGAAGGTATATAAATATTGAACAGATGCACACATCACACTGTTGTACAGAAGCAACAACCGGTTCGGATATCCGAACGCACTCACGGGGAGCAAGAGAAACAGATGATTCGCAAAAGAGATCAAAGCAGGCGTAGGAATAAGCAATCAGGATGACCTATTAGCATTGACTTTTCGGCTGATTTTTGGGGGGCTGCATGACTAAAGGTGTTCCTGCGAGTGTATCTGTAGGTGCGCTGCACTCTGCGGGAATAATCTAAGCAGAGGAAGCGGGACTTCAATACAAAACAACTGATGAGTACCAGAAAAAAAAAGGAAAGAAAATGCTTCTTCTTGCCCGGGATGTATCGGAGTACGCGTGGGACACCCAGCATCTGTCAGTTATCGATAGGCAGGTGCACGGCTCGAACGTTATCTTACGCGCAGCACAGCCCGAACAAATCGAAACAAATCGCAAAAATGAAATTAGGATAATGTTATACATTTCTCCTGCAAATGTACTATCTAAGGAAAAAAAAAGTCGCAGGGTCCCCTATGCATTTGCCGAAGAAGACTCGAAGGCGAAAGCGATCTTTTTTTCTTGTCAGTCGATGAGGCGCCCCTCTAGGAAAGCTTTCTGCACTTAAGTGGTTTTGCGCATCCTATAGTATCGGAGGCATTGCAAGCTTACTTCACGTAACCAGCTTTTGCACTGCCTTCGTGATCAGCCCACCTTTGACCAAGCGACATTGTGATGTGATGACGTCTTCGCGTGACGTCACGTTATGTGGCGTAAGCGGAACGTCAGCTCTATCTATCTATCTATCTATCTATCTATCTATCTATCTATCTATCTATCTATCTATCTATCTATCTATCTATCTATCTATCTATCTATCTATCTATCTATCTATCTATCTATCTATCTATCTATCTATCTATCTATCTATCTATCTATCTATCTATCTATCTAGATGCGACGACATAATCTTGGCTTAAAACAGCACTGCCATATACACGTATAAACTTTCCCTTTTTATTCGCCCTTCAAGCAACCCTGGGAAAATAACGCATGCCAAAAGAAATAACAGGTATTGCAAGTAGTAATGGTAGAGCTAACTCAAGAAACAAGATACATGAGGGCTCGAAAAACAGGTTAGGTTAGTGGTAAAAAAAAGAATCTCAGGCTTCGTGCTGATAGTGTCCGGCAGATCGCGGCCCATACATCAACAAGCGTCCGGCTGGTTTTTCCGGAGTAGATGGAGGCCTGTTCGTATTACCACTAGACCTTCCGGCTTTTTATCTCTGACGTCAGAGACTCCTTCCGTCTTGTGTTTGTGTGGGCAGGCGACGTAGGCGACGTAACTTGCGAGTGGCTGACATTATATATCTTGACGGCACTACAGCCGCTGTCTCCGTGGCACCTAGTTGTTCGCCGATGCGCGCAGATATACAGAAATGAACACACAGAAAGTCAGAAAAAAAGCTAGCGTTCTGTCTGTTGTCTTCTCTTGATCAGTGTTGATGGCGGAAGAGCTCGGGAATGGCACGGAGTCCGAGTCAGACATACGATAAGGGCTTACAATCGGAAACGCAATCAGTAATACGGGATGTGAGAGTGCGGTTGCCCTAAGTGCTCGTGAGGTTGCTCGCATGAAATGCGAAACAAGCTGGTAGTTCGGGTGTCAGGGTGGAATGGTTTTTCGGATAAACCACCTAGCTTGGATGTGACGCCTTGGTTTTTCTATAGTCCTGGCTTACGCAGACATACCTTGACGATATCGCCCGCACCATCTTCTTTATCTTTATTTAGTACCTTCGTTTGCGGTTGCGAAGGATAGCTACGTTTGTGGCATCTGTGTTTTTAAGTAGCACGCGAAGTACGTACTCTGTGACAGTAGCCATTCGTGTCGATTAGTGAAGAATGAACACGAAGACCGGGAGAATGTACAACACTAGACGCTTTCACGCGCTTGAGCATTGTATCGTGTAGGGCTGCGTTCGACAAGCCCGCCACCACATACTAAATGGTTACATAAAAAAATCAAATAACATTAAGCAACCTTTGGTTATAAAGTATTGTAAGGTTGTCGGGGAGCTTTAGAGACACCCATGAGCCGTAATTATAATTCATTTTGTATTGGAATCTCCTGTTTTAGTACCCCCAACATATATACGTTAGCAATGATGACCGCATTCAATCTTTGGTTTAAAACATAAGACATGCTAAGCCTCGTGTTCGTTCAAGAATACTGTCCTAAATATTTTAAGAACGCTAACCTACGAAATCACTGCCTCAAGAAGCATCTTCGTGGCTTTCTGTTTCAGGATAACCTCACGCATACAGCAAAAGCGAAACGTTAAGTGGCACTGTGTAATAAGAACAGACGCATGTAGTTTAATAGTAAAGGACCTCCCGATATTTATGTGCAGTGTAGGTGAGGTTATGACCTGCTTAGAATAAAATGCATGCGCCCTATACTTCAAGCACCCTCCCGTGGCACCACAAGATCGTGTAGCCCCCCAACCTGGGCGCTTCTTTTTCGCACCACGCCTCTATACAATACATTTTCTGTGCCTTATAGGTTTGACGTGTTAGGCGAACCTCATATATTATGCATCCACAGAGATATAAAGAGAGCCGCACCATGTATTCACAGAGTATTACATGCTTTCCAAAATGGGTTTTGAATAATGCAGTCATGCATGATTAACTCTCGCCATCACCTCTGCTTTGACGATATTTCAAAGACACGTCCTTTTCTTTCATTTTTTATTTGTGTTCGTTTATGCGTGGCAACTGTTGTTCCTATGCAATTGCGGGGCTGCGGCTGGGATATTACAACACAACTACACTGCGTGCGTACTTAGGAGGCTTCTTTTTTTCCTAAAAATATTACGTCACGACGTTTTAGGTTCCTTTACTTGGCGAGTTCTCGCGTGGCATTCGGGTAACGGGATTATAACATAGTTCTAAATTCAAAGCACAGGCAGGCTCTGATGGATGGAAATACAGTGTGATATATGCAGAATGTCTGAGCAGTTGCAGAAAGCGGTACTGCTTTCAGTCTATATCACAACACAGTTTCTGCACGTTCATTCCTTCGGAGTTTCCGTCCTACAAAATAATTCTCAAGCGTAGTTCTTCTTTCCTTTTGTGAGACTGCTAAAAAATTTGGTGGTTCTTATTACCTATTGTCAAAGACTTTCGTAATAAAATCGTTTTTCAATTGAGCAGATGTATCATCTCTGTGGCTAACATCAACTTTTCGTGAACCTTCTCGTAATTATATGTCTAGATGCTTCATCAAACGCCAAAATTGACCCTCGGCGTCCAACGGCGGCGGCGTCCGGTGGCTTCAGGGACGAGTGATGCAAAAGATCAACACGTGATGATGTCCCCATAAGACGTCATCATGACGTCATAGATCGCCAAAATTTGTAACGCCATGATGATGTCATCGTAACGTCAAGTGATGTCACTTCACATGATGACGTAATTACATGACACCGCACCTTGGTCAGAGGTGGGCCGATCACGGAGGCAATGCAAGACCACGTTAGGTGCAGAAAGTTTTCAGAGCGCGGCGGGGCAGCATCAACACATCGACTTAGAAAAAGAAAGAAGGCGGTCTTCGCTTTCGAGTCGTCTTAGGTGAAATCATAAGGGACCCTGTCAGCTTTTTAACGCGATAGCGTTAGAGAGCTCGTGTCGCAGAAATTCCGATGTCGGTGTCGGGACCGTTGGTTGTGAGCGAAAAATCGAGAAAGGAAATGGACAACTATGTCCATCTAGCGGAAAACATATCAAGCCAATGCCGCCTTTCACGGCCGGGCTAGACCGCACGCGCGCGCTCGCTTGCGGTCTAGCCCGGCCGTGCGCCTTTCCAGGGGAGGCGTTGATCAAGCAAAAAGCAAACGCTAGATAATGTGCTGCCATCTGTGAGGCATTGTGAGACTCTTCGTGGCCTCCGAGATGGCAAGCGCGCGGTGTATATCTTGAAGGCCATGCGACTCTTGCTTTAGATCAAAAACCTATATATACCATTCTCGCGCGCGCGCGTGTGTGTGTAACAATACACATTCATAAGTATGCACTTAGTGGTTGAAGTGCGCACCAGGGGCCGGATTTCGCTATTGCGTTCAACTCTTAAAGGCGAAGCTTAAGGGTCCCCCAATTTTTCTTCTTGTTTGCCTTCATAGCACGCATCCAATGAAAGGAGCTCATTTCCTTTTCAGTCTACCTTAGTTTTGTATGCAAATTCGTATGCCACAATAACTGCTGACATGCTCGCTACTTTGCACACTTGCATAGCGAGCCGCTACCTATTGATTTATTAAGGCGAAAAGCCTTATATTCTCATGCAAACGTGGCCGTGAGCGTAAAGGCGACGTGTGATACACTAAGTCACATGACCACCCGCACGCCTCGTGGCTCGAGGCGCGCTTCGTCTTAGCGGCGTCCACCTGTCTATAGAGTGGAAACTCACAGGGTCCCTTACACATTCTCCTAAAATGAATCAAAGGCGAACGCCATCTTCTTTTTAATCTCAGTCAATGTAGTGAACCTCGTCCGCCTCCCTCCAAAAGCTTTGTGCACCTCACCTGGGTTCGCACTGACTCAATGATGGGCCCACCTTTGACCAAGCGGCGCTGTTACGTGGTTACGTCATCGTGTGACGTCATGTTATACGCCGTCACAGGGTGACGTCATCACGGGATAACCATCTTTGCTGGCACTCGCATTGACGCCTACGCCGCCGTCGGCCAATTTTCGCGTTTGATAAGGCATCTAAGGCTCTCGCCTTAATAAAAGCGCCGTTTGCGGGATATATAGTGGAAGCTAAACTAGCCTCGTCTGTTGGCTTTCGCCTTCCAGTTGCCTTCGGTTAACGAGCAAGGGACCCCATAAGATTTCTGTTTTTTCGCAGATCAGTTAAAGCTGGTCCGTCGAGTCGGTGCTGGACAGCGCTACAACCCGTTGCCTTGTGGTGGGATGTCGAACAGGTGAGATCTGCGGCGTGATTGCTCACGTCCATGCCACGGGGCACATTGTTGCGCATTACTGGCACCGGGGGAATGACAAAAACCAAGTGCAGGTTGTGTATCGGGCCAGGGACGGTTCTCTGGATGCCCATGGGAACGTTTGTGTCTCCAGTATACGCTGCGCAGCCTGCACTGTGCTCTTTATGAATTTCCACTGCGCGAGGAGCGCGCAACACTCTATGACCACACTGCGTGGGCACGTGCAAGCTAAATATCAAGCTTGAGTCCGAGCAGCGTGTACGTTTTTTTGTACGCTTCATTCTGAGATGATTACTTTCGGCGACACTGTCGCTTTGCGTGACGTACAATCTCGCGCGTCCAATGATCGAAGCGACTAGTCGCCCGCCTCTCCTCAAACAGCCAATGAGCGTGCACTGAAAGTGATATTACGGCTATATGTAGAAAAGCGATAGTCTCGAAATACGATTGCTGGTATTCTTCTGATGAAATGTCCACGTGGGGCTGCTCCTATTACGCTCCATTACCGATCGAGTCACCCGTGTTTTCGAATCCTCGGCTTTTATATACACCAGAGATTTTAAGGCTAGGACCCTGTTTTTTTATTTTATTTCTTGCATTTTGTGTAGCATTATGCTGCATGACGCGAACGTGAAGAAGCACCTTTTTTTTTTTTTTTCGCGAGCAGCGCGCAGCTTATATAGCAAGTTTTTTTGTTATTTTTTTACGTTTTTCTTTATTTTTATTTTTTTCATTCTTAGTATTTACTCCCATGGTCACTTCCTCTGTTTTCTACACTCACAGATGTAGAGGGAGTACTGCGAGGGTAGAGCGACTGTGTTACTCTCGCCAGAGTTCTTTGACGCCGTGGGGGAGTAGTGGAGAGTTAGCCGCGGAACTTGCTCTTTCCTTGAAGGCAGAGTAAAAGGGACCGCGAACTCTCTGCTACTCAGATAGAGTTCCCAATCCACGGAACTCCCTCCCCGATGTAGCGTGAACAGTGTCGGGAACTCCCTCCTAAGCAGACGGAGTACAAACTAGTGCTAGCTTCTGGCCGACGCCGCACAGCGATATATAACTGTCTCTTAACCATAATCCTCCGAGCGTAGACGCCACAGATGTCACTTTATTGTGCAAGTTAATAGGATAGCTTTCAGTAATAACAAAAGAAAGTGTTTGTGATCGTAAACCTTTGGTTTCTGAAACGCCAACAGAAGCATGCTTCGAAGCCTCAGAATAACTGCCAGTTGGGCGTGTTGGTATAGATTCATGATGGTGAAGCGCTAAAAGAAACGGGGACTTACGGGTTCACCGTCCTGTGTTCTTCGTAAGTCCCCGTTTCTTTTAGCGCTTCACCATCATGATTCGAAGCCTCGAACATCGGCAAATTTTAACCCATCGCCAACTTAGTTTACGACACAAACTAATTGCCACTGGAATAAGGTAGACACTAAAGCATTATTGCAATAAAAGTCGTGAGGGAAAAAAAAAAGAAAAAAAAAACGTCCGGCAGGAGGAATCGAACCTGCCACCATAAGCTTCTCAAGCCGAGGTCTCTACCACTACTCCACGCCCCAACGCAGCACTCTTGCCGTAAAAAGACTAGTCAAGACAGAGTTCCCCGCTCGACTTCATCTTTACGGGTCGCGTACTGAAGATAGACGCGATCTTCCTTTTCAAATAAAATTCGCGTCTTCATAACACACAAAACAGCTGACGACCACGAATGACATTCAATAACCTGTATTTTCTCGCGCTATCGACGATATACCCGCACAGCGCCCGTGTCAATGTACTGATTTGCATCTGAATCGATAGGTGCAACTACATACATAACCGATCGCCAAACGCCAAATTGAACGTGCAAGAAAGTATGCCATCATGTTAGTTCAACAAGGCGTACTAATTGACAAGTCTGTGTCTGCGAAGTGCCGGCGAGTGCGCCCGGCGGCTTTCGGTGGCTGTCGGGGTGCGTTTGCTGAAAGCGGCGTCGTAACGATGCCCATCGCTTCTTGTACGAACACCGTACGCAAGAAAAAATGGTTCATTCAGGTTAACCGATACTAAAGCTGTATTGTACACTCATTTTTACACGTCGGAATTGCGTATCCTTAAACCCAGAAGCGCCGACAGCATGTACACACGGACTCGGCAGGTGCGCTAGGCCTACCTTCGCTGGGAGTCGTACGGGTCATATTGAGTGCGACCGATCTCGGCGCAAGTGGCTGACGAAGGTTGAAGAATGCGCATTTTGTCGTCGAAAGCTTTGAATGCATTAAAATGCAACCGAGGTTGAGCGAAAGTGTGAGAATCGCCAGAGATGCGCTTGCATTGTGGTGATGTTGACCGGTGTTGCTTCTCTGGCGTACGTGCCACGCCTGCCGCGGCACCGCATGTCCGAGCGGACGCCAGATCGTAACGTCGTAAAGTATTCATCAGCCAGCCCTGGTAAAAGATCGCCGCAAGTGTATTTGTAAGCGCGTGACTACAACTCTCAGATTTGGGCATGAGCGGCTGTGCGGCATTGAGCCGATATCATAGAGTCCCAGCTGATATTTGGAATTTACGAATGAAAAGAGTGTTGAATTTTATGCTGTTTTATAGTAAAAGACTGATGTGCCAACAGTATCACAATAGATCATTAGATATTTACACGTGTTCCATGTATATTTGCTGTGTAAATACGCACAGCAGAGCTGTTGCCACTGGCACTGGAAGGGGGGCCAGACATCATGGATATATATACCGGTTACCGGGTGTATGGTTGTGTGCAGCGCCAGTAGTGCATATGCTCAGTGTTGCTGTGTTGTGTATGAATGAGTGTGCGGATGTGAGTTCTGTGTATGTGTGAGGTAAGCTTGAGGCATTTCAGCCAGGTTCACTGTTACATTGTAGAAAACGTACGACGGATTTCTTTTTTTCCCTTTTTTTAAACGTTAGTCCTAGCAGCAAGAGTGATTCTACTCTTGGAGGGAGTTCATGCACTCTAGGCCAACCAGCATTGTAAAACTCTGCGAGGGAGTAGCGCAATTCCAGCCGAGAGTCTATGTACTCCATTTCAAAAGCGTGACTTTACTCTGGCGAGGGAGCTTGTTCACTCTGGTTCAGCCAGAGTACCATAACTCTGTCGAGAGAGCATGCCTACTCTGTGCAGCAGAGAGTTCCCAGCACTCCTGAAAAGGGAGTGAAATATGGGACTAGCGTTTACTCTCGCAAAGAGAGTTGCTAGCACTCTCTTGCCGCTGTGAGAGTACGTTTCGCATTGCCAGCGTCGAAATTTCGCTCAAACCGTGCAAAAGGAGCTCTCGCGTACTTCTGTCTTCTAGGGCTATCTATATTTTGTCGGCCTCGCATTTCTTACCCCTTTTCTTTCGCTTACCGTATTTCATTGATTTTGACCATCTCCGATTGCAGTCCGCATCAAGTTTCTCCTGGCCGTCTGTATAGGATGTACCGTTATCCCTGACTGTAAACGCTCACCCCGTTTTTCATTTGATACGAAATGTGTACCGCACATTTCGTCGTGGCGAGACACTGGAAGTTGTAAAGGAGGACGTCTACTTAGGACAGGTAGTAACCGCGGAGCCGATCCATGAGAGTGAAATAACTAGAAGAATAAGGATGGGGTGGGGCTCATCATTCGGCAAGCATTATCAAATGATGAATGGTAATCTGCCACTATCCCTCAAGAGGAAGGTATATAACAGCTGCATCTTACCGGTAGTTACCTACGGAGCGGAAACCTGGAGACTTACAAAGAGGGCTCAACTTAAATTGAGGACGACGCAGCGAGCGATGGAAAGGAACATGATAGGTGTAACTTTAAGAGACAGAAGAGAGCAGAGTGGGTCAGGGAACAAACGGGGGTCAAGGATATCATAGTTGAAATCAAGAAGAAGAAATGGATATGGGCCGCGCACGTAGCACGTCGCCAGGATAACCGGTGGTCATTAAGGGTAACTGACTGGATTCCAAGAGATGGCAAACGCGTGAGGGGGAGACAGAAAATTAGGTGGGTAGATGAGATTAAGAAGTTTGTCGATATAACGTGGCAGCAGAAAGCACAGGACCGGGTTGATTGGCGGAACATGGGAGAGGCCTTTGCCCTGCAGTGGGCGTAGACAGTCTCATGATGATGATGACTATGTGTACCGCACCAACTCGGTTGTTTTCTCCTCGTTAATTAATTCCCGTGGTATATCGTCGCAAGGGAGCAGCACTGCCATATTGTTCGCCTTGTTGGTACAGTGGTTACGGTGCTCGGCTGCTGACCCGGAAGTCGTGGGTTTGATCCCGGCCGTGGTAGTCGCATTTCCGATGGAGGCAAATGCTAGAGGCTCGTGTACTGTGCGATGTCAGTGCGCGTTAACGAATGCCAAATGGCCGAAATTTCCGGACGCTCCAATACGGCGTGCTTCATAGTCATAACGTGTTTTTGGCACGTAAAACCCCAGATATTTTTATTATTATTATTATTATTATTATTATTATTATTATTATTATTGTTGTTGTTGTTGTTGTTGTTGTTAGTACTGCCTAATTAGAAAGCACACCGCTACAAAGGACTTTGGATTAATTTTTATCGGCCGAGGATGTTGAACATGCGCCAAAATCCTGAAGGCGCGGGCTCTTTCGCATCTTGCCCCCGCAGCAAAATTCGGCCGCAGTTTGGTTGGGAATCGAACCCGTGACCTTTGGTTCATCAGCATTAATGCCATATCCACCGTTTGGCGTGTTTCTCTACGTCACGGAAAAAAATAATGCAAATAATGATGACGTTGCATTGATGTTTCCATGCCGAAGAACTCCACTGAAACATTGTAAGGATCTTTTCATGACAGGTTTCACTAGGCCAGTCGCGATCTCACAAGATGCGCGCCGTCGGTCCGCAGCCAAAGCAGAACGCCTCGCTAGACAACTTCTTCGTCTACGTTAACAACTGTCTACGTTAACAGCAACATAAGAACATAAACACAATACAAATGATAGCACTAAATACGTAAAATTAACGGAAATATTAACCGAAACCCCTAGTCAAACCGATGCAAACGCGGTGTCCACCACCCGTGCTGCTTCGTATCGCCTCCAGGTCCCCTTTAGCGGGAGATGGTGTAATTTTCGTCTGTTTCTCGCCTTCTATCTTTTTCGCGGATTCTTCCCTTTTAGATGCGCATCTCTGCTCGGGGGTATGTCCCGCGGCCTGGTAGTCCGCACTCACACTACGAATGCGCAACTCTCCTCCTTCCCTCTCTCCAACAGCTGCGCGTTGCTCTCTCCACTTCTCTACCAGCACCTGCTTGCTCTCACACTACGAATGCGGTCGCGGTCACGGTCGCGGTCGCACGCGTTTTTCTAGCTCCTCAGTTTTTCATTTTCTCCTTTTATTTTTTGTTTAATTTTTCATCCACAGTTATGATCTCCTTACCCCCTCCTCTATCATTTACTTATCTATTCTACTCTCCCGGGTCCAGCCCTCATTGGGGATTAAGTAGGGCGATGTAGGTCCGCCTAACCGTTTTTTTTTGATCGGCCTTTTCTTTTATATCATGTTTTTTTATTACGCCCCACCAGCCGATTCCCTCCCTGTCCCTCGACACTCCTTGTGATGGACGACAACTTTGCGCCAAGCTCCCTGTCGGAAATCACCATGAGCTGTAGCTCTAGGCGCTCTCGAGCGTTTGAACTTCTTCTTCGGGAGGCAAACAACCTCCTCCGGCAAGATGACGCCAAAAAATCGCTGTCACCTCGCCGCCGTCCTCGCAAGGTTCGCAAGAGTCTTGCTCAGCCACGCAGGTACAAACGACCCGCCACTGTTGTGCCAGGCTCCACGAACCAGGCGCCCGAACCGCCATCCAGCCCCGGCCCCTTCAACTCCACGGGCGCCGTTCCCTCCACAGTCGAGAAAGACGCTGCTGCCATCTTGGCTCGTCCTCCCTCCCAAGTCGGCCATTTTAACGCCGAGGCAGTTTCCAGCGAGCAAGTCACGGTGGATCAGGAGGGCAACGACCGCATTGGCATTCCAGAGGGGAACCAGGAGGGAAATGCCCCTTGTCAAACAAGAACCCTTCCCCTCCCATCGCAGGGGGGAGCGAAGAAATCACTGCCTCATCAGCTTCGCTGAATGAAGCCACACGAGCGCCCACCAGGCCCCTTTCCCCTTTGCTGACGTCACGGAGGGAGCACAGCTGACACCAGGGAACCCAGCTCCCGCTCACACGTGCACAGCAATGTCAGGCGAGCCATTGCCCATTCTTGAGGGAAAGGAGCCCCTGAATGGCGTGCCCTCCCCACTCCCTCGCGCCAGCCGCGTGCTGGGACAGCCGACGGCTGAAGAGTTCCCCGCCCTCTCCCCCACTGGGGCCCCGAGCGCTACAGAGCTTTGCGCACCAAGTGTTCCCATCAACACCGGGCGTCGGTCTCAGCGTGCTGAGAAGCCCGCTGCCAGTGACCCACGCCCCCGGCCCCCACGGCACACAAGCCCCGGCACCCAGCTGGAGACGGTACTTTACAGACCGGCTGTGAGGAGAGAAACTTTCCGAACAGTCACACAGGAAGCCATCTCCTCCTGTTTGGCTCCTCTGGAGGGCGTCAGTCGCGTCCGCGTAAATTTCAGTCGCAACGTCGTCGCGGTCGACGTCACCACCGGAACTCCACTCGACCCCCTGCTCGCTGTGGCTGACATCTGCGGCATTGCTGTGCGCGCGAAGCAGGCGTCGACGAACACCTGCAGCGGCGTCATCTATAACGTCGACCCCGCGCTAGACGAGCATTCGATCCGTGCCAACATCGCGTCACGGTTACCTGTCCTTCAGTGCTCTGGCTCTGGTCGCCACGTTATTGTGCGCTTCGCCGGCAACAAGGCTCCCCCTGATGTGGAACTTTTCAAACAGCGCCGGCCCGTGCGTGCTCGCCGTCCACGACCAACCCAGTGTGAGCTCTGCGGACGCTATGGGCACACGGACGTAACGTGCACGTCTGAGCGGCGATGTGTGCGTTGTGGCGGACCGCACTCCCTCGGTGAGTGCACCGCGAAGAAGGCGAGGTGCTTCTATTGTGGCGCAGCTCACCCCGCTACCGAGCCCCGCTGCCCTCGTTGGCAGGAAGAGCGGCGCTTGTTGGAAGTGCGCGCCGAATCGTCGCTCCCAATCTCGCGCCGTGAGGCGCTCGCTATCGCGCGTGGACAGAATACAGGAGACCCAGCAACACCCGGCTCTACCACCATGTCCCGTGCCCACCCCCTGGTTTGCGAGAACTTTTCGTACGCGGCGGCCGCTGGTCTTCCGTCTGCAAAGAACTCACAAACCGCCACAGACAAGAGAAACTCTGTGATCGCTGTGCTCTCGGCAGCGCTGACAGCCGCTATGGATTTTCTCCCTCCCGGCTGCCCTGTTCGCCCGCTCTGTGCTGCAGCGCTGGCCACCCACCTTGCGTTAACAAATGATGGCGAGTGATCGACACAAGTCTAGGCCACGCATACTGCAGCGGAACTGCCGTTCACTGCGTCGCCGACAAGCAGAGCTCGCAGCGATCCTTCCCCTGCGCGACTATGACGTCCTTGCTTTGCAGGAGACGTATGTTCGCGTGGAGGATGTTTCGCTGCCCGGCTACATCGGCTACAGCAGTTCCACGCAGTGTGCGCTGGCTGAGTGCAATAGTGCGCCGTGCTGTGACACCGCCCACCCGCCCGGGAAGCCACGCGCCGGTTTGTACATTCGTGACACACTCGCTCATGCGCTTGTCCCCACAGAACATTTATGCTGTGCGACGAGTGAGTGCGTTGCTGCCACGGTCCGTGTGGACGGCGTGGACACTTCTGTCGCGAGTGTTTATGTGCGCCCAGTCGTCGCGGCCAGCTGCGCGTTTGTGCCACGCCTTGTCGCCGTGCTCGCGCGTGACCACGTACTGTGTGGAGACTTCAACGCGCACCACGTCAGCTGGGGTTGCCGTACCACGGATGCGCGCGGTAGGGACCTATGCGACGCGATCAGTTCGGTGGGACTCCTCGTACTAAACTCCGGGGAACCCACCTTCATCCGTCGCAGTGCGGCCTCGACAGTGATTGACCTGGCGCTGGTGTCAGAACGCTGCTCCTACGAGTGGAAACGCCACGCTGACACTGCTGGTTCTGATCACTACCCGATCACACTCCTCCCGTGCCACCCCAGCCGTGGTGCTGTTCGTGAATACAGTGTTGTACGGTGGCCACTTTTCCGTGACCTGTGCGCGAGCGTGCAGAGCAGTGATGATTTCTTTTCGCGCATCGCGGACTGTGCTGAGCGTGCCACAACACGCTGTGTTGTTCCCGCCGGCACGCCTTGCCCTGACATCAAGCTGCTCAACCTCCGCGCAGTGCGCCAACGAGCACAGCGGCGGGCGCTGCGCTCCTCGGTCCCCGGCGCATGGACAGAGTACAACCGACTCGACGCTGTGTGCCGGCGGCACGCCCAGCGGCTACGCGACCGCAGCTGGACGGGCGTCTGTTCCTCTCTGAGTGATCCACGAGGACGTCGCCGCGGCTGGCACATCATGCGCGTCCTGATAAACCCGAAAGTGTCGCGCTACCCAGTGCTTGCCATAGCCGTTGCGCAGGGCATCACTGAAAGGGAGCTTGCTGAACTGCTTGCCGCCTCTTTCGCGCCTCCTTCCCCTCCTAGAGCGGGGAGCGCTGGCGGTGTCACGACAAACGCCGCACCCCCGCTCCCTCCCGTGGATCCCATCACCTCAGCTGACATTCGCTCTCTCTGCAAGGAGGACTTCTCCCTCTACGAACTGGAACGGGTTCTCCTCAGAAAGCGCAAGCGCAGCGCCCCTGGAGCGGACAAAATCACTCATCAGCTGTTGAGAAACCTGGATGCCTCCCAGCGCCCACTCTTGTTGGATGCATTCAACAGAGTTTTCTCCAGTGCTGTCCTCCCGGAAGAATGGCGTTCCGCGACTGTGATCCCTGTCCTCAAACAAGGCAAACCGCCGCGATCGGTGACGTCATACAGGCCCATCTCTCTCACTTCTGTGGCGGGCAAGACTATGGAGGAGATGGCTCTTTACCGGCTACAGTGGATCGCGGAGGTGCGCAACGCTTTCCCACCAGAGCAGTGTGGATTCCGGCCACATCGCGCGACCATCGACTGCATTGCTGCAGTCGTGAGCACCCTCGAGCAGGCCCTTCACGATGGAGAAATG
Source organism: Rhipicephalus sanguineus (assembly GCF_013339695.2). Taxonomy (NCBI): domain Eukaryota; kingdom Metazoa; phylum Arthropoda; class Arachnida; order Ixodida; family Ixodidae; genus Rhipicephalus; species Rhipicephalus sanguineus. The sequence continues at coordinate 43,914,155 of NC_051185.1, read as the reverse complement.
GCCATCCTACTCCTCCTTGACATAAAGTCGGCGTTCGACTCGCTCCCCCACTCGTCTATCCTCAGTGCTGTGCGCGCGCTAGGTGTTGAGGGCAAACTCTTGAACTACGTTCAGGCCTTCCTCACTGACCGAACGTTTACTGTGCGCGTGGGCGGGGCGACAAGTGCGCCGCGATCTGTCAGCTGTGGCGTCCCACAGGGCAGCGTCCTCAGCCCGTTCTTGTTTAATCTGGTACTCGCGCCGCTCGTCAAGTGCCTACCAGAAACGGCTGTGTTCCCTGTTCGCGCAGTGGTGTACGCTGATGACGTCGCATTGTATGTGCGTGGACCGACCCGAAAGTGCTCGGTGGTGCGCGCTTGCATGCAAGAGGCCCTCCAATGTGTGGCCGCCTTCGTGAGAAACATCGGCCTCACGATCTCGGCGCCGAAAACCGAGGCCCTCGTCGTCCACTCCTCGTGCTGAAGCCCGACGACGTCCTTCCGTGCCTTCAGCTGGATGGTGCACCAATAGTTTGGAGTAGCAACGTCCGCTACCTCGGCCTGACGATAGACAATCGCCTCCGATGGTTCCCGGCGGTGCGACGTGTACGACAGACGACGGCGTCGCGTGGAATCGGCCTGTGCGCCAACTACTCGCAGGCGGCAACGGCTGCCCCGCTGCCTTCGCCTGCACCATCTACGAGGCGATGGCTCTGTCTGCCATCCACTACGCACTACCAATCTGCAAACTCCAGGCGCCACAGTGGCGACTGATCGACCAGGACCACCGCCGAGTCATCCGCATGTGTCACGGAATGCCTCGTGGCTCTCGTGTGGCCGAGACCCTCGCGGAGGCTCGTGCGTGGCCTGCGTCGCTCACGGCGGACCTGCGCGCATTGTGCCACTTGCAGCGTCTCCACCGAGCGCCTGATGCAGGTCCCCTCCTCTCGCGGTTACGTGCTGTGCCAAACTCACGTGTCGGCCAACTTATCGACGTGTACGACGGTGTTGTGGCTGACGACCCCGCACGCCTTTCGCGCTGGCCACCCCCTCACCGTCGAGTGCCCCTTCGAGTGAACTTGCACCTGCCGGGCATTCGATCCAAACGCCACACCCCCATCAGTGCCATTGCTCAGGAGGCCGCGGCGCGGATGTATGAGGACCTGGCCGGGAGGACGCAGGTGTTCACCGATGGGTCCGTCCTGCAGGATCGCTCAGCCGCGGCCGCCTGCATAGTCCCTCAGCTCAGCTCGGAACGACAGTGCCGCTTGCGATACTGTGCATCCTCAACAACAGCTGAGCTAGTCGGGCTCCAGCTGGCTGCAGACCTCCTGCGCAATTCGCCGGCCGTCACGAGCGCAGCAATATTCTGCGACTCGAAACCTGCCCTCCGCCAGCTCGCGAGGGAGGAACGAGGCCCCCTTCTTGCTCAGCGTGCCGCTCTCAGCCTGCTGGCCCTCCAGGAACGAGGCTGTGATGTGGTCCTTCAGTGGCTCCCTTCACACGTCGGCATCGCGGGCAACGAGGCTGCAGACGAACTCGCAAAACGAGCACACTCCGCCGAGACTTCGCTGACGGATTACGCCAGCTCGTTCGACTCGGCACGCAACAACCTTCGCCGGGAGCTGGTGCGCGAGCATCCTGACGCACGGGTCGCCTCCGGACACGCCCCTCCTCCCATCCCAGCCACTGGTTTCACTCGCCGCGAGCGCGCGCTTCTTCTTGCCTTGAGGACCGGTTCTGTGTGGCCCGCGGAACGCAGGCATCGTCTTCGCGGCGCCGCTGCACCGAACTGCACCGATTGCGGCGCGATCGAAACCCTGTGCCACCTATTGTTTGACTGTCCTTCTCTCAACACTGCGCGGAAGCGGCTCGCCATGAAGTACCGCCTCGTCGGACTGCCGTGTGCGACCCTACAGGACTTGCTCCATCCCACCGGCCACGTGCACCGTCGCCGATCAGCCCTTGCGGCCCTACTCGCTTTTCTCGAGGATGCCGGCCTAGTCGAACGAATTTTCTAGCCGCTCACCACGGTGACTCGGACGCCCGTTCTCCTGCCCCCCCCCACCCCCTCACTGTTTTTTTTCCCACTCATACCTTTCTTTTTCTTCTTTTACCATACTCTTTTCACTCTCACTGTCCCTTTAATCCCTAATCCCCCGTGAGTGTATCGGTTGAGGTGTCCTCACTTGAGAGACAGTTATCGTGCACTCCACACCCAATTTCCATTTTCATTTCCTTCTTCCTTTTAAGAATCACCCCCCCCCCTGCGTTCTCGCTTCTCCTCTCGCGGCGCATGCGCTACTCTCCTCCTCTAGTCTCCTCTCCTTCAAGTGATAGAGCGCTGCGTGCGCTCAGTCCAGCGCTTGCTTCGGCTGACTCCTCTGAAATGCGGGCTCGACATGCCGAAATTCTCTCCTGCGCAGCGCCGCGATGAGCGCCAGCGCATGCGCGTCCCCTCCCCCTCTCTCTCCTCTCCTACGCTGCCTCCTTTTCGCGCGCCTGTCGACCGCGTTCCCCGCACGCCCTGTGAGAATTAACGGCCAGGCTAGAGGGAAGGCACGGCGCGCGTAGCGTTCCTCTTCGCGTTCCACGACGCGAGGTCGGTAGCATGCCCAACGAACGCCAACGGAACGAGATCGTGCAAGTGCTCCGGCTTCGCATCGCCTCATAGTCCCCTTTAGCGGGAGATGGTGTAATTTTTTTATCTATTTCGCTGTTTCTAGTTCTGTCTACCTCTCTATCGCTCTTCATGTACTCGTTCTGCCAACCACCCTTCCCTCCTCTTCACACTCACATCTCTCCTGTTCACCCTCACTTCCCTTTCTTACCACCTTGCTGTACAATACTATACAAAGCTATGTTCTGCTCTGGCAGCGTGCCTGGATAGCCTAGTGGTTAGGACGCTCGCCTTCGGATCGTGGGTACGCGACCTCGAATCTCACCTCGTCAAACATTTTTTTCGCCAGGAATTTTTCTCCTTCTTTCTATTTATTTCTTTCTCTATCTCTCACTCTCTCCCTCTTTCTCTCCCTTTTTCTCTCTCTCTCTGTACTCGTTCTCTCGCCTATTAAGCTACCGCCTCATTCGTCGGAGAAATTGGCGCACGTCATCTGGTAGTGAAGGAGATGCGGAAGAAGAGGAAGGCGGTGACGAAGAGGACGAAGATGGTGCGCGCCGGTTCATAGTGATTTTCATTTGCTATATCTATGGCACACAACCAACCTCAAGCTTAAGAGTTCTGTTCTGCCCGTAGGAGAGGAGAAACATCTGGCGTCTTTCGTTAAGCAGCTGGCGTCTTTTCGTTTTGCTGTAGAAACATCTGGCGTCTTTTCGTTTTGCTTTTAGAAAACATCTGGCGTCTTTCGTTGGTTTATTTCATCAATCAACGGCGTTTTGAACAAAATTTTTATTGTTTAATCACGCACAGGAGAAATCTCACCAGGCACTACCTTGGAGGTAAACAATGGCTGCTAATGGGAATGAGAGACAGAAGAAGTCGGCTTTTAGCTAACACTTACACTTCTACTTCTACTAACGTTTCCTACTGGAACATGTCAATGGCTGCTAATGGGGAACGAGAGACAGAAGAATTCGGCTTTTAGTTAACGCGCACGCTGCGAATTTTTTATTGTTCAACAACGCACAGGAGAAATCTCCCACCGGCACCACCTTGGAGGTCAAGACCTGGTACTAGCGTTAAGACTGGTTACGCACTACGGCGGGGACGAACGGGTGCCGCTTTAAGGAGTTCGCCCCTAAAAAGTCACAGTTTCGCCGCAAGGGCGAAGCAATGAATGCGATAGCAAGAAACTAATGCTATACGAGGTGAGGTTCGCCAATGGATACTCTCAGTTTGAACAGCGCTCCTGTTGCAAGGACGGCCGAAGCAGCGAATGAAACTAGCGTGCTTCAAGTGTCGAGCTGTGACACTTTATAGTTAGCGCTCATCTTCTGCTTGTTCGTTTAGCGGCGTCCCTTTAGCTCGAGTGACTTTCGTACGCTCCGTAACATGAGCGCAGACATCACGGTGAAAGCTTAAAACATCCCTCTTCCCCTCACCACGAGAAAACCGCGCGAGCAGACAGCGGAGGGGCAAGGTTCTCCCTGCGCAAATGGAAGAAGCGAGCGAGCTCGCCGGCGACTTTTAAATGCGCCCGTCGCGCTCCTAGTGCCATCTCACTGGTAATGAAGAAACGCTTATAAGCGCGTGCCGTCTCTTGAGTCCGTCCAGCGCTAAAGGGTGGTATATAACGCTCGCCGTTAGCTACGTGGAGGATCTGCGTTTCGTGGCGTAGTGGTTAGCGTCACTCGCTGCGGAGCAGAGGTCCTTGGTTCGATTCCGCGTTTCGGAAGCATTTTTCAGAATGATGTTTCTTTGGGGCTTTTATATATACATACATACTTATACATATACGGTGCATGACGGCGACGGCGATGGCAAAATCCAGCCGAGACTGTCCATATAATTGCTATCGCAATAAAAAATTGGACCATCGGAACGCTGATGGGATGCGAAGCAACAGCGTTGCGCACGGGTGGCGTCACGGGTTGAACGGCGCTAACGCGGGTGCTGCGGTGAGCGCTGGAAGATTCGTTTGAAGCGAAACTCGGTGTAGCGTTTACTGGTGTAAACGTCTGTTTGAAACGCAGACACGGGGGGCGAGCGGGCGTTCGAGCCGCCAGCTGCGGCGCTCCAGCGGGTGAGAGAGAGAGTGACGTACGCGCGCACCTGCGAGGGAAGCGTGCGAGAGTGCGTGACGTCAACGCCCAGCTGCGGCGTGACCTACTTGGCACCACTCCAACACCTGCGCCGAGGGAAGCGCGTTGCCTCGCGTTTGTGCGGACGGACAGCGTTACACAGGCTTGTCAAAGAGCTGCTACGTATCTAAAAGTCGCATGGTCACTTATGCATGCGCCTATGACGATTCGAAGGCGAAGGCATCGACTTATTTTTCTTCTCCGTCTGTTGCACTGATCCCCCACCCCACCACCCTTGAGAGCTTTCTGCATCTCACGTGGTGGTGCACTGCCTCCAATGCCGGATGTATGGATGGAAGAACTTTATTGTTTGTCCGGGAGATTAACGGGCCGGGCCGGAGGCACTGCATACTTTCTGCACCTCAGGTGGGCTTGCACTGCCTTCGGGAGTAGGATGTCTTTGACCTAGCCACGATGTCATGTGATGACGTCCCAGCGACTTCCTAAACATCAGCGATCTGTCACGTCATGATGACGTCATCAAATGGTGTTGAATGCTTTTGTATCGTTCGTGTTGGCGCCGTGGCCGACGGCCACTATTGCGATAGCAATTATATGGACAGTCGCTGTCGCCGTCATGTCCCGGGTATGTATATGTATTTATATGTAAATAAAAGCCAGAAAGAAAAAGAAACCAGAAGAAAAAATCCCGCCATATCCACGAAGTGAATGATGATGATTGGGCGAAGCTCCGGAGGTAATCTGGTAAACCGTCAATCCCCGTAAATTTCGCCCACTCAGTCATCGTACAAAGACCTGACACACAAACGCGGAGGTCCCCATATATGACGTTAAGCTCAGAAGAACGTTTGTTGTCGGCGTTGCCGTTTTGCCTTTCGAGGGCGAGAGCGTGTTCACGATCGTTTTCATCCATGACAGAAAGAGAATGTGTGGTCTGGAACACGCTTATACTTCATGGACATCAGCGTCATCGTCATCGTTATCACGTGTAGTGGGTACATTCCACTATACTGGAACGCGCTTATTCTTCGTGGTCATCAGTCGTCATCGTCATAGAACGCGCTTATTCTTCATGGTAATCAGCGTCATCGTCATCGTTATCACGTGTAGCGAGTACATTCCATGATACTGGAACGCGCTTATTCTTCATGGTCATCAGTCGTCATCGTCATGGAACGCGCTTATACTTCATGGTCATCAGCATCATCGTCATCGTTATCACGTGTAGTGGGTACATTCCACTATACTGGAACGCACTTACTCTTCATGGTCATCTGTCGTCATCGTCATGGAACGCGCTTGTACTTCATGGTCATCAGGTCATCGTCATCGTTATCACGTGTAGTGAGTGCATTCCATGATACAGGAACCCGCTTATTCTTCATGGACATCAGTCGTCATCGTCATGGAATGCGCTTATACTTCATGGTCATCAGTCGTCATCGTCATTTTTATCGCATGGAGTGGATACATCCCACTATGCATGGCTACCTACTACTACATACTACAAAGGAGGGACAGGCCCACACCCTGAAGAGCTCCGCCCCTAAAATTTCCGAAGCGCGCCGCCGGGATTCGAACGTGCGACTCCTCATTTCGCAGCGCAACGCGTTAGACAACTAGGCTAAGAGCTATCCATTCTTTGGAACACTAACGGCGAGCTATTTATATACAACATTGACCGCTGGCATTACGCCGAGCTCGGACGTGCTTCAGCGTGTGCAGTATCGCCAGCGAGATTGCCCGAACGGCGCGGTTTAAAGCAACACTCCTAGGTTTTGCTTCAGTGTGAAAACCGCCCTTGAGACGCACACGAAAAGTGGCCCATTTCTGTAATCCCTCGTGATAGGGAACGCCGGGTGAACGACTTCACGTGGCTGGAGACGCTGAGGGGTCACTCCACGCGTGTACGTTTAAAAAAAAATATATCTAAGAGCGTTGGGTTCTAGCGCGCTGCTCAAACGTGAAGAAGTAACAACTGCGACCTCCGTTCTTTTCGAGCATCCTTTCTTGTGTTTGAGCACCGCGCTGCAAGTGTCGAGCTTCGACCGTTGTTAGTTTGCGCTCGTCCTGTGTGTGTTTTTTTCCTGCGTCTTCGAATGGCGCGCGCGTCAGTCAATTTTTGTTTTTTTAAATGCGAATGCATTTCTTAGTCTGGCTATGTAAGGCAGCCGGCGTTGTCCACGCGCCTCTCCGCTCTCACTCCCTCTCCCATATGAACAGCTGCGGGCGCGCGCGCTTATCCTCGCCCCTAGCAACCGGAGCAGGTGGTGCGGGCGGGGTAGCGGAGAGTGAGTGGAGAGGAGGAGCGCGCTCTGGCGTGTGAGGGCGCTCGCATCGTGGGAGCTCGGCGGAGCTACCGCGTGTGTGGAGAGAGTGTAGGAGAGGGTAGGTGCAGTACTTCGCCGCTCCTTCTCTCGCCGTTCACTCTCTCTCCTCCCTGCGCCACCGCCTCAATGCAGTGCGTTTGAAACGCGTTTGTAACGTTTGTGCTGCCTTGGCACAGCTTGAAAACAGCGCGTTCTAAACGCGTTTGTGCTGCATTGAAGGCGGTGGCAACATCCCTGAGGTGATTACGAACGCACGTAGGAAGCGTTCGTTGAAAGAGGCGCCCAAAAGCGAGACACTTGAGCGCGTCGATGTGTCCAGCTTTACGCCATTAAAATTACTACGCCGTGTACTCTCGCCGCAAGAAATGCATTCGCATTTCCTCACGGTTCCCTTCGGGGAGGTGGGGGATTTTTTTCCCCACAAGCACACAAAAAAGAAAATTTGACAGCAGCATGGTCGGAATTATGACATGAACACGAGGAGCTAGCGGCCTCAGAGGAGGTTGGCTTGTGGACGCTAGGCGCTGCTCCCTGTTTTTATTTTTCTTCCATATTTCCGAGGCACCGCGATGCTGTTATGGTTCTCGACATCTGTGCTTTTATTTAAAGGAGCGCTAAACCACCACCAGACGCTCGCCTGCTCCTCTCCATGCCTTTCCTCTATCCACAACAGCCGTCATGATGTCACCTGTATGATAAGGTGACGTCGCGAGCAAGAGACGCTGTCAGTGGGCGAACAAGAGCCTGTTTTATGCTAGCAGATGCGCGCGCTTCTTGCGTTTACACCTCGGACGCTGACGAAGGGCACATGGAGAGGTGGATAGACGAGCCGACGAACGCAGCCTGGCGAAGGAAAGAGCGAAACGAGGAGACGCGTGCAACCCCGCCAGCGTTCGCTGTATACTTGTGCACAACTGCAACGCCACAGCTAAATTTAGACCTCTGGGTGGTTTAGGGGCCCTTTAAAGCAACAATAGCAAAATGTCTAAAAATCGTGTTTGTATTCCTTTAAATGAGGCATTAGCCAGTATCGCTAGCAATCTTTTGCAATAAAGTTCACTGGCTTGTTAATATTGTAGCCTCACGATATTTAGCAGTGTGCATATTATCCCAGTATACATTTTTTTCTTAAGTAAAGTGCAGAGGGAACTTGCGCCGTTTAGTGGCCGAAGAGAAGGACTCCCGCGTTTGAGTACATGCAATGTCGATTCCCATGGCACTGGTACCATGTCGCTCTGACGGCGTAGGCCGATAGTATACGTGATGGAACTCCTGGCGCGGCTTATTGCTCTGCCATGGTAAAGCGCATGGAGTGCTCCAAATCATTCGCCAATTGTTCCAAGCATAGGCTTTTAGATGCGAAGCATCTTATAGCGGAGTTCAAACCGGTGGTGGTGGTGGTGGTGTGCGGCGTGACCACCGTTACTGCGCATGCGCATACCCTCTCCACACACCTCCTCTCCACTTCCTCTTCCCCCTCTCCACTCACCCTCTCCCCTTTGCCTCTCCACTCTTCTTCTGAAACGCGGGCTAGACATGCCGAAATTCTCTCTTGCGCAACACCGCGATGAGCGCCAGCGCTTGCGCGTCCCCTCCTTCTCTCTTTCCGCTCCTACGCTGCCTCCACGCCTGTCGACCGCGTTCCCCGCTCGCCCTGTGAGAATTAACGGCCAGGCTAGAGGGAAGACAAGACGCGCGTAGCGGTCCTCTTCGCGTTCCACGACGCGATGTCGGTAGCATGCCCAACGAACGCCAACGCAACTCGATCGTGCAAGCGCTCCGGCTTCGCGTCGACTCATGGTCCCCTTTAGAGGGAAATGGTGTAATTTTTTTGGCTACACAAAACAGGGGAAAACAGTGGTTTCACTTTTGCTGGTAATGTGTTGCGATAGTTTCCACGCCGGAATTTCAAGTGGAATGCACTTGTACACCGAAGGGAAACGGCTTAATCCGTGGTCACGCAGTTCCAAGCGAAACAGCCGCCGAGCTTGGCCGCTAGGCCGAGAGGGTGCCAGCATCCCACCATCGGAAAGTGTCTGCGGGTTTCGCCGCTAGGGGCGCTCCCACGCAGCAACCAATAGGAAGGCACCGGCAGGCGGAGACCTTTTCCCGCCATGGATGCCGCTGAGGAGGCTCGCCGAGAACGTCAGCGCCCACTCGCCCGATAACGGCAGCGCCGACGGAGAGCGGATTGTTCCGCCAAGGATAAGCAAGTAGAGGAAGAAAGACTACGTCGATTGCTGAACCCTACTATTAGCCCCGAGAACGAACACTGGCGGCGCGGCAGTCGCGGCGATGTGACGTCACGACAAGGACTCGCTTGCTCCGCTGCCGAAGATCACCTTTTTCTTCGCCCGCAGCGTACCCGCTCTTTCCCGATACAGTGGTGATTACTGCTCATTCTTGCAATGCAATTCTCCCAAGGTAGAAGGTGCAAGTTTACACTACTAGCGAAAGTTAAGTGAGCTGTAGAAAGTTTGGATAGTAGCTTGTAATGGGCACACTCCCGTCCGAACGGAAAACTGACTGCGAAAGTGGTACGAGAGGAAGACATTCGTTGGTTTCACCACGTACTCCAAAACATAAGGTGCTAAAAAAATCTACGCTAATGGTTCTAACTTCATCACAATTCGCCGTAGACTCCATGGTTAGAGCATGCGTCCCGAGTAATTACAAATGAAATTAGTACTTTTCAATTCACTAACTACGTTGCGGTGTGTTGCACAAGTTACGCCTGGCTTTGCAGATTATCTGCGGTTATTTGACAGAATTGCACTTTCTGCTACAGGAGACTTTAGATGCATCTGTCTATCATAAAGAATCACTTAATACATCCGGACCATTAAACAACATAGTACTGCCACACACACAATGGTTTCGGAAACGCTGAGATGTTAGTATACTTGGATTATGTAGAGATTTCTTCTCCACACTCGTCTGTCATTATGTGGCCATATATCCCGATTTACATCAACTGCTGGTCCGATCAACCGCCGGGTTATAAGCGGTAATGTTAAATTCCCGTGGGAGCACTGTTGATAGCAATCGTCTGCAAAACAAACTCCTGAAAGTCGAAATGAGCGTTCTGAACTGTTTCGACGGCGCTATCAGCGAGGTGGCCCACGTATTAATTAAACGTCCTTCGCCTCAATGAGTCATTGAATGGTCTCGCACGTCACGTCCGCATAAAGGTTGATGATGCTCAGGGTACATCAAATGCAAGGAAAAATAATTTACGAGCTGGCTATCTAAACTAGTACTTATACAAGTCTAACAGCGCCGTTGCTGCGATGCTGCATGAAGACACAATCTGACACCAATAAGAAGTTTCCGAAATTAAGCTCAACATGTTTTTGCAGTGAAATGAAGCCCTAAAATTATTGCCAGAGAAACGCGAAACTAAACAACATGATGACTGAGCGAGTACACAAGAAAAACACAACAACTGTGGCGGTATTCTCAGGCGAGTGATTTCAATATATTTTGAGAAATTCAATACTGCATGCGTTTTTAGTAAACGTGCGGGGGGCTTGGCACACCGGCCAAAACGCTGTCCGCAGATCGCGGATACGACCGATGCAAATAACACTTGTGGAGGCGAAGCCATCATATTTTTTTATGGAATCGCCCGTGAACAACGCAACCTAATATTGTGAATAACGTGCCTTGCGTGCCAAGACCGCGACATGATTGTGAGGCACGCTGCAGATTAATTTTGACCGCCTCGAATTCGTTAACGTGCTCCTGTATCTAAGCAGAGGGATGTTGCTTTTCACACCCATCGGAGTGCGGCTGCTGTGGTCGTGAATCATACCCACCCCTGAGGTTAGCAGCGCGACACAACAACAAACCTGATCACCCCTTTCAATATGCGCACGATGGTGCGCGGGTACCGTTGGCGACTGTGAAGAAAAAATGTATAGCTTTTTGTCGTTTTACTGGGAACATTACTGATGCTGTTTGCTTCATTCATCTGAAGCTTGAGACAGGCAAAAAGCAAGCGCAAACAGCGTACGAAGCAAGTGCATGATACGCCGCCGCGTCACGGTGGGAGTCCGTGCCGTGACGTCATTCAGGCCTCACCCCAAAGCGGCGCCACCCCAACTTCTCTGGGCTAATAGGAAAGCAGGACACAGCAGCCAAACGGCAACACCGTCAGGAAAATCCCTAGATGACATTCAGAGAAACACAAGCGCAACGCCGGTATCGAAAAGAGCCCGAGGTGCAGGTGCGAAAAAATACCGAGAAAAGAGAAACACGGGGGCAGGACGTGCATTGCACTTCCACAGCATTTACTTGTGGGCCGCTGCCCATAACTTTTTTGTTAATCCTTCTTGTTCCACACAGTAAGTTCGGGCGGCTTACCGCTCTCCCATAATAGCGTCACGGCCGCCATCGAGCAGCCGTGGTAGAGTGTACCTTGTATTCTCAACTGTTCCCATTTTGAAAGCGTGGGCATTTCTAGGCCGACTGTTCGAGAAACAGTCCTTCTGTCACAGAACACGATCGCCACTATAAAGAAATAAATGAATAAATGAAAACGAGTTTTCACTCCGGTGCTTCGGTTTACACCGGGGCCCTCATGCTCCGAAGGCGAGTGTTTTAACCACTACACTACGCATCCGCCTTTGCAAGTCGTTAACCATAGCATCCTCTCTAACTATAACTATGAATAAGTTGTAGAGGAAGCTATGCATGTACATATGTGACCTACACGAATGCGATTTACCCGTGATGCAGAGAAACTGCAGAATAACGATCTCTATGAAGGCTTCGTTGTATTTCCCGGAACTGGAATAAAATCGTTTTGAAATAAAAACGCCAGGCCTGGGCGGGAAGCGCAGCACAGTCACAGCGAAAGCTCGAAGAGCGGCATTTCTAAAGCCGGTTATAAACTCTCTTGTGGCTACTAATACAACTACACTAGCAACGTACCCACTACGCCACAAATGATAATTTTTATGAAGTTGGAAGCACCCACCACGACATTACTCGTCATTCTGCGGAGAAGCGAGGTACCACCTTTAAGGCATTATGTGCAGTTTCACTGATGCGACGGCTGATGACGATGAAGCATTATGACTGATCCTTTTGTAATGGGTTGGAAGCTTTAAATGACACACTAGTTACGTATTTCGCATTGTGTGACGCCCGGTCGTTATTTCATTCTCCCACCACGCTTTATAACATACGCTAATGTGAGAAAGACATAAAGAGAGGGAATTAACTTTATTGAGACCCTGAGGAAATGGATCATGGGAGCCTTATGGGCTTCCTTGGCAACCAATAGAAGTGCACTTGCGAGGAACCGACTACGCTATAAATCATGATATTTGTGAAGATAGGAAGCAGCCACTACGCAATTTTTCGTCATTCTGCGCAGAACCGTAGTACTTGCTAAACACCTGTAAGAAATTTTGCGCACTTTGTTGATGCTGTGGCTGATGACGATGAAGAAATATGGCAGAGACCTTTGTAATGGGTTGGAAGCATTCAACAACTCACTCGTTGCGCAATTCGCATTGTGTGACGCCTGGTTACAGAATTCGCATTGTGTGACACTTGGTTGTTATTTACTCTTCTACCACGCTACATTATACATGTTAATGTGGTTCCTTCCCGAAATGAAGACTGTATAGGTTCTTTTTGCAAAGCAGTTTCAAGCACCGGCATGGCTCTGAGGTAGGATACTGGGCTCCCATGCACAAGGCCCAGGTTTGAACCTCGTTCAGTTCTGGAAATTTTTTCTTATTTCGTTTTTTTTTCTTATTTCGAGCGATAGTGCTTACGGACACCGGCGGTGGCGGTGGAGGCGGCGGCCGACAACTACGGCGCCAAAAACGGCCCTTGTTGTGATCTCATAACAGCTTTCGCTGTAAAACGAGGCTTGAAGGCGACAGCAATAACTGTACACATCAGCAAAATTCAAACTTTGCGAATACATGCCTGCCGAACACGCTCGTTGGTCAAGTTCGAACAAAGACAAGATTCTCAGTGGATGCGAAAATGAAAATGAAGCGATGAAGTGCGTCTCACAACGGCCCGTCATTGCTCCCCTTCTTTCCGGGGGTCGAAATGAGAAGTGAACAGCTCTTGGATTGCAACATCAGTGGTCCTCGGCCTTCATAATCATCAAAAGCCTGCATGGCCATAACTTTGCACTGTGAACAACGACGGTACGGGTATGACGGAATAAAGGCATGGAGTAGACTTGGCGCCCCCCTCAGATGATTAGAGGGGTCTCAGACCCCGCCCACCCTGGCCCCGAAAAATTTAAATTTTGCATGTATGCCTATATACGCGCACAACGGACACGATCAAACACACACATAGACATACATAGCAAGTGCTACAAGTACCCCCCTGCCTGACGAAAATATCTGGCTACGCACCTACCCTAATTATCATTTTAGAAGGTACAAACTGCAGATTATAAATATGTTCAGTGAGCTTGATTAGATCGAAGAAATGTATTCATTTTCTTCAGTTATAATCTCTGCACTGCAGGACACGGTGATGAAAACGGAAAATTAAAGCTGTGCACGAAAGGAAACCTTTGGCGTTTCGTGAATAATTTGGTTAAGTCAAGCGAAATCGGTTTAGGCCGGCAACAAAGCGAATTTTTCGCGAACGGAAGCGGATTTTCCGCTCAGGTAACGAGTTTGTCAAATATAACGACCTCGCCTAGCGTATCTGTGTGCATTGCCTTTAGCTTGCTGTAAATCAGACGGCTTCCAACTTCTCAGACTGGGTCTGAGAAGTCAGGTCTGTACTGGACAGTACAGTGTTGTGTTCGGCAACTGCCGCTTTTCCAGAAACAACTAAAGCGTTGCACAAGCACACCCCTGAGCAAAGTTACCCATACAAATTATAGCCCTTATTTGCCTCGACGAAGCCAGTTAAATGTTCTGCACCAAATCTACTGTGTCCAACGCGCTATTCAAAAATAGAAAAAAAAACCCAAGGAAGACAATCCGTGAGCGCAAGAAGTACAAGCAAACAACTGTTTGTTTGACAGATTCATTCCAGTATATACCGGTATTTTCTCTCGCATAAGCCGCACAAGAAATTCAGAAAATTTGAGCTAAATTTGTGGTGCGGGCTCTGCGTGAATTCGGCATGCAATGTGGCTTCACGACAGCGCAACTAATACGGCAGGGACTTATACGGCTGAAACTGACTGTAGGTAAGGATAGGGGAGAAACACTGGCGGCTAAAAACAAGCGAAAATGAAGTCTTTGCGATATTTGGGCATAATTAGTAATGATCACTTCGAAGAATGAATAAATTCGCACGTTTGGAATATGCGGTTAATGCGCGGGCATGCTTTATATATATATATATATATATATATATATATATATATAATATTTCGCGGGTTGTAGTTTAGTGTGGGAGTTATAAGCAGGGGCGCGTTACACACCGGAAGATACGGTATGCCAAAACCAAACAAAACACACACATACAAAAAAAAGAGCACGCACGTTTAAAAGTTGCGAAACAGGGCAGAAAAGACGCATCTGGACTCCACTTGAGTTTTTCCGGGGACCGCAGTATTTACACGTACCGTGCTTTTTTTATACACTGTCATAAATGTGCCAAATGAAAAGTTGGTAGTTTGTCGTTGGCCTCTTCATGTATGTACAAGTTTTTCTCGCGTTTGTGTGTGTGTGTGTGTGTGTTGTAAGTAGCGCACTGCAGTCAGTAGCTTTTGTATAACCAACTACCGCCAGCCTTGGTTCCTTGAGCTCCAGAGCTGTTTCGTAAACGTCGACGATGCAGATTGCACATTGGAAATCAAGTGCGTGGACTATGCATGAAACACGACTTTTCATTTGTTTAACGGCTGTCTGCGAAACAAGTTTAGAGTTTGCATTAGTCTGTTGTCAGTGGATGTTCATTACATTGCTACAACTAGTTAACGTGATAAGCTGTGCTAAATGAGCCACAACAGACTCCTTTTGCGTTTAAATTGAAGAACGTCGCCGGTGAATCGTGAGTGCGAGCTGCTTCAATTTTCATTTTCGTTTCCCAGGAGGAAGGTTGAGGAAAGTAGGAAATGCAAACTTTTTGAAACTTACCACTAAACTTTCTGACGTAGAGTTCTTTTCCATTTTCACAAGCGGTAAAGCAGAAACAGCGAATAAAGCCGAATTATTTTATCAAAACTTGTTTGAAAGTTGTTAGGAACTTCAAACATAAAAAAATGTAGTGAAGAAACTACGAGATGCTCGCAACCGCAGTTCGCGAACGTAACTTCCAAATCGAATGGTCACTTTACATATTTATAGAATATATCTTGCGCGACGACCGTGGCTCAATCGTCCTTAAACAGCGATTTGCATTTTTACATGGTAAATTTCTGTACTCTACCACGGTGACCCAAAACATCGCCGTTGGTTTCAGTGGCAGTGAGTTATGTTGCATGGATATTTGTAGAACGCTGAGATCGTTTCAGCTTGACTGACTTTGACGGTTTCAGGTGGAGCCAACCAGATTGATTATTCTTATGCCAAACAGCCATTACACGATGGGGTGAAGCAAATTTAATTTTGGCTATTTTTACTGTTTTTTTACAGCCTAGCCGTCCCTGATGAGGGGAGACTTCGTTTCCTGGATGTTTTGTTTCACATCAACAGGGATCACATCGGTTGGATGTACCAACCTCGGGGTAAAAAAACCCTTCTCCCTTTCGGCTCGGCATACTCAAAGCTGGTTAAACGTGGTATTGTAAACCTTAGCTTGACCAATGCGCTCGAACGGACATGTCCTCATAAACTCTCAGAAGCGTTAGGACAAAGGTGAAGCGCCTGGTAGCCGCAGGCTTTCCTGAACATGTAATCGTTGCTGTCGCAGAGAGCATGCGCAAAAAAGTTCGAGCATGTAATAAGGAAAATCATGAACCAGAAAAGGGCAAAAAAGAAAAAGTCGCTGTCATTCCATATATACACAGAACATCGCATAACTTGAAAAGAATCGCGCAAAAAGCAAACATTAAGGTGGTGCTTTCTGCTCCCGCAAAATTAAACAGTATTTGCCGTTTGACGAGGCCATGCAATTCAATGAACCGGGAAGAAGGTTGTCAGAAGAAGCACAGAACTGGGTATATCGATTGTATTGGGAAATGTTGTGTATCAGATTCCGCTCACATGTGGTAGATATTATGTAGGTCAGACGGGCCGTTGTGCTAACGATAGAATGAGAGAGCATGACAACAATGTAAAACGTGCACAACATGGCTGGTTAGCCATCCACTGTAGGACGTGCACGTGCTCACCTATTTTTGAGAAATGTATTGTTGCCAGCAAGCACAGGGATCGCCTAACACGTGAAGTTGTTGAAGCGTATAAGATTGCGCAGTTGGGTGAAACTGTGTCAGCACCCCGTCAATCGTATTATTTCCCAAAGAAATGGAGTATCTTCGGAGGCGTTTGACGTAATTTGTCTCGGTTTTGCTATTCATGGCATATCTGCGCTATGTCCAGTGACGCACTATTATGCGAGTGGTTCATGTGTATTTATAGGCGATGCATTTGGTTTTTCACAATAAATGTGTTGAGAGTTCACCGCTGTGTGCGTTCCCTTCCTGTGTGTCCTGTGGTTTTGCGCTGTTTTTTTCAAATCGCGTTCTTCATTGTTCGTGTGTTCTACCCGGCTGCGTTTCCACAATTTTGCCGTTACAACTGCGTATTTGTAGACAAGCTGAATACACGTTGCATTAGATTTAGTCATAACTTATAACAGATGTTATCTTCAGATTACTGTAAACCATTTATTCCATAGATCAGCCGTCACATAAAAAAAAGCGATCACCGTTGCACGTGTCCCAGACTGGCAAAATGCGGTGGACCTCGCTAATTTCTTGAATTCCTCTAACCACAGCGATAGATTGTAAACGTAATTGACAGCATCACACGTTCGCAATGATGGTGCCTTCTTTCTTTGCCTCCAATAGGCGTTTTCGTTCCTAAACTTCTTTTTCCTGCGCAGGGTAGCAAACCACACACGCGTCTGGTTGACCTCCGTCTATTTCTTTTCTCTCTTTCTTGTTCTAATGTTGTGGTTGTAATCAATGTCACAAGTGTGCCTGGCATTAGTTTCAACTTAATTTTTCCTCGTCGCAAAGCAAACAGAAAATTGCGATGGTATGAAGGTGACGCGGTAGCCGTTCACCAGCGGTCAAGAGTGCTGGAAGGACGGCTGGAAAATGAGCACTGCCAGGCGCGTGTGCGATACACCGTGCCACTCTGTTACGTTGGAGGGGTTCGTTTCTTTGAATCGTGGTTGTACTCTCTGACAGATGCTGGGCTTGTACGAGAGGATACGTGTACGCCTGAAGACGGTGCTGCGAATGCAACGTTAGAAACGGGATACAAACAACACTGCCTAAACCCCTTAACCGTTTCGGACAAACACAGCTCGCCCTTGTCAAAACGTTCCCAAAACGTTTTGGACGAGTGTGGCTCGTCCGCTTGAGATGATGTCTCCGCATGACCGTTTTGAACAAGACTCGCTCGTTTCCAAGCTAATTCATGTGTCGCTTCACAGGTGGCAACACCGGCTTGGCAATTTCTTTTACTTGAACCACCATTTCACATTTTTATGCGCCAGTTGTGCTTAGAAATTGGCGTCCAGCGAAGGTGACGCTTGTGTTGCTCGTGCGTCGTCGCGGAAAAGACGCTTTTCGTCATCGTCCAGCTCGCCAGACGGTAATTATTCAGATACCGAAATTTTGCTTTGATTCTGGAAAGGAGAGTGCTAAGGATGATCACATCGGAATTAGGAGTTCATCAGACGAGGAAGACTGCTCAAAGAACACCATCATCATGCTACTTCAATATGTTAATTTGACTGAACATACGCAGCAAATGTTTTTCACCATTCATCACATGCTTTTTAGAGGCAAAATATTCAATATCAAATTGAAGAAAAATAAACTTTTTAGACGGAAAAATTATAAAACAATAACGGTTAAGGGGTTAACCCGCCACGGGGGTGTTGTGGTTGTGGTGCTCGGCTGCTAACCCGAAGGCCGCTGCATTGAAGCCCGGCCGCGGCAGCCGCACTTTCGATGGAGGCGAAAATGCTTGAGGCCCGTGTACTTAGTGGAGGAGCCCTCCACTACGGCGTCCATCATAATCATATCATGGTTTTGGGACGTTAGACCCAAACAATTAGTTAAGGGGTTAAGGAAACTTTCGAAGCAGTCCGTCACACTTCAAGTCACATGGTCAAGAACTTCCAAAACGAGTTTGAAGAAGCTCTAAACTAGAATGCTTAAACGACTGCAATACCAGCACACTCGGAGCGTACTTAAAAAAGACGAATATCTTAAAAAGTGAGCAGGTCTTGGACTTTTTCAAAGAAAAACTCGACAACCACCCGTTTGTTGCACAAAACTGTAAGAACGTCGATACCGATTTCTCAGTTGAAGGAAAATTCTTCCTAGTCCGGAGATCGAACCCGGGAGCAATGCCTTTTGGGGGCGGTCGCTTTTGGGGGCGGTGCCAGTAATTGGCTGCGCGAGGGCGAATTAATCGACAACTCGAAGCAATGGTCTCTGAATATCGTACGTCAGTTCTGCGGAGTCGAGCAAGGTGGAGGAATGGCTTTCTTTTTTCAACAAAGGAGCTTTACTTCTGAAAAAAAAATGTGTATGGCTTTCCTTATAGCTTTATGCAACAAACGGATGGTTGTGATTTTGTTCGTTCATAGCCCTTAAACCGCTTTGCGGGATACCGAAGAACTGATTCGCAATATTCTTGGGATTTCTGCTAAGCGGAAATAAGTTCACTAAGGCATGACTTGCACTTCGCAGTTACAACATGTGTATCTGAAAGCGAGGAATCTGAATGCACGTAATTTTTGTTGTATATCTTCAAAACTTTATTTTCTATCCGGTACATGACGCGAATGCGCCAGCCTGGCTACTCCCACGCAGGTCCTCATGAAAAAAGTGGAAGAAGGGCACATATGTGTCGATTAATCATAAATATATCTCTCATCCAACAAATAACAACTAAGAACATCAATTATATATCGCACACTTTATTAGCACGAAAGACGAAGACATAAGAAAGAAGAAAGATAAGGAAAAAAACAATAAAACACGCACACACAGGACCAGCGTGTTTTCTTACGTCTTCGTATGTCGTGGTGATTAGCTTTGCAAGATCTTCCACCAACTTGCCCAGATCAAAGCAGTGGTAAACCAAATGATAATATATATTTGCTCTTTAGCTCACAGCATCTTTTGAAGGTGGCTAACGCAGTTAACGCTGCGTTATCAAAGCCCAGTCTGTCGCATCGCTGCGCTCATGTGTCATCGAAAGAGCACACGATATTGGCCTTATTAGGCCCCTCCCTCTTCGCCTTCCAAGCAAGAGCTCGGACGTTGCTTATTTCACGCTCCGAAGAGCGCATAATTGACGAGGCGGGTGTAGTGGGGAAGTCGGCGATGGCATGTAGTTCCACGAATATCGATGTTTTTTTTTTTTCTCTCGTACACTCGTCTGTGGTTCATATATTAAGTGAAGGGACACACGGCGCCCGTGGCTGATGGGAGATCGATGCAGAGGCACAAAAAAAGAATAACAAAACAAAAAACACGAAGTAATAAGGAAACATCGGCGAATCTCTTCGCCTCGAGGACTCTTGGGAAACAGCTTCGAGGTCCGCTGAGAAAGTAAACACCCCCTCTTTCTTACATGCTTCCTGCGCAGTCGCTTTTCGCGCGTGGAAGACAGGCGACGTGGGGACGGGAAAAAGGAAGAGGATTGGGGGGTGGGGGGGTGGGAGGTGCATCGAAGATGGAAATAAATATGCTGGTACTTCCGCAAACACGACTCTAGACTCTTTCGTGTCGTGCAAGAGCCGTATTGCGTGGTTGTCAGGCACAAGAAGCTTGTACCTACTGCTTGATTCATTGAAACCCCTTCAGGTGCCGAAACTTTCCGTAATGTTGCTCGTGCCACGGGACATGGTTTTACTTTCCTTACCACAAGCTTGCTTGCCTGATACTCGTAAACGATTTCACTGCGATAACAACTATATCAATCAATCAATCAATCAATCAATCAATCAATCAATCAATCAATCAATCAATCAATCAATCAATCAATCAATCAATCAATCAATCAATCAATCAATCAATCAAATCAAATCAAATTTTATTTTCGCTTCAGACAATACAGTGCATTGTCACTGCGAAAATAGGGGACCAGAGAAAAAAGCTGCGCTTGCGCAGCTTGAGTAAGCTCTGGTCACCCGTACAGCAGCAGTGACAGGACGAAACATCTAAGCAAGTCTATGTAGCCGCAGTATATACAAATGCTACTATGAAAAGTAGTTACCTAATCTACGTTGTTGAACTGAAAAAAAAAAACACCAATGTATGTTTTAATGTGCAATCACTTTAGTAAAACAGGCTGCTGTAAATATACGAACAGGCTGTAAATATACGAACATATGGACACTCCCGGCGCATATTTGGTTCCGTACAAAGTCCAGGTCGATAACATCGCGCCACGTGTCGCATGTACTATGTGCGAGGGAAAGCGTTCAAGGGTTGCCAACGATCGGGGCTCAAGTGGAGAGGAGGAGAGGAAACGAGCCGCCCCTCTCCGTCGAGCAAAAGGCGCATGAAGGGGTGCCGGAGGTGTCGGAGGCTGCTGGGTCCCGCAGGAACTGCGTACTTAGACCGGCGGGGCATGGTCGCCCACGATCGCACGCGCCTCCTACCTTTGCTGGGAATTAAGGTCGGTATTAGGCTATTCTTGGAAAGCAACATTAGGGGTCCTCCACCGCCTTTGTTGACAAAAACCTGCATGGCCATAACCTTGCTCTTTAAACAATGATAGGACAGATCCTAATGAGTAATAATGGCTGTCTTGGCGCCACCCTTAGGTGATTAGCCCCCCCCCCCCCTCTCCCACCCCCCTTTTTTGCCTGTGCGCCGCCTATGTCTAGAGACGTACTGCAGTTTTATGAATAGTGGACAAACCCTGTTCTTTCTATGTTCATGTGGCACACCCGAGGAAAATAAATAGCATTCAGACAAGCATGGTCAGCCGCGGGGTATCTTAGGAACGCGGCGGCGCGAAGGCTGTTGTAAACAGTCCCCAATTACTGTCGTCTTCCTTCCACCGACTGCATCGCCGTGCCGGCGGAATACCCAGATCTCATCTGACAACCAAATTACCCCGCGGCTCGCGACTACATCCGACTTTCTTTTTTTTATTTCAGCTCGTTTTGTTATTCCAGCAGACTTCCCGTTACCAATTTCATGTTATCCCGTGGCAGGACTGTATTAATTTCAAGCTCTTCTCGTTAAAAAGGAATAAATTCTTGGATTACACGTGCGGAAAGCACGATATGTTTATGAGACACTGCCGTAGCAGCGGACTCCCGGTCAATTTCGACCGCCTGGTGTTATCGCACACCTAAATTAAAGCACTCGATATTTTCTGCTTTTGTTTTCTTTTAAATTTGCCTGTGTATAAGTACGGCCGCTGTGGCCGGCGGTAGACATGGTAATTATATCTGCGGTATTGCGTACCAAAGAAAAAATTCGGCAGATCCCACGTACCGTGGGAGTCGATATTATGCGAAGCTTGCGCGGGATGGTGACTGTGGCGTAATTTTTCACATTGAGCGAAACGTTAAGGAATGACGCTATAGAAATGTAGAAGTTGTAACGCACACTCATATGCTGATGAGTCGCACATGCATTATATAACCAGTTGTTTACAGTTGCGTAGCCAGGCCAACAGCAACATGGG
Organism: Rhipicephalus sanguineus; assembly: GCF_013339695.2. NCBI lineage: Eukaryota > Metazoa > Arthropoda > Arachnida > Ixodida > Ixodidae > Rhipicephalus > Rhipicephalus sanguineus. The sequence continues at coordinate 43,892,345 of NC_051185.1, read as the reverse complement.
TGTTACCATAACCAGACGCGGTAAGCTGATATGTAGTGCTTATATTCTTCAATACGATAGCGCGAATCCGAACAGCACAAAGACGAAACACAAATGCACAGGACAGGCTTTACCTGCAACTAGGCTTCATTCAGAAAAGTTCCCCTAGGTATACACACAGCCAAGTGGCACACGCAGGCGCACTGCACGTACGTTACAGTCACAGTTGCAGTTGGGTTACAGTTGTTATGCTTATACTTATCTGTTATGACGGGAACGTACGCACGTTCCACGAACCCGTGTGTATGTGTAGAAGGTGTTCTTGACAGTTCCTGAACAAGGTCATCATCACTGTGATCAGTGAGCACCAGGAGCTCGAGCGGACTTGTTAATCGGATCCGTTCGTGATCGCGGCTACGAGAGGTCTAAGTGCAGTGAAGTGCGAGGTATAGCACAGCTGGTGGAAATCCTGGATGCCTCTTACGATGAAATGATCTATGACGCCTCCTGTCCTGCACATGGCAGCGAGGCCTTTTGACGCCCTGTCCACATTCAAGCCGTCTTTCACGCAGTATACAGACCAGTAGTTGTTGGGTCTTGATAAATCAATGTTGAAGTCACCGATAATGATGAGCGGCCTGGTTCTCTCGGCAGATTTATTGTAGGAAGCATTGACCCCGGCTTTTGCATAATCGACGTAGTCCACGTTGCGGACCACGTGAACGAGTGCATGGTAGCTGAGCGTCTTCCAGAGGTGTTCTGTTTTCAGCTTCCTCACTTTCCCTGTGTCCGCCACGGTGGTGTAGCGGTTACGGTGCGCGGCTGCTGACCCGTAGGTCGCGGGTTCGATCCCGGCCGCGGCGGTCACATTTCGATGGATGCAAAATGCTAGATGCCCGTGTACTGTGCGATCTCGGTGCACGTTTAAGAATACGAGATGGTCAAAATTAAAGCCCCTACAATTATTATTATTATCACTTTCCTTGCGTGTCAATGTGTGTGTTCGCGTTTACTGTGTTGGTTGAGACTTTGTGTCACCTGTGGCACATACCCGTATAGCATAAACTCTGGGATGCGGGTATGTGCCACACGTGACTGAGAGAAAGGGTTTCATGACGTACGCGACAGGTATTTTGCGTTATTCATGTAATGACCAGTGAATCGTGTTGACCATACACTGATCCCCTGCTATGCCAATTTTGGTACATTAGAAGTTATGAAGACGACCAGGAGAGCGCCCAGACGTAGGCGGCTAGATAGATAGATAGATAGATAGATAGATACGTAGATAGAAACGCCCAAAGTCCCTGAGGTTCGCTAAGAAATGCTTCGCATTTAAAATGTGAATATGAGGCTTGCCGTAGTGGAGGGCTCCGGAAATTTCCCCCGTCAGGTGCTCTTAAACGTGTAGTAGTATCGCACTCTACAATGGCCTCTAGCATTTCGCCTCCGTCGAAATGCTACCGCCGCAGCCGGGGTTGAACCCGCGACCTTCGGGTCAGCAGCCGAGCATCGTAACCGCTGGATCACCACGACGACAAATCAAACATGAGTCCTCGAACTTAACAGCACAGCATATTAGCCCCATAAGCTACCACGGCGCATGCTCTTTATGTCAACTAAGACAACATCGGCCCGAATCACATACCGTGATTTTCTTGTCTTGTCGATTTCGTCAATCGCTTCACGGTTCGCGGTTTTTTCTTGAGTTTTGCCGGAAGGTTTCAGCCTCACGACTCAGCAGTGGTAAAACGTATTTAACGTTTTCGTTTGTAGGGCATGTCTGTATTGTAAACAGTGCATTAATTACTATTCTTTCATTTGTTATGTTTAGCATGCTATGCGTAATTTGTGGAGTGACCACCACCACAAAAACACGGGCACAAATACAAATCAAAGACCGGCGTTATTTCAGATGCTGCAAAACGCCTCCAAGGAAAAATAAATGGTCGCCGCTAAAGAACTTGTTGCAGTGAAGCGTTCAAGAATACAAACACGCTGTAGCTAAAAGCGCTAATATAAGCACAAATAGCAGAGTTATGACGAAACATAATGACCATTATGAAAAATCATAACTATCATTACATTGGGTGTGTTGAAGCTATGGCAGCGAACTTATCATACGTGTGCTAGACGTGAAGTCAAGCAGAATTTACACTTGGGCTTGCCGGTTCAACATAGTGAAGGGAGGCAGTCGCCATATGACGTGCCAGTCAGAATTGCCTTAGCTGCCCATCAGTAGCTTTGTGTGATAAAGAGCTGGCCTTTCTAGATAATAATGCCAGAGCGATAGCGACACGAGAAGAATCTGTGCGCCGGTGTGATCTTGTTTGTTCGTTTTTTGTTTGCTTGGTGTTCAATATAAATAGTTGTGCACATGCAAGATTAACATTTTCTTGAAAATAAGCGCTGTTCCGTTGTCTACGCGAGACAACACAGCGGTAAACATGCCATGGCAAGTTTTACCTTTGCGGAGGAGCGAATTACCGCTTTCCGAAAAGTTTGGCTAGGTTAGAGTTCGAAACAACGTCACTCGAGAATCCCAAAAGCACGCACTTCGTGATGGATGAGCTTGAAGATTAAAACCGACGTTTTTTTTTCCTTTGTGAAGTACTCGCGAAGTTAAATAACCTCAATGCACTGGTAAAGCTACGTTGAACGTCTTAACGTGGGTCTAAGCTTGTCAAACCTAACTGCTGGGGCAGGCGTGGATGCATGCAAGGCGTGGTTTCGAGTGCTTGATGCGTTTCGTTTGTTTGTGTATGCGCGGGGAGTGCGTGCCTGGGCGTTTGAGAAAGAGAAGGGAGACATCGAAAGCGTGTGCTGATTAGGGGGATTCTGGAAACCTACGTGAATGAATAATGAGCCTAAGTAAGAGTAGCATGCAGCGGATGGAAACAATGCGCTACAGAGGCTGCAGGTACAGGAATAAAGTTCAGACAGGCTGCTCAAGGCAGGCTGTCCCAGAGAGAATGCCTCGGATAGGCGGCCTCAGAGAGGCTTTAGTAGGTTGCCTATAGCGTACGTAAAGGAGAGGACAAAAATATAGGCACACATAAACACACAGGATGTGTGCTTATGTGTGCCTATATTTTTGTCCTTTCTTTGTTGTGTGCTACAAAGAAACCTTCTTAAGATTTGTTACCAGGAAGCCCGCATCGTATCCCTCGAGATCAGGCAGGCTGCTTCAGACAGGTTGCGTCCGACAGATTACCTAGGACAGGGTACCTCAGATACGCAGCCTTTGATGGGCTGCCCCAGGCAGACTACCCGAGTGCTCCGATACTTGAAAGACGTGGCGAAAATTTAGAACCGAGAAGAACCAAGAAGAGACAGAAATAACCTCTCCTTGGTTCTTATCGGTTCCCACCTTGCGCCGCATCTTTCAACTAACGATGCACCGACTGGCCCGACACAGCGTACTGTTTTACCTCCGTGTTCCAGGCAGACTGCTTCGACAGGCTACCCCAGACAGACTGCCCCAAACAGACTGCCTCAGACACACTCCCTCACTTCCCCAGACAGCCTGCCTCAGACACACTACCTCAGACAGACTGGCTCAGGTAGGCTGACTCAGACAGGCTGCTTCAGACAGATTACCTTAAGTAGGCTGCTTCAGACAGGCTGCTTCAGACAGACTGCCCCAGACAGGCTGCTTCAGACAGCCCATCCTGCCTAAGGCACTTTGTTCCTGTTCATACAGCGTCTGTGGCGCATACTTAGGTCTAAAATTTCAATATTGAACTTGCATCGTCCTATTCATCATCTAAGTACTTTCGATCCACACAAGTCGTGAACATCTTTTCGGCACGCGAACACTATCGGCATTCATCAAGCCTGGCTACTCAGACCTCCGGTAGAGATTAGAATGGCGCAGTAGCTGTAGGTTGAAAGATTAATCGCTGCTGCAATCAAAAAATGTCAAAGCTAAGCTTTTACCACTGGCTTATATCTCGCCTGCCTATGGAACTTAGCATATGCAAGTTTAACGTAGTAAAAAATAAAGAGAGCACCACCGCAGGACATCATTCACTGAGCCTGTCAAGCACAGCCACTGTCGTCTGCATGCATACTCAATCATCTAGGCACGTCAAGGTTGCGCCTGTGTGACGTACTTTCTCGCGAACTTCACCTACACTTGCTTTTTCTGCGGCCCGGTCACATCAGGTGCTGCCCACTGTTTCTGAGAAAGGCACGGTCCTGTTTTCTTTTCTCTTATCGCATTTCTAACGAAAGAACGCATTTCTGCCTGTAAGTAGCGACTCGAGGCCGGCCAGTTACAGCCTGCCTTTAGTTAGTTATTTGTTTATCCGGCGGACGACTATCCTAGCCCCGCGAGGGGAGGATCATCGCGATGCGGCCACACACCAACTCAGCGTGACGTACTCTACTGAGGGAGGGCTATATTATTATAGTGTCACGTAGCCAAGTACGATGCCAGGTTCTTTCAGAAAAGAACGTTTATTAGAGCGAACTTGTGCTCCGCAACAGATTCAAAGCAAAAACATGGGCGGCGAGGCAGAGCCGACAAAACGACGTGCGTAGGCGACCGTCGGCGGAAGAAAGATACCGCGGCGTTATTCTTTCCGCACCATCGGATTACCCCGATAACTCTAGACTGGTGGCGACAGGGCGAAACGCTCTCCCCTATCAAAATGAGACAGCTCGCGCGACATAACAAAGAGAAAGAAGAAAACATGCGCTTTGCTTCGAACATAGATAAGACGATCGGGCGCGGCCAGACGCTGGCCACAAAACAGCTACGCGAACAAATAATGAGGCATAGTTCGTGGCATTGCCCCCCCCCCCCCCCCCGTAAGTGGGCATCGACCCGATGCTAATAAAGTAAAAGTAGACCAAACAAAAAAGAAGTCATCTGGCGTAATAAGGCTTGAGCCGAACCACGTGGACAATTTCGGGCCGCGTGCGTCGTCGGGATGTGCCACAGTCACTGTCGGGGACAACCTCATAGATGAGTTGACCAACACGTCGTTGAATTTTATATGGGCCGAAATACCGTCGCAGGAGCTTCTCACTGAGTCCGCGACGTCGGATTCGGGTCCAAACCCACACAAGATCCCCTGGCTGATAATCGGTGTCTCGGCGCCGGAGGTTGTAGCGTCCGGCATCCACGAGGTGCTTGTCCGTTATACGCACTCGAGCCAGCTGGCGGGCCTCCTCCGCACGTTGCAGGTACCCCTGCACATCGGCGTTGAGGTCGTCGTCTTCGACGTGTGGCAGCATGGCGTCGAGCATCGTCGTCGGCAGTCGTCCGTAGACAAGCTCGAATGGAGTCATCTGCGTAGTTTCTTGGATAGCTGTGTTGTACGCGAACGTGACATAAGGGAGTACCTCGTCCCACGTCTTGTGTTCAACGTCGACGTACATCGACAGCATATCCGCAATTGTCTTGTTGAGGCGTTCGGTTAGCCCGTTCGTCTGGGGGTGATACGCCGTGGTCTTTCGGTGACCCGTGTTGCTGTAGCGCAAGACACCTTGCATAAGTTCTGCAGTGAATGCCGTCCCGCGGTCCGTGATTAGGATTTTAGGGGCTCCGTGTCGCAGCACCACTTGGTGGATGAAAAATTTGGCGACTTCTTCTGCAGTCCCTCTGGGCAGCGAGGTGGTTTCTGCGTAGCGTGTCACGTAGTCTGTGGCTACTACAATCCACTTGTTCCGGATCGTGACGTGGGGAAAGGGCCAAGAAGGTCCATGCCGATGTGTTGGAAGGGCCTCGATGGCACGGCGATCGGCTGCAGAAGTCCGGCAGGTCTAGTCGGCGGCGTTTTCCGGCGCTGGCAGTCACGGCAGCTCCGAACGTAGTGGGTGACGTTGGATATGAGACGGGGCCAGTAGTACTTTGTCTTGATCTTTCCGAGCGTGCGTGCTGTGCCGAGGTGCCCTGATGTTGGTTCGTCGTGGCACGCTGCCAAGATTTCGTTGCGGAGGCCAGCGGGGATGACAAGAAGATACTTCGTTTTCGTTGCATGGTCGAAGTTCTTCTTCACGAGCACCGAATTTCTCAGGCAGAATGCAGCGGAGTGGCGCTTAAAAGCCCTTGGCACGGTGACGTTGTGTCCTTCGAGGTGGTCGATCATGGCGCGCAGCTCGGGATCGGCCCGCTGTTTGGCGGCTAGGTCACTTTCCGTCACGATGCCAAAAAACGCGGCGTCCTCATCGGAGTCCTGCGGCGGTGGGTCGACGGGAGCACGTGATAGGCAGTCGGCGTCCGAATGTTTCCTGCCAGATTGTAGACTATGGTGACGTTGTATTCCTGCAGGCGCAGGCTCCATCGCCCCAGGCGGCCAGAAGGATCCTTCAAATTTGCGAGCCAACACAGCGCATGGTGGTCCGTTACCACCTTAAACGGCCTGCCGTGGACGTACGGACGAAACTTTGAAATGGCCCATATTATGGCAAGGCATTCTTTTTCGGAGGCCGAATAGTTGCTTTCTTCTTTGAAAGGCTGCGGCTGGCATAAGCGATTACTTTTTCGCAGCCGTTCTGCTGCTGTACAAGGACAGCACCCAAGCCTACGTCACTTGCATCTGTGTGCATTTCTGTCTCGGCAGAGTCATTGAAATGTGCAAGCACAGGCGGGCTTTGTAGGCGATTTTGCAGCTCAGAGAACGCGTTCTGCTGCGCTTCCTCCCAGCAAAATTGAACGCTGTCTTTCGTCAAGCGAGGTGAGCGGTTCGGCAATTTTTGCGAAGTTTTTCACGAAGCGCCGGTAGTACGCGCACAGTCCGAGGAATCTTCGCACGCCTTTCTTGTCTTTCGGCCTCGGAAAGTTTGCTATGGCTGTAGTTTTCGCAGGGTCAGGCATAACTCCCTCGGCGTTGACGACGTGGCCCAAGAACTTCAGTTGCTCGTACGCGAAACGGCACTTCTCAGGTTTCAACGTTAACCCCGACGTACGAATGGCTTCGAGCACAGACTCCAACCTCGCAAGGTGTTCATCAAAATTTCGTCCAAATACGACGACGTCGTCGAGGTAGACGAGGCAGGTGTGCCATTTGAGACCGGCTAGTACGGTATCCATGACTCTTTGAAACGTTGCCGGTGCTGTACATAGTCCAAAGGGCATTACCTTGAACTCATACAGTCCGTCCGGCGTGATAAATGCTGTCTTCTCACGGTCCCTTTCGTCCACTTCAATTTGCCAGTACCCTGTTTTCAAATCCATCGAAGAAAAGTACTTCGCGTGGCAACGTGGTCGAGGGCGTCGTCGATGCGTGGAAGTGGGTATACGTCCTTTTTTGTGATTTTATTCAGCCGTCGGTAGTCGACGCAGAACCTCAAAGTGCCGTCTTTTTTCTTCACGAGCACTACCGGGGCAGCCCAGGGACTTTTCGACGGTTGTATAATGTCGTCAGCGAGCATGTCTTCGACTTGTGTCCGAATCGCTTCGCGCTCGTGAAGAGACACGCGGTAAGGCGACTGTCGCGTTGGTCGGGCGCCATCTTCGGTGATTATCCGGTGCTTTGCAAGGGGAGTCTGTCGTAGCTTCGACGTCGTCGAGAAACAGTCGCCGTAGCGCAGTAGCAAAGCCGTTAGCTTTTCCAGCTGTTCCTGCGGTAGCGCCGGGTTTACGTCGAAGAAAGGAGCAGATCCCAAAGGGTCGTTCGGTTCGCGCTGGAAATCGGCGACGGCGATCTCGGCACTATGTTCCTGAATTTCTTCGAGGAACGCAACAGAAGCGCCCTTGTTTAGGTGCTGATATTCCTCGGTGAAGTTTGTGATTAGAACATGGGATTTGCCGAGCGTCAAGCGCACAATACCTCTTGCGACGGAGACACCGCGGTCCAGAAGCAAATTGTGGTCGTTCTCCACGATAGCGTCGCTGTCAGGATCAGCTTCTCGAGAGAAGACGGCGATCATAAGGCTTGAACGGGGAGGCAGGGTGACGTGGTCATCGGCAATCCTTAAGGAAGCACGCGGTTTGGCGCTTGGTTTTGGCTTCACGGCGTGATCGGCAGAGAAACTTATAGACTTTGCCGGCAAATCAATAATGGCACCGTTGTCGGTCAAAAAGTCCATGCCCAGAATTACGTCGCGGGAGCAATTGGGCAGTATTACGAAGACAGCAGGATACGTGATGCCGTTTATGGTGATTCGCGACGTACAGGTTCCACTAGGCGTGACGAGGTGGCCTCCTGCTGTGCGTATGTACGGACCGTCCCAACTTGTCGTAACTTTTTTCAGTTTCGCCGCGAATGGTCCGCTCATCACTGAGTAGTCGGCTCCTGTGTCTATCAGTGCGACTACGTCAAGGCCGTCAATAGATAACTCAACGTCAGAAGTAATTGGTCTCGAGTTGCTGGTTCGTCGAGGCGTCATGTCACGGCTGGTTCGCGTTGATGGTCGGTGGCTGCGCGTCGTCGTCTCGTTAATTCCAGGCTTGGTTACGTCCGGTAGGCGCCGCGCCGTGTGCCCGTCGTCGTGTTGGGGCGTCGGTATGTAGGCACGTCGTGAATCTTCGTCTGTGGTGCGCCGTTGCGTCGTTGGAGGTTTTGCGTTTTTCCGCCGTAGTGCAACTTCACCTCCCAAAGCTGCTGCTTTTAGTTTCCCCTTCCTGGGCTGGGGGACCTTCCACGTGCGAAGTCAGTGTTGCTGCGGGGGCCCGTTGATCCGTTTCGGTGGGGGGACGGTGAACGGCCGAAGCGGGCTGGTTGACGGCTAGTCTGAGATAGGTACTCATCGATCTCGCTCGGTAGTTGGCCGGGCAAGGGGCGCGGTGCGTCGACAGAGAAGCCTCGCAGGCCGAGTTGTCTATAGGGGCAGCGACGGTAGATGTGACCGGCTTCGCCGCAGTGGTAACACAGCGGACGACGGTCGGGGGTTCGCCACACGTCGGTCTTCCTTGGTGTCTGGTGTTGCAGCGTAGGTGGTCGGGCGGGCGATGAAGGGCGGTAGTAATGAGGCTCCTGGCGACGAGGTACGGGAGGGCGAGGGGCGCGAATAGCAGCGGCGTAGGCCATAGCCTGCGGCTCACGGGGTGTTTCTGATAGCGTAGTGGTCCCTAGTGCTTGTTGCACCTCTTGACGGATCACATCGCTTAGGGAGGCGACTTGGGGCTGCGGCTCCGCTGGGAAAAGTTTTCGCAGCTCCTCCCTTACTACTGCGCGGATGGTCTCGCGTAGCGTGTCAGTCGAAATCCGTGTTGCGTCAACGTAGTTGGCATTGACTGTGTCAAAGAAGTGGCGGTCATGCTGCTTGGCACGCATTTCGAGGGCCTTCTCAATTGTGCTAGCCTCGGACACGAACTCCGCAACGGTTTTCGGCGGATTACGGACCAGCCCAGCGAACAGTTCCTCCTTCACGCTACGCATTAACAGGCGCAATTTCTTTTCTTCCGCCATTTCGGGGTCAGCCCGCCTGAAGAGCTTTGTCATTTCTTCGACGAATACAACAACCCCTTCGTTAGGGTGTTGTTTGCGCGTCTGCAGCAAGACTTTGGCCCGCTCCTTCCGCACGACCGTAGTGAAAGTCGTCAAAAATTGCGTCCTGAATCCCTGCCAGGACTCTAGGAATCTCTCGTGGTTTTCGAACCAAGTGCGGGCTGAGTCGGCAAGGTAGAAGAACACATGCCTCAGTGTCTCCTCGTCGTCCCAACGGTTAAACAGCTTGACCCGTTCAACTTGCTCCAGCCAGTCTTCGGGATCCTCCGAGGGCGCCCCATGAAATGGTGGCGGCTCCCTGGGTTGCTGAAGAACTACGGGAGGATTGGTAGCGTTAGTCATCGTGGTGGCGTCGTTCATCACGGTGGTCACGATGTCTTTCTTCACCTTCTCTGGAAGCAGCCCAAACTCCGGCTGAAGACCTTGCTGTCGCCGGCTGGTACGAGTTTCACTTGCCTGGTCACTTGTAGAGGGTTGAGGGTTCATGTACCCGGCACCTCCACCAGATGTCACGTAGCCAAGTACGATGCCAGGTTCTTTCAGAAAAGAACGTTTATTAGAGCGAACTTGTGCTCCGCAACAGATTCAAAGCAAAAACATGGGCGGCGAGGCAGAGCCGACAAAACGACGTGCGTAGGCGACCGTCGGCGGAAGAAAGATACCGCGGCGTTATTCTTTCCGCACCATCGGATTACCCCGATAACTCTAGACTGGTGGCGACAGGGCGAAACGCTCTCCCCTATCAAAATGAGACAGCTCGCGCGACATAACAAAGAGAAAGAAGGAAACATGCGCTTTGCTTCGAACATAGATAAGACGATCGGGCGCGGCCAGACGCTGGCCACAAAACAGCTACGCGAACAAATAATGAGGCATAGTTCGTGGCAATAGTGCGGGCCGAGGTTTTTTTTTTTTCATACCTCACAATAAAGAAAGCCCTCGTTACTCTCGCCTTCTGGCACCCGTACCTGCCCATGTGCTGGGGTGGTAGCGAGCACCTGGCGTTTTCATTCGGGTGCTGCTTTTCTCCGCTCATTGCCACTTTAGGCGGCGTGCCAGTCGAGAGGTGAAGTCTATTTCCGTAGGCGTTTTTACCGCCATAAATCATCCTATTGTTGCTGACGTCCTATACCTCTCCTTTTTTCTCAACTTCATCGTCATTCTCAGCCCCTGACGCACGCGCTTGAATGCAAGAAGTCCAGTACGTCGAAAATAAGCCAAGGACGGCAGCGAGTCACATGGAGTGACGCAATTAAGAAGATCGCAGGGATACAACAATCAGCTCGGGCAAGGTAATAATAGTATCTGGGGTTTTACGTTAAAAATCACGACATAAATATGAGGAGTGCCGTAGTGGATAGCTCCGGAAACTTCGGCCACCTTGGGTGCCTTAACGTGCTCCTAAATGTAAGCACACGACTGTTGTTTGCATTTCGCCCCTATCGAAATGAGGCCGCAGCAGCCGGGAATCAAACCCGCGCCCTCAAGCATAGCAGCGCGGCACCTTACGTGCAAAGCAAAAGCGGCGGCCACAGGACGACGACGAAGGACAAAAGTAGATACTGAGGAAACATCAACTGTCGTGTTTTATTGTGTCTTCCTCAGTCCCGTGGGCTGCATAGACCACACAAAATAAGCCACCATGGGTGATCTTCCGGGCTTGTCCGGGTGAATGCAATATTGATTTATCATCAATAACCCAACAACGTCGATGATAATGTGTGAGGAACTTCCTGAACTTAAAAAAAAAAAGCCGACGGCATCTTACCGATCGACTAGTAGCGGCATCATTCAATGCCAAACTACGCTACATACACCGTAAGCAAACGAAAGCTTGAAATAAACTAAGGTCTTTCGCTTACATAACGTCCTTTATTATGTCTAAATATTCGAAGAAGAGTCGTTACATCATCCGTGACAGTGTAATGAGGCATAAGTACGAAAATGTAGGTACACAGTGTCATTACAGGTAGCAACTCGCATTGCAGAAAGAACAAACAGTAAAAGACAAAAAAAAAAAAACAAAGGTTCAACGAAGAGAAACAAGGTGGCCTGATTTACGCGAGCGGCGAGGCCTCCCGGAAGAGTGAACTTTCGGTGCCATCAACTGATCGTTACGGGCAAGGTAAACAAAGATATTGATCAGGATTCCCGCTTTCATGGCAAGAACATTTCGCATCGTTGAGTGGGGGAATAAACACCTATTTTTGTATAGTGTACGCGCCACGGGGGCATCTGAGCTGGCTCTGCACGTACGCTCGTACTCCTGGCAGCCATCGCGGCAACTGTTCATTAAATGTGGCGGCTAGAATGCTCCGGCACCCCGATTTCGCGCCGTTGACGTGCTTCCTGAAGCGTGACAGGAAAGAGAGAGAGGGAGAGGAAGAGAGAGGGAAGCGTGTGAGTGAAGGGAGCCGAGCTGCAGTGAGATACTGCGGCACTCGTTGTCTGCTGTCAACACAAGCAAACACTGCATGAATGCCGTAGACAATTCCCGCGTTACCTTTCGGCGACCGTGCCCTCCGTCCTGATAATATGCGCGCATCCCCGACCTATATCGACCCTATCGTAACAGACCGTTCGGACAGGAACGCATACAGGAGCGTCCCACGCTTTGTTAGCCTAAAAGAAGAGCCTATAGAGAGATAGCTTGACTAAAACAACAACAACAAAAAAAAAACTACGGAAGCACAGCGTCGTTGTCTGTGCATTTGCTTTGTGTTTTGGTGAACGACGATGTACAGCACATGATCTACCTCGAACATCGAAGAATATTGATAACATCGAAGAATGGTGACAGCATCGAAGTATTGTGAAAATAGAATCATGCACAGAAGGTCCATGTTACCACATGTGTAGTGGTTGCGCGTACCAGTTCTATAGGATTCTTAGCTGGCATGGTTGACATAGATAGATAGATAGATAGATAGATAGATAGATAGATAGATAGATAGATAGATAGATAGATAGATAGATAGATAGATAGATAGATAGATAGATAGATAGATAGATAGATAGATAGATAGATAGATAGATAGATAGATAGATAGATAGATAGATAGATAGATAGATAGATAATTACACACACACCCATAGATTACTAGTTAGTAAATCGTTTTAAAGTGAACCTGTCTTTACAGGGGCTTTTAGCACCCTGTCTATACCCATGCATATCTGGCCAACTTACTGGAATGAGCATCATGGCAAAACAACGCAAATGCTAGGACACGTGGAAGAGCGGACAATCAGAGCGTTTCATCCTGTACGTTTTTTTTTATTGAGATGATATATAAGGAGACGTTGGCGCACAATTATGGCGCCGGCTACTCCTTAGCCCTTGAGTGAAACTTGAACACATATCTTAAAGTAAAACATACAAGGCAGTTCATGTAAAATAGAACAATCGGGCACACATATGCAAAAACACACTTATAGGCACATATCACAACGAAATGATAAAGAAATGTTCCAAAGACAGCGAATGAAGTCTCTGATAGTGTCCGTCGTTAATATTTGGTCCGACCAGCACAAAACAGCAGAGCACACGTCTGGTCTTTAAGAGGATGTATTCGCTCGTGAGTACATAACAGTCGATACGTTATTCACTTCAGCACACACATATGATGGGTGTCATATGAGACTGCGCATAATAAGTACGACATGTGTTATACAAATGAAAGTTCGGTATTTCTTAGTACTTGTCAGCAATGCCGCTGTCTTGTAAGAAACGTGTTAACGCTTTTAAAGCTTGCGTCTGTAAAACTCTAGTTGGCCACGGGCCCAGAAGTTTCCTCAAGCTAAACGGTCTGCGGTCTAATGCCAACAGTTCCGATTTAAGACGGCGTCGCGGCGTGTCATGACGTGGACAGTCTATGAGAAGGTGACATACGTCTTCATCTATAAATCCACATTCGCATTCGGGAGTTTCAGCTCTACCAATTCTGTGTATGTTCTTTCGCATGTTCACCCTATCTTTTATTTCGCGCGATCTTCGAAGAACAAGCGTACTCACCAGCTCATTTCTAACCCGCGAATTTATCAACTATCGATAACAGTGGTCACATCAGCGCCACAAGGTTAATGTCACCATAGCTTTTGTTCGCCTGAATATGTAAGCCGAGTTCGTGAACATGACCTAGTGGTCGGCACCAGGAGAAAACAAAACGTTCTTCTTTACGTGTAGAGTCTCAGCTTAAATTTGTCAATGCAAGAATACGAGCCCCAATAATACGCCGTACAGCGCAAGTAGTCGCCGAAATTTAGTGACATTTTCCCTGCGAATCTATGCATGCTCAGTAGGACTGAGAGTTGGGCGAGTAGCTATAGATGCATTATAAAGAAGATGGCGCGACCGGAAAAAAAAGACCTTTACCACACTATCACAAGCGCTTTGTGTTCGTGTCGTAAAAGTCTTTTCGTTTTTTGTTTGTTTGCTCATTTTTTTGCTGTGGCACCGTTTTTTTTAAAATACATGTTCATCCGAAGATCGCTTTAAAATTTTTTATTTAGTTATTTTTTCGCCTTGTGTTTTCAGTAGCAGTGTACATCCTCGGCAAATCAGGAAATACGATCTTACAGAAATTTTTTCCGATTTGTTTGCATCGAGCATAAAGCAAGCTGTGCCATAGAGGTTTCGTAAATTACTCTGTATGTCCTTGTAGTTTTCCAACGTCTCTGTGCTACTGCGGCCCCATGACAAAGATATCGAGCTGGCTCCTGCTCGTCGACTCTAATGAACCCGTTCCATAAACCATCTCAAGCCCCACTCGCTGCATGGCTGAACGTGTTATCCTTGAATTCCTCTGCTGATGGCACCATGCAGGCACACGGGAGATCGCTGCTAATCCTGCTAATCGCTGTGTTTCCACGTGTTTAACAATTCCTGCGTATGTCACTGCAGCTTTCCAACGTGTGCCTACTACTGCGGCCCCGTGACAAGGACACCGAGCTGGCTCCGGCTCATCGACACTAATGACCTCGTCCCTGATACCACGCTGAGCCCCGCCCGCCACATGGCTGAACGTGTTGCTACCTTTACACTCCTCTGCGGATGGCGCCTTCCAAGCACTCGGGAGATATTAATAACCCTCCTGGCATTCCAACAAAAGCGACCACGTCTGACCTGATCCTGCTAGGGGGGCTCTGGACCAGTCAAGTTTTCGCGCGTTTCGTTCGGGCTGTATTCTTCACTGCGTGCAGACGCTCTCCGAAAACAGCGTCGTCGCCATCCCTCGCCCATCCATTGGATGTTACGCTGCACTTTTCTTGCTTTAGCTTATGTGCAAATGGATGTTTCTGTACAGTGTAGCAAGCTGCCCTACATTCAGAGTCGCGCATTGCTAATTTATTTACCGAGGTAGATAGCATATAAAATAATACGAAGCCTTAGGGTAAAATAAAAAGCGCGTTACGTGATGTACTGCCGTCACAAGCACTTCTTTCATGAGCTGATCTGGTAATATGTGGCGTTGAGGGTAAGAGCGTTCATTCACATTCTGCATTTTTGTAAAGTGATTGTTTGTGTGGCATTTATTTGCTCATTTGATACGTTAACAGCTCCTCTGGTCGTCTTCTTTTGGATGTGAATCAATGGAACTCGTGATTCACTGCAGTTTGGTGCACTTCATGATCTTTATGCTAGTCTATGTCACTCATTGTTTTTGGTAATGATCACCACCGTTGCTGGTGCATCGACAAATCGTGACAAATGTCTTGGTGAAGTTGCCACATTATTTTGCAGCCCATAGCGGTCGTAGGATGCATGAGTGATCATTTTCCACTGCCGCACGCGTTCGAATCGATTTGAAACACCTGCTTGGCTTTCGCTCAAGAGTGTATCTCGGGAGGATTATTTCAATCATTCAACTGATTCGTTCAGAATTTGTCGTCGTGTTGCATCGGCAGAAGTCAGTACGGCTTTGTCTTGGGGGTTGCACACGGGGTGATAATTTCAATCAGAGAAGTGATTTGTTTGAATTTCGTCGTCGCGTTGTATCTGCAGAAGCCCGTTCAGCTTTCCCCCAAACGGTGATATCGAGGGGATGGTTCCGGTCATGCAACCGATTTGTCCAAAATTCATCGTGTTCTAGCGAGATGCGCTAGACAAGTCCAGTTCTCGAAACATCGGCTCGAGCATCCCTGCTCTGAATGGATCGTTACCCACCCCTTCTGCTTACGGATTTTTTTTCATTTCAAGCTTTCATCTTCCACTTACTGCCGTTAGGATGGTTGGATGTAGTAAAGTGCTCATGAAATGGAATGCGCCAGTTGAGAATGAAGCGATGCACGTTTCTTCCATCGTGTTAGCCGGTCACATTGGTGTAGTATCGGCTTGTACTCTTGCCATGTGATTAGCTCTAGATGCAATGGGATTAGCTCGAGCAATTGCACATGCCAGTTATATCTGAAGTTTTGATGTGGCGTTTTATTCCAAGAGCACTGTATATATTCATCTCCTTCACGTGCTGTGCTGCATAGCTTTTCACATCTCCTGGGTTTATTCGTAAATATATGAGCTCAACATGGTCAGAGCGTTCTACCTGTGAACCTTACAAATATGTTTGCCATCACAGACACAAGATAGTAAGGCATTCGATCATCATATTGCTATGACGAGGTGGGGCAGCATGGATCTTTACACTAAATTTTTGTATCAGCTGCTTATACATGAAAGTCCTTCCGTTCGCCTACATTGCCTCAAAGACCCCGAGTTCATTAATATAAAGATGTATAAACGCGTGAGCTTACGAAGCAGCCGACATTACTGTTAGCATTTTTGTCTCCGTAAGCTCAAACAACTGGTTGCGAATTCTCGAAAGTTCAATGAAATTGTTGAAACTGATGCCTGAACGACATTTTTCTGAAAATTTTAATTGCTGTCCTCTTCTG
The DNA here is from genome assembly GCF_013339695.2 of Rhipicephalus sanguineus. Classification (NCBI taxonomy): domain Eukaryota; kingdom Metazoa; phylum Arthropoda; class Arachnida; order Ixodida; family Ixodidae; genus Rhipicephalus; species Rhipicephalus sanguineus. The sequence goes on along the minus strand of NC_051185.1, from coordinate 43,876,077 downwards.
CGATGGCATATCGTCAATAAAATCTACAGCCCCGATGGCACGTTTTGTTCTTTGCTCTTACGTTATTCAAATAGTCTCAGCGGTTCAGTTCTGCACTGGAAAAGCAACGTGCCGGCAAAATTACGTACAGCAGAAACTAAGACAGCAATCAATGACCAGCCAGTCCACCTCGCCTTCCACCGAAATCCAAGATGTCCAACTGGACTGCTCGCGCAAACCAACGGCCAATCATCGGACGCACTCCTCAACATAAACGTCCTCTATAGCTTCGGTCTGACAGCAACAAGAAAAGGAACAACTCACTCCGCCGCTTGCCAGCCAACCGGAAATCGTCCACCGAAACGGTCCCTCCTTCAAGTTGTCTTGACAGACTATTTGACCGCGCTAGTTGGTAGTGATCAATCATTATAGGTAGCACGAAACTACCAAGGAGAGACGCCAAGGGAACAAGCAGCAAGCGCTTGTGACTTGTCCCCCTTGAGTCTGTTCTTGGCAACTTTACGCGATGCCTGCAATGTTGGTTCAAATTGTCAGTATAACCTTAAGTGGACATTCATCAGCACCTAGTGAACCACCAGATCACTGACTGCTAGAGGATTCCGGACTTCCTGCGAGGGATGAGGCTTCCGAAAAATTCCTAAAACTGCGAAAAATTGTAGGACAAATGTATTCTACATGACTGTCAAGTGTGAACGAAATTTTCGCGATGTCTCAATTTTCCTGATGCGGGAAGTGCTCAATGTCGGCTTTACGTGCTCCGGAGCAGGGGTATCAAACACACGTCAGCTAGCGGGCCGCTAGCTGGCGACAGTAAAGTAGCTTAGAACGGGTTGGTGGGAGGGGGGGGGGGGGAATGTGAACTAAATTTAAGATGACGTTACCATTCGAAAAAGGCCTTTCCTAATCTGATATAAGTGTCAAATCTGAAAGGAATTCGGCGCCAAAGCGTGATTTTGTAATGACGTTGGGGCACTACGAGATCACACTTTGACACCAAATGAACAGGTGGTTTCATATTAGCTCGGCAGGTTTTGGCCCAATAGGTGATTCGGTAGCGGCCTTGAGCCGCCATTTCAAGACAAAACCGTCCCAAAACCCAAAAGACAAAAATTTGACGGTGTCTATATAACAGCTGGTATGCTACCCTGTACCAGGGATGGGGAATGGGATTAAAAGTATCCAGAAGTGAGCGAAAAATAATAAGTAGAAAAAAGAATATAAACAAAATATGAAATGTGCAAGTGAACCTGATACAAATATTTCCAACTAGGATGCTAGGTAAGTTAAGGCTTCTCTATATGAAATAGACATCCGATAAAGCTTTCCGACTAGGCCAATTTCAGAAAGGTAACTGAATGGTGACTACAAAACCGGTCGCTGTATTGAGGGGCTTGGCATCGGACTTTTAACATGCTGTGCAACGTTAACTGGTAGTGGCATATCATGTCCTTCTGTCGCTCAAAGAAATTGCTCTCGTGGCGGTACGCTGGACATCCATGCAATAAGTGTTCCATTGTCTCTATGCTACCGTTTATCACAGCAGGGACTAGTGGTAAGTCCTATGCGATACAAATAACTGTTCGTGGATGCCACGTTCGGTCGGAAGAGGAATTACAGTGTCTCTAGGTGTGGAGTGAGTGTTCGGGAAGCTTTCGCTCGAACTTCTGGGTCAATACAGTGCAGAAAGCAACCTTGGTGAAGCGGCAGGTTTCAGAGGTGGTCTTTTTCTTGGTAGGCATATTTTTTGCGATGTTGGAGGCGTCGGCTTTGGTCAAAAATGTTATGACGTTTCGCTATTGGAGTCCATTTCGGGCAGCTTCGTCGGCTTTCTTGTTTCCCTGAATACAAGCGTGGCCAGGTATTCAATGAAACGTATTGCCATGCCCACCAATGTTAGCATTGTGATGAAGATAAGGGATATCAGATGCACCAGGTTCGTGATTACCTCACTTATGCATGTTCCAAATACTTTGTACGGTACGAAACTTTCAAGAACGATTGATGCAAGATGTTCAAAAGCTATTGGCTTACTTTATTGGTGAAAAATGAACACTGGATCGATACAATTAAAATTACACGAAACTTTCAAAAAACGAATTGAAAGATTTCCGAAGCGTAGGCCTACCTTTTTGGTGAAAAATGAACGCTCGATCGATATAATTAAATTAGACGACACTTTCAAAAGAACCAAGAATGCAAGATTTCCGAAAGGTGTAGGCCTACTTTATTGGTGAAAAATGAACCGTCGAAAGATATAGTTAAAATTAGACGAAAGTTTCAAAGAAGGAATCATGCAAGATTTACAAAAGTTATAGGCTTAACTTTTTGGTGAAAAATGAACCCTCGATTGATATAAATATAATTAGACGAAACTTTCAAAGAACGAATAATGCAAGATTTTCAAAGGCTTTCTGGAAATCCTTTCTGCGAAGTAGGCTTCTGCGAATCCTACCCGGAAGCACGGTGCCTTACAGGCCGACCTCTCAGCCTTTCTGCCATAACAAACCTTTTCTCTCTCTCTGGGTAGGATTCGCAGTGCCCGGAGCTGACGCAACCAAAGCGAGCCGGCCAGTAGTGGCGCTTGCATATCGCGTGGCCAGGGCCTGTTTCTCCCTTAAATTTTTTATGACTATAGGATTCAAGATTGTCACTTGACGCTCCCTCCTAGTGTTTCCTTCCGCCATTGTTGCTGCTGGTGCTGCTACCGCCACCGGACCACACCAACTTTACGCATCGCAAGCACGCCGGCAGCCGCCGCCCGCCTAGAATCCTCCAAAAATGAAGCCATCTCTTTGAAAATGTGTGATGGAAACACTGCATGTCCGGATGGTGACGTCTTCCGAATCAATGCTTCCTTCATGTTTTTATACTTTTCATTTTTATCCCACTCCAGTCGCATTTTTGCGGATGCCTTGAGGTTCGATAAGATCTCTCGGTGCATCGTATATTCAGCCGACGATCGCTGCTCAGGTGGAGAGCTAAATAAACGGCCGTGTTTCTTCACGTTTCGCTTTCGTGCTATACCGATTCCTATTACAGAGTGTTTTATACCGGAGTCCACCCAGACTTCAGTGACGTATTTCCGTCACGGAAATGACGTAGATAAAAGGTACATGATCAGATGGCAAAGAAAGAAAGTTCCGTCAACGGGCATCGAACCCACGATCGCTCGGTCCGCAACAACAGATGCCGGGCGCCCTATCCACTGCGCCACGGTCACAGACTCTGGTTGCTTTATAAACGCGCCTTTTATATATACCACTCTCACGGTCGGCGGGGTGGTGTTGCCCTCTGGGAGCGGCAAAGTAAAGTAATTCATCATTACGGTGGCCTCCGCAATTAGTACCTGCAACGCGTTACAGGTCCATGCAATTCGGCGCGTTTCCAACAGAATTAATTTTGTCAGTGCCTTAACACACCGCGAGATGGCGACCTCAGCCCAAGCGTCGTAAAAGCGTCGGCCTCGCTCATAGCATCACGCTAATCCAAACCAAAAAAAAAGCTCTGCGACGCGCGCCTGCCTCACTTGGCTGTAACATCCTGTTCCCCGCTCAGGCGCTCACCCCGAGAACAATCGCGGCCGGGCCACCGGGGCGGCACGACGCGCTTTGCGTTTCCCTGTAGTCCGGTCGTGGTGTTCAATCACATTATAACATGCCGAGGGATGGCGACCAAGTTCTGCGTTGAATATGCGACGCTCTTCTGGCTACCACACCTCGTTCTCCGATTACGCTTTCACCACAAGCTTGGCTACCACAAGGGTTTGTTTAATCATTGAATGTGGACGTTATTCGTCGGCATAGAGATGTACCAACAAGCATCAAAGTGAGTGCATCCACGTGAAACGGTGCTATATCTGCCAGACATCAATATACATTGTGCAAACTCTTTTATATAAATCTAAGCAAACATTCAGTTACTTCTATGAGATCACGTTTTACTTTCGTGTTATTCAGATTCCTATGACGGAGGGATCAACCATGTCTTTTTTAACACGAAAGTGTTTTATGCCGGGGTCCACCAAGACTTCAGTGACGCATTTCCGTCACGGAAATGACGTTGAAAAATGTACATGATCAGATGGCAAAGAAAAAAAGTTCCGTCAACGGGCATCGAACCTACGCCGGCTCGGTCCGCAACAACAGATGCCGGGCACGCTATCCAATGCGCCACGGTCACACACTCTGGAGGCTTTACGAACGCGCCTTTTATATCTACCACTCTCCCGGGCGGCGGGGTGGTGTTGCCCTCTGGGAGCGGCAAAGTAAAGTAATTCATCATTACTGTGGCTTCCGCGATTAGTACCTGCAACGCGTTACACGTTCGTCCCATTCGGCGCGTTTTAATTGGAAGTGTAATTTTGTCAGTGCCTTAACACACTGCGAGGTGGCGACCTTAACGCAAGCGTCGTAAAAGCATCGGCCTCGCTCATAGCATCACGCTATAGTGAACTAGAACCAGTTCACTATACATCACGCTAATCAAACCAAAAATAGCTCTGCGACGCGCGCCTGCCTCACCTGACTGTTACACCGCGTTCCCCGGTCACGCGCTCGCCCCGAGAAAAATTGCGACCGGGCTACCGGGGCGGCACGACGCGCTTTGCGTTTCCCTGTAGTGCGGCCGTGGTGTTCAATTACATTTTAACATGCCACAGGATGACGATCAAGTTCTGCGTCCAATTTGCGACGCACTTATAGCTATCACAACTCGTTCTCTGATTACGCTTTCACCGCTAACTACTACAGCTACCAAAAGGGTTTCTTTAATCATTGAACATGGACGTTAGTCGTCGGCATGGAGATGTACCACCAAGCATCAAAGTAAGTGCATCCGCGTTAAACGGCGATATAGCTGCCAGACATCAATATACATTGTGCAAGCTCTCTTATATCAATGTACAGTAAACATTCAGTTACTTCTATAAGGGCACGTTTTACTTTCGAGTTATTCCGATTCCTATGACGGAAGGATCAACCCAAGGAGGTTTTAAAACCTCCTTGGATCAACCATGTTTTCTTTTTTCAATATATACTTGCTGATGGAGACGTGCCGAGTAAAAAAAGAAGTCTTTCCAGAAGCCCCGCGCAAATTCTTAGAACAAAATTTATGGTGCACTAAAAGTGCGCGAGTAATAACAATTGCCGATTAGAATTCCGCGACACTAACGGCGGGCAGGCAAAAGGCAGTTACGGATGAAAGAGCAGAAGGGAAAACAACGTTCGCATAATTGAGGGTTTCGGTAAGTGTAGTGTTTCGCGCCGCCAATCTGCGTCCAACTGAATTGTATTACCTTTCACAGCTCGTTACTGTTTGTGTACACATCGGGACGGCACATTGCTCTCCCCTAGTAGAGTACAGATGTTGCTAAATCATTCATATTTTGTTCTAAACACATTTTTTGCAGCGGTAGCTACACTGGCCGAGCCGGAGCGCTTTCGCGTGCCCGTACAAGAGCCGTGCTGCGCATGCGCGAGGAGCAGTGATGCCACACAGCTGGCCCACGGGAAACCTGGAACACACGGATGGCGCGTTCACACTGGGACATTCGGCGGCGAGAGCGCGCGGAATCCGCTTCCGCAGCAGCGCGATCCGCCGGAAAAGAGCTTTCCGATCGTTCGAGGACCGATTTTTGCGGCAGCTGCCGCCGGATTCCCTCACCGCGACCAATAGGAACGCGAGTCGAACATTCGAAAAATGGTGGCGTGCTTGTGATATCGCAGTCGTCGAAGCCCGTAGCGACAGCGAAGTCATTCGTAATCATTCTGTAGTTCTCCACAACTGCCAAGTGTTGTCGCGATTAGCATCTTTGCAATACACCATCGCGATCTCGCAGAACGGGTAGCGTTACCTCGTCTCGACCAAGCTTCTAGCGTCTTGCAAATCAAGACGAACCAACCACAACCCCTTGCGTCGTTTCGTGTTCGGCAAATGCATGTTTCTCCTCGTCAGACATCGCCAGAAAGTTGCTTTCCAGCAGGCCCAGCAGTTCGACGACCCTGCTCCCGTTTATGCGCTTCGCCATAACGAATCGCGAACATAACACAGAGCGCGTCGATGCCAGCGTTCTTTCGTGCGGAGGAACGATGACATCAAGGCGCCCAATTTTTGGCGGTGTGGTTGTTAAGCAATGTGAAAAAAATTCCACAGCATATCCACGGGGTGAATGATGATGAGTGGGGCGAAGCTCTCGTACGGCATAATCTTGGCGGCGGCGTCGCGCAGCTTCACGCCCAGTACATCATCAACGACGTGAGATCGGGCCGGTTTATACTAAAGAGTCGATGAGAGTCATGGCGACTTGCAGCTCACTTTAATTTTACATGTACGCTGTGAATATTTATTGTTTAATCACGCACAGGATAAATCTCACCAGGCACTACCTTGGAGGTAAACAATGGCTGCTAATGGGAATGAGAGACAGAAGAAGTCGGCTTTTAGCTAACACTTACACTTCTGCTTCTACTAACGTTTCCTACTGGAACATGCCAATGGCTGCTAATGGGGAATGAGAGACAGAAGAAGTCGGCTTTTAGTTAACGCGCACGCTTCGAATTTTAACACGAAAGTGTTTCATGCCGGGGTCCACCAAGACTTCAGTGACGTATTTTCGTCACGGAAATGACGTAGAAAAAATTTACACGATCAGATGTCAAAGAAAAAAAGTTCCGTGAACGGGCATCGAACCCACGACCGCTCGGTCCTCAACAACAGATGCCGAGCACGCTATCCACTGCGCCACGATCACATACTCAAGAGGCTTTACAAACGCGCCTTTTATGTCTACCATTCTCCCGGTCGGCGGGGTGGTGTTGCCCTCTGGGAGCGGTAAAATAAAGTAATTCGTCATTACTGTGACCTCCGCGATTAACACCACAGCATATCCACGGAGTGAATGATGATGAGTGGGCGAAGCTGGGGAGGTTCATCGGTAAACCGTGAATCTTCCGTGAATTCTGCCCAGTACATCATCACCGACGTGAGATCGGGCGCGTTTATACTAAAGGTTCGATGAGTTATGACGACTTGCAGCTCACTTTATTTTACATGTACGCTGTGAATTTTCATTGTTTAGAAAACCATTGCTTTAGAAAACATCTGGCGTCTTTCGTTAACCAGCTGGCGTCTTTTCGTTTTGCTTTAGAAACATCTGGCGTTCTTTCGTTTTGCTTTTAGAAAACATCTGGCGTCTTTCGTTGGTTTATTTCAACAATCAACGGCGTTTTGAACAAAATTTTTATTGTTTAATCACGCACAGGAGAAATCTCACCAGGCACTACCTTGGAGGTAAACAATGGCTGCTAATGGGAATGAGAGACAGAAGAAGTCGGCTTTTAGCTAACACTTACACTTCTACTTCTACTAACGTTTCCTACTGGAACATGCCAATGGCTGCTAATGGGGAATGAGAGACAGAAGAATTCGGCTTTTAGTTAACGCGCACGCTGCGAATTTTTTATTGTTCAACAACGCACAGGAAAAATCTCCCACCGGCACCACCTTGGAGGTCAAGATCTGGTACTAGCGTTACGACTGGTTACGCACTACGACTACGACAACTACGAGGGACGAACGGGTGCCGCCTTAAGGAGCTTCGCCCCTAAAATAGCTCTGCGACGCGCGCCTGCCTCAACTGGCTGTAACGCCGCGTTCACCGCTGACGCGCTCGGCCCAAGAAAAATCGCGGCTGGGCTACCGGGGCGGCAGGACGCGCTTTGCGTTTCCCCCTATAGTCTGGCCGTGGTGTTCGATCACATTTTAACATGCCACGGGATGGCGACCAAGTTCAGCGTCCAATATGCGACGCTCTTCTGGCTATCACACCTCGTTTTCTGATTGCGCTTTCACCGTTAACTACTACAGCTACCACAAAGGTTTGTTTAATCATTTAACATGGACGTTAGTCGTCGGGATGGAGATGTACCACCAATCATCGAAGTGGGTGCATCCACGTTAAACGGTGCTATAATAATAATAATATCTGGGGTTTAACGTCCCAAATGCACGATGTGATTATGAGGGACGTCGTAGTGGAGGGCTCCGGAAATTTTTACCACCTGGAGTTCATAAACGTGCACCTAAAGCTAAGTACATGGTAAACGGTGCTATAGCGGGCAGACATCAATATACATTGTGCAAACTATCTTATATCAGTTTACTTCTGTAAACATTCAGTTACTTCTGTAAGGGCACGCTTTACTTTCGTGTTATTACGATTCCTATGAAGGAGGGATCAACCATATATTTTTATTGTTCAACAACGCACAGGAGAAATCTCCCACCGGCACCACCTTGCAGGTCAAGATCTGGTACTAGCGTTAAGACTGGTTACACACTACATACATGGGACGAACGGGTGCCACTATAAGCAGCTTTGCCCCTAAAATGCGGAATTTCGGCGGCACGAGAATTCCGGTTGCTCTAGAAGACGGATTCCCCAGTGTGAACGAGTCCCTGGCTGCGGGCGGGCTGATCGCGTCCCTGTCGCGTGTGCCGCGTCGACTGACCGAGTGCGTCCACTGCTGCCACTGCATGAACGCGCAAACTGCGCCACGGGCGATAGCGGCCCTCTCCGTCGGGCAAGGTCTGCGATATCACGGAAAGCATAGAGTTTCCTAAAATTAACTAGAGGGGACTCTGGCGCTGCGATCGTTCAGCTACCATGGGAATGATGGGTAGTACACAAATTTGCCTAGTCTTCGTGCTTGCGGCTTCAAACGTACTTGTGGCTTTGTTTATTGGTATGTTTTGGTTTTCTTTCGGATAAAAGAATGGATCGTTGTGAACTTCGTGACCAGATTTGAATCGCTGAGCCTAAAGAAGTTAAAGGGGCGAAGTGAAACTGCTGACTTTTGCTGAAATTCCTTTTGCGACAAAGCGGATGCAGCCAACGCGGAGCTAAACGGAGCCGAAAGTACGAAGTTTAGACAAATTTGTGTACTACCCATCATTCCCATGCTGGCTGAAGCGTCATGCGTTGCAGCTCCCATAGACACTAGCGCCAGAGTTCCCTCTAGTAGAGAGAGAGAGAGAGAAAAATGTAATGCGGAAAGGCAGGGAGGTTAACCAGAAAACATATCTGGTTTGCTACCCTGCGCTGGGGAAGGGGTAAGGGGAGACAGAAAAGTTAGAAAGAGAGGGATGGGATAGGGAGGGAGGGAAGCACAAACGCACACACACACACACAGGAGTGTCACAATCGTTCAACGAGGCGGGTCGCTCGCAGAAACTTCATCAGCGCCTTCGTTGCTTTCTGGCGTGAAGCTCGATCGTTCCGACATTCCAAGATTGACTGCTCAGAGAGCGGCTGGTCGTCGAGGCGAGCAAACACTGCTGCGAGGGATTGTCTCTCAGAGCTGTATTGAGGGCACTGACATAAAATGTGTTCAATGTATTGTAGGAAACTCTATGACGGAAAGAGTGCACAGGCCTTCTCTTGTCTAGGTGGTGTTGGCACGCGACGCTGCCGTCTCTATGGCCCAAACGCCCGCGCTGGGCCTGGCGTTGGGGCCATAGAGACGGCAGCGCGTTACTACACTGACCACTGAGCCAGCGCCCTCTAGAATGGCATTGACCGAGCCGTCTTTGTGGCAATAGAGAAATGGCGTTGAGCCAAAAATAAATATACATGTGTCACATAATGCGTACACCATGTGTGTGTCGTTTCAGCAAAAATAAGCATGATAATGAACCTAATCCTAGACAACCAGCAGAGCTAAGAATAGTCAGCTGAACCTTAGCTCACGCTACGTATATCCTGGCATAGCCGAGCTAAGCCACTACAATTATTTTTTTCACTACTCTCAATGACACCACCGTCGTTTTTCAACATGGAGATCAACTAACAACCAGGGAGATCGTAGGAAGGTTTCACATTACAAAAGGAGGGTAGGCGTGATGAGGATATTGTAGGTTTGACTGAGTCATCGGGAAGTCGCCTTCCTGGAAGGACACTATAATTAATTGAATTGGATATCTAGCGACTGCAAATTACAAGCACTGCAACACCTTATCTATTTCCACTCCCGGCTTGAGCAGAAGTGTGTTTCTACCAATGCATCTTACTGTTACCCCCATGCCGTATATTTTTAAACATGTCTAAGCTACGCTTGCCTTCACCAATCGCTTGAGTGTGCGCGACGTATATTCTTTGATGAGAGCGGGTTTGATTTGTTAGTTCCTATCTGTGTCGTCTGTCGTCTGGGATGCATGGGTGCACACACACACATGTTATATATATATATATATGTATATTCATTCCATGCCAAGTGTCCCAGACGTGGCGCTCGCACACCGCAGATTGTGCTGATAAAATTTGTGCCTTTTTCCCGTACCACTGACATAGAGTATTGTGGCAAAACATTTTTGCTCGAAAAAAATTTTGGCGATCATGGCGCCCCCTCGACTTTCGCTTGTATTTGTTAAACCGTGCCTTATAGAAAAATGTGTATGAAATCTATTTTTTGTGTATTGAGCTTAGAAACCATGCTTGCGCCATCGCAGAGGTCCTGTTTAGTTGTCGTATTCTTTAATTCCGAAAATTTTGTTTTTCACTATCAGTTACGTATCTTCAAAAACTACAAAAATCTTCAAAGTTCGCGATTTTTTCTTGGGCTATCTGAAACTCTCCCTAACCAATATAAATAATAGTATAATTTTCAGGAAAGTGTATTTTAGTACAAAAATGTTTAGGGGTAAAATAGACTTCAAATCTTTCCGAAAAAATTGTGAAAATAGGGAAAATACGCGGTTTGTCGCATGTTTTACCGTATTTTTCATACTGATGTGGTCCAAGTAAAAATCCTCGTCATGCGGCGTCTGATAGTAGACTACATCGTTAAGTAATGAAGAAAGTCTAATCAAATCATTTTTTGTTTTAAGGAAGAAAATAATTTTTGAATTTGGCCCTCCGAACGCGTCCTGCATTTCTTTTTGTTGGTGCTTCGCCGCAAAGCACCTGGTCTCCCTTGCAGCTGACACTCGTCACAGGCAGAGGCAAGATGCGAGATGTATGTCAGTGACTCTTGAGTGGTCGGAAGTCTTCTCGCGTTGATGTCAGGGCGACGAGTATTGAATTCGCGTTACATTGGGAGCTTGCTTGGCGGGCCCAATGGTAAGTATGGACGCCCGAGAGCAGCCTACAGCGCCGTTTCCACAATGTGCTAGAGGGCCGTCTGCACAACACGTATACCTTGACAAACAAGTGTATACAATGTGCAATATTTCATTCAGTATGCGCATGATAATTGTGCAGATGGCCCTCTAGCACATTGTACCAACGGCGCCATAGGCTGCTCTCGGGCGACCATACTTCCCATTGGGCCCGCCAAGCAAGCTCCCAATGTAACGCGAATTCATTACTCGTCGCCCTGACATCAACGCGAGAAGACCTTCGACCACTCAAGAGTCACTGACATACATCTCGCATCTTGCCTCGGCCTGTGACGAGTGTCATCTGCAAGGGCGACCACGCGCTTTGCGGCGAAGCACGAACAAAAAGAAATGCAGGACGTGTTCGGAGGGCCAAATTCAAGAATTATTTCATTCCTTAAAACAAAAAATCATTTGATTAGACTTTCTTCATTACTTAACGATGTAGTCTACTATCAAACGCCGCATGACGAGGATTTTTACTTGGACCGCATCAGTATGAAAATAATGGTCAAACATGCGACAAATCGCATATTTTGTCTAATTTCACAATTTTTTCGGGAAGATTTGAAGTCTATTTTACCCCTAAACATTTTTTTTACTAAAATACACTTTCATGAAAATCATACTGTTTTTATATTGGCTAGCGAGAGTTCCAGATAGCTCAAGAAATAATCGCGAACTTCAAAGATTTTCGTAGTTTTTGAAGATACGTAGGTGATAGTGAAAAACAAGATTTTCGGAATTAAAGAATAGGACAACTAAACAGAACCTCTGCGATGGCGCAAGCATGGTTTCGAAGCTCAATACACAAAAAATACGTTTCATACACATTTTTCTATAAGGCACGGTTTAACGAATACAAGCGAAAGTCGAGGGGGCGCCATGATCGTCAAAATTTTTTCGAGCAAAATTGTTTTGCCACAATACTCTATGTGGCACGGGAAAAAGGCACAAATTTTATCAGCAAGATCTGCGATGTGCGAGCGCCACGTCTGGGACACTTGGCATGGAAGGAATATATATATATATATGTATATATATATATATATATATATATATATATATATATATATATATATATATATATATATATATATATATATATATATATATATATATATATATATATATATATATATATGTCGTGTCTTTGTTGTACCTATTGTCCTCGACAGATGCACTACTTCACCTATACGGCTTGGGAACATAATTAATTTGAAGTAGTTTGTGAGTCATATTCTCAGGGAAATCAACGGCACCACAATACGCGAATAAATAGCGCACGCATCTCGTTACGCATATGCTTTCTCAACGTGCATATTGGCGTGTTCACTTCCTGTAGCCAGGCTTCATACCCCGTTGGGAGAAAAGCTAGAGCCAGACTTCACTCGCGTTTCGCTATGTTGAATTCTAATGGCGGAGTCGCGAAGCATGTTTGTTCCGATGAGAGACCTCGAGTCACGGGCTCCACTGAAAGGGGAGTGAGTCAGGTTGGCTTCACGGCAGCTGTCACACGACGAAGCAGGAAGACTAGCTCCGCGAGAATCTTCGGACAGAACCGAAACCACGCGCAATGCATTTCCTTCAACGTGGCCTCCAAGATCGGCTCCGGCTGATCTTGGAGGCCACGCCTCCGGCCACCAATTTGACTCGTTTACTTTCGTGATTGTGTTGCTTTAGTAGAGAGTTCTCTTGGTAATGGCGGAAGACATGGACGATTCGGCACCATGGAGAAAAAAAAAATCTAGGAGGCAGCGTCACGTGACAATCTTGAAGTCACCTTCCATGGTGGTTAAGTGGTTATGGTGCTCTGGTGTTCGACAACTGACCCATAAGTCCGGGGTTTTGCATCCCAGTCGCGGTCGCCCTATATTCGATGCAGGCGAAAATGCTAGAGGCTCGTGTGCTTAGATTTAGATGCACGTTATAGATACCGAGGTGGTGGAAATCTACGGAGCCCTCCACTACGGCATTCCTCATAACCATATCGTGGTTTTGGGACGTAAAACCTCAACAGTTATTATTATTACAATCTTGAAGTCTAGCAAAAAAAAAGACACAGGAGCATGCTGGGAATTCTACCAGGAGCATCGAGCAGGAGGAGGGAGTGACTTCGGTGGTCGTTGGCTTGTGAACGATAAGCGCGCTACCTCCTAAGCTTTTTTTTTATTTTCCTCCATGTTCGGCACGGCGAGCGGCAAAAGCTTCTGTTAGTCGGCAGCTGCAGCTCCGAGTGGGAAAGACAAGCTCCCTTCCAATCGAAGAATAAAGACACGAACAGGGGCATGATATTTGGAGAAATAAAAGGAATTAATATATTATATTATTAAATAGCGGCCCATGTGAGCGGGAGGATGTTCAGCATGCTTATGACGGTTGGAACTTTCGCCCCCGCTGTGCTCCGACGTGCCTGTGTTTCAATCGCGGACTGGCAGGCGTTGCTCAACGCGAGAGACGAGTTCTCGCTGTCAGAGTCAGCCGACCACTGCCGAATGCACCATTGAAATTCAACGTTAGTTCACGGACGAACAAAGTAGCACATTGTTCCCTTCGCGAGGAAGCAACTTTTCGTGACGATCAAGCTGCGGCCCGGCTGATATTTTCTGGTAGAAATGAGGCATCGAAAAACGGTGGCTTCTTCCCTTTCGAACATATTGTGTATTCCGTGTTCATTTCGAGCGGTGGAGTGGCGTTGATCGAACTGACCTTCGACGGATCTAAGGCGTGAAAAGAATTTAGAAAAAATAGGAGATCGGCTAGAAGCGTAGTTCACGCTCACAAGGACAAGCGCAATTCTTTTGTCTTTATTTTACCTTTCTGTGTTTCGTATTCTTTCCGTTATCGCTAAGCGCGTAGTCTATCACAAATTTTTGCCAAAGTTGACCACAGGCAAATATAACTAGCTGCTTCATGAAGAGCTTCACAGCACAGAGACACAACCTAGTGAACTCAACAGGCAATTAGGCCATGGAAAGCATGAAATCTATAATTGCTGTCTTGAACTGTAGCGTAGTAATTATGACGTAAATTGATATAAAATAATGTGGACAAAGAGTTACACTTACCGTCTGTGGGATCCAAACCCACAAAGGTCAATTTCCTGATCGCACTTTAATTCAGTTCAATTTACGTCATATTTACTACGCTATGCATCTTTGAAGCGGGCGGCGCAAAAAACACGGACAAAAGAAAGGTACGACGCAACACAGAGCGCCTTCTCACAACTAAGTTTATTAGAAAGAACAATCACTATTTAAACCTTCACCAAGTAGCACGTGCATTACATCACTGATAGCCGAAAAAAAGACGGAAACATGTGCTCCTGTAAAGATTAAAGACGGTTACAAAACACGATGATCACATGTATACACTTTTTTTCTTATGTGATAAAGAAAAAAGAAAAAAAAAAGTGTACATGTGATGATCGTGTTTTGTAACCGTTTTTAATCTTTACAGGAACACATGTTTCCGTCTTTTTTTCGGCTATCAGTGATGTTGTGCACGTGCTACTTGGTGAAGGTTTAAATAGTGATTGTTCTTTCTAATAGAGTTAGTTGTGAGAAGGCGCTATGTGGTGTGTCGTACCTCTCTTTTGTCCGTGTTTTTTGCGCCGCCCGCTTTAAAGATGCATAACCAATTCCAACGTGCCCATGGGCTCGTTGGAATTGGTTAAGTAAGAAGAATTGCTGTCTGCAGAGAGCAATTCTTCTTACTGCGCTATAGTTATGGACAGTAATCAATGTCTCTTATGCCTCCCTTGGCGTGTTTGTCAGTCTGATTCATCCGGCTGCGGCCAATAAAGAAGCGGGCAGCTCGCAAAAATCGCGCTTCTTTCGTTTATTGTACAGAGAGAGAAATATCAAGAGGAAGGCTGGGAGGTTAAGCAGATAGCACACGGTTTACTACCCTGTACGTGTGTGAGAAAAGGAAATAGGGGTCGGAAAGAGGACAGGAATACAGGTAAAATAAAAGAGAAAGAAAAACAAGAAAAACTGGGGAGGGCCGAAGCGTGTAGGGAAGGGTGTTTCAGCTCCACTAACCTGAAACCTGGGGAGGGGCGAAACATGCAGTGTGCGCCGGCGTTTTCCGAACAAAATCTTTACTCTTTACTGCTTTGCTCGACACCGGTCCACTAACGCGTCATCACTTTGCAGATATGTTTCCAGAAGCGGTGTTTCAAATAGATAACTTTACCGTAGAGATGCACGTTTTTGTCTCTGGTTTTAGATAAGAAACTTGAGCGCCTTGGTAAATTTCGTGGGGGATTCTGATACCGCTGATAAGCCAAACGTGATGTTTTAGGCAGTAATGACGAACCTTTAACTTATTATATGCATAGAATGGACCGGTGGCGAGTAGTGGGATTAACCAGTTTTGGTGTCGCATACCTGTTTACGATGGATCGCGACGACGACATGACACGCCGACAAGGCGAGACCCTGAGGTGCTTCGACCCTAAAAAAAGCACATATGCACAGAGAGGAAGGGCTTTCCGATCAGAGTCGTTCAGATAGGCCGCTGGAACGCAGAAAGTGCAGTAGCGCATTCAAGCTTCATTGTAAAGAAAAAAATAAAAAAGGAAAGAAACACGTTCGCGTTAAATTGTGGATATCGAACAATGTTTTAAGAACACATGTTTGATGTATTGTAGACGCAAAGCTAACATCCAATACGATACTCGAAAAGATACAGAAAATATGCGACAGCTTTCGCCACAAGAGAAGCGACCCGAGATACAAATTGTTTTCCGTATAAAATAGACATAACAACGTCCTGAAACGGCAGCACTTTATTTATATCATCCTAGGGAACCATTCTTAGAAAACCTGAAACTTTTTCCCGCCCCGATAAAGAATCGTCGAAGTATGGCCGGATCTATCCGGACGTAAAAAAAGAAAAAAAAAGGAGACATCTACACTCTGTCTCAAATAACGCCATTTTCTCTTTCACTCCCTCGTATTTCCTGCGTGACATGTGCTGTCCCACCGTGTCCTACGAGCGGTCGATATCCTTAAATAATTTTTTATCCAGAGATCACAAAACTCTCCGGCCCAGAAAACCGCACATAAACTTCTAAAGAAGTCACAAAAGTTTCTCGCGGGTGTGCTACTTTCATCCTTTAATTGAAAGGACGTTTGGCACGTCCGTCAGTTCTTGTTTGTTACTTTTCATATTGTATTATTGCTTAACAGGGGAATCGGAAATTTGATATTGTCACCCCCATTTCTCCTCTTCGGAATGAACTATAAACAACGACACATACCAAGCGCCTCCTTCCCCCTCCTCTTTTTATACTACAGGCTGATTCACTTAGAACTGACCTGTTTCATTGCGTTGTATTCTTCTTATAAATCGTCCGATTTGAATGCCTTTTGCTGCAGAAGATTCAGGAAGGACGAACATTTAATGGACCTTTCTGTTTTTTGATGTGCAATGCAGATAAGAAAGAATAACTAAGAGATAACAAAAACTGCGACATTCCGCGAAATTCTATAAAATGGCCGATTGCATAAGTTGAAGTCAGACGTTTGACGTTTCGGGTGGCCATTTCAACATCTGCTGTAGGCTAAGTGATTATAAAGCTGTATAACCTTTACATTTACTAGTCACGCTTGGCATGCCCCACTGAAATCAGAATTTTTAACGTTTTTTAGGTGCAAGCCATCCCTCCCTGTATAGCATTTCGCGTGTTTTTCGTTATTTCATAGTTATACTTGTTTCTTTGCGTTGCACACCAAACAACGGGACGGACCATTAAATTTTTGTCCTTCCTGAATGTTTTGCCGCAGATCGCATTGAAATCAGATACTTTTTATCAAAACTGCAGCCCACTGACATAGGTAAGTTCTAAAGGAATCACTCTGCATATGTCACATTTTCGGGTGGTGCCTGCCTACGGTCATTTGAGAAGTTCTGTCCAAAGCGGGAAAGGAGCTTCACCACAAGAAGGAGCTTCCCCACGAGAAGTAGCTTCATCAGGCGAGAAGTAATAGAAATGGCAGGTCATAAGCACAATGCGACGAGTGGCAGAACAGTGACCGTTTTTCAGACAACTAGATGCGAAGCGACCTATAAAGTTTTACATAAGTTTGTAAAGAGTGTTCGAATAAATTTTCTTGAGCGTCATTTCATTATGAAATGCCTGGCCGCGTGCTAGCAAGGCCACTTGTGCGAAGCCTAAACATCCCTCTGTCTAACGATCTTAAGGGCCTACAAAACCATTGCCAGTTCAGAGACGAGAGAGTGGTTTCTTCCTCGCCTTCATTACCTCTCCTATAGGCTCTATCTTCTCCTCTCCACTTATTTATTCATAAAAGACGCCTAAATGTCAGCGCTAAGCGTCGAGCCTATCAGGATTTTGCTCTTTTAGGCTACACGCTGGTATCTCCGCTTGCGCAGTAGAAGGTGCCAAAAACGTAGTGAAATAACTTGATCGCGCACGATAGTCATGCGAGACACGGAAGAACGGGCGCGCGATTGCATAGAAAAGCCGGGTAGGAGACAATTCGCAACTGATATCCGTCGTGTATGGACCGATCGAGAGCTTATTTCATCATGACGTCACAAATTGTGCCGAAAGGACGGAAAACGCCAGTAGAGGATAACGCGCTCTTTCTTTGTATTTTCAGAGGTAGTTTAGGGACCATTTATTGTAAACGGTTATCCGCCATGGAGGCAGGACGAATCGCAAAACTTGCGCACGTTGCAGAAAAAAATCAAGATAAGGGCGTATAAAAAAAGGTGAGGAATAAATACAGCGTAAATAAAAGGATAAAAAAAGAGGTCAGTTGCTTCGTTCCGAGTGCCCCCAGGGCAGACGCATAATAGAGCAGGCGTGGTACAGCCGGTAAGTTCCCGAACCGGGAAAACATGTCCTCTGTAGTACTAACTTCGTCACTAGCAAGGCAGCATAGGGATAAAGTGAAACAACGTTTCACTTCATTCCGCTGCGTTTAGTCCAGGCAGATTGAAAATAGCCGCTGTCCACTTACCAAATATCATAATTTGCATGACGTTCTCGTTGGTTCCATTAATGAAGGCACCTCCTATAGTGAACTCTCGGTTTTCATTTCGTTCTTTTTTTTTCTTGTGAAGGGCGGTGAAGCCATGTCTCGTACTTTTTTTTCTTTCTTGTGTGGTTTCATTTTTGTTCACGCATTTCTCTGCTACAGGTTAGGGCAGGAAAGCAAGTGGAACTTAGCAAACTCCCTTGCCTTTCATTTGCCTTATTTTCTCACTCCGCCTTCCTCTGGTTCTTTGTACATACTGATGGCTTTGATCTCCAATAAAATTTGACAGGACTTTGAAACTCTACGCTTAAGCATCACCGAGACAACTCCCAGGTGAGATAATGCGCGGGTTTTCCTTGCAGTAACAATGTGCTTTTAAAAACTGCGAGTGGCACGATTTTGGCGTAATACTCGGCGATAAAAACATAAGTGCTTTCTTCTGTTGTCAACTGTAGGTTTGTGTTTTTGATGCGTTCGATTAAAGGGTGCACGCCATGTTTGGCGAACAAAAGAATTTGCTTGTGGGCTCCATAATGAAGTCCTTCAGTCATATTTACCTTAGCTACACATGCATTCAAACTGGTTCAGGCTGGATGGTCCGGCGTTATTGTAGCCTATTGTGACTACATTATGACGATAATAACCCAGCAATTAGGTGCTTGGCATAATTAACTTGTACATTTTGCCACTCTCGTAAACGTATGTCCAGCAAGCAAATGTTACGTTGAATTGTTATTGATGTTAACCATCTGTGATATAATAAATTTTTCTAAACACCCACACACCAAGATTTGCGCCAAAGTGTAGGGACAGCCTGCTGCTCCCCTATAGCAGAAATACATACAGTACCGTAAATCGTTTACAATTTGTTCTGAAAACGCCGTTTTATGCATCAACGTGAATCGTCCTTAACGTCAAGGTACAGTAATCCCGGATTGAAACGCGAAAAGTCAGGGCGAGGTAATGCAGGTACACCAGAGCCAACATTAGCTTTAGCGGCCAGATTTGCGTCAACGTAACGCGGTCATCACTAGAAACTAGTCATAATAGTTGTTATAACAAGAAAAAATCACAGTTTCACCAAAAGGGCGAAGCGATGAATGCGACAGCAACGAATTGCAATGTTATACGAGGTAAGACTGGCAGCTAGCTATTTTAGATCCAGTCTCGCGTCATTCTACAAAACGCTGTTGTAAGAGAATACGGCTGCTCCAGGGAGAGAAGCGAATTTCGCACAGTCTCTTAGCGTTGAGAGCGCAGCACGTAAAAGGGTAAATGAGCCGTCAGCCGATGCCTGTCGAAATAGCGTGCGCGCCAGCGATCCTTGCTACCGCGACCGTGCTCTTATACTCAAAGTTCACAGTTGCTGCTCAAGAGACAGCCCCCCCCCCCCCCGCACTCCTCTCCCTGGGTTCCTCAATGATCCTTCAAGATTGGCGAGGCATTTACTCTCTGCGTGAGCAGCATTCAATGCCAGGCATCGCACGCGGTGTGACGTTATCGCATGCGTCCTCCGAGCGACGGAGACGGGCCGGCTCTTTTCATCTCTGCTTCAGTCGCGTTCGTCGCCCCCGCTCGCACGATTTAAACCGCGAGTAGAACATACGATGCCTGAGGGATGTTATCAATTCTGAGAGTGATATTCATTTCGAGAGTGTCCATATAACTGCTATCACAATAAAATGTTCGGGCGACAACGCACAGGGGGTGCCAAGACTGAAGGAAGAGCAGAGCGAGGCCGCCTTCTTTAGCATACCAGCCAAGACTTGCCTTGAGATAGCCAGTTAAGCCTAGATATAGCCACATGATAATAGTTAGGGGCAGTCAAGTCTGGAAAAGCCAAGTTGAGGATCTCTCTCTCTATTTATTTGTCTTTTTTTCTTTTTATTTCTTGCTCTGTGTGTATATATTTCCCTTTCTTTCTTTCTCTTTCTCTCTCTATCCATTTCTGGTTTTCTCGCCTATAGCAACGTAATAATATGGTTCCCATAAACGCCTGTTGAGCTGGCGTGCCCGGATAGCCGAGTGTTCACGACGCTCGCCTTCGGCCCGTGGGAACCCGGTTTCGAATCCCGCCTCGCGAAGAAACATCATTATGATTTCTTTATTTCTTCTCCTTCTCTCCACTTCTCTCCTTCTCCTCCTTTCCTTCCTCCAACGCGTTGCTGGGCGACGCATGGTGACGTCATCTCTTGGCAGATTTTAGCCAACACCAACGGACCAAGCTCGACGTTAAACAGCTCCGCTGCTATAGAAACGATTCATGCAGGATCTTCATTGGGACTTGTCAAACTGATGCGGAAGCGTTGCGTTTTATTTCAGGTAGCAGAGGTCTCTGGAATGCAGTTTTCGGGAAGCATCGGCATGGCGTCTTTCATCTTCTCTCTAGCGTTCATCAGCGTCTGGAACGCTGTCTCATGAACCTGGAGAGCGAAGCTGACTAACACTCCGAGGTTCACCTGCACATGAATACCCAATAAAGCGGACGGGAGGACGGCCGCCGTAGCTCAACTGGTAAGGCATCCGACATGTTATCCGAAGGATTGTAGACTCGTTCCCTACCAGCGGCAAGTTGTGTTTTCGTCCACTTCGATTTTTTTAGATGCGAAGCCGCTCTTGCGCTGGGCTTTGTCCGTAGTTTCCATTGGCGACCATCCGCTTTCTAAAACCTACCATAACCATCTGTAACATATTGAGCGCGCGCTCGCGCCAAGGAGAAGTATTCTTCGTCTTGTTCTTCGACCGCCTTGATGATGATACGTGCAGAGCACTTTAGGGGCCCAGGCTCCCGCATGCTGTTCTAGCTTGGCGTAACGCAGACAAAACCACGTGTGCTGGCACGCGCTAGCGCGTTTGGGCCTGTGTAAGGGGCTGGGTTAGACTCTAGAGGGCGCTGGTTAGACGCTGTGGCCTCTCCCCCTCACGCTCTCTCAGCAATCATGCGATGGCGTCGGCGAACGAGATTCTGCAGACGCGCGATGAACCAACGCGTTGTATCCTAGTGAGAACGCGCTGGCACGCGCTAGCGCATTCGGGTCTGTGTAAGGGGCTGAGTAAGACGCTGTGGCCTCTTCCCCTTGCACTCTCTCAGCAATCACGTGATGGTGTCGGGGAACGAGATTCTGCAGACGCGCGATGAAACCGCGTGGTGTGCTCCAACAAGAGTTCGGGACGAGTAACAGCAACAGCAGCTATAGTGAATTCATGGTGTGCTCCACATACAAGGATACGTTAACATCCGGCAAGGTGCCCGTGGTGAACGGAACTATAAGTCGACCCATGCGCTCCTACGCATCCCCACATGGTTCCCTTTAGTGGGAGATGGTGAAATTTTTCACATTTGTATGATAATCATACGCGTGCACAGGGTCCTCGATAAGCAGGGGGGGGGGGGCAGTTTAACCGCAGCGTCCCCAACCCCCGCCCCCTCCGATGGTCGAAACCCAGAGAAAACAAGCTCCGCAATGGATGCAAAAATGAAAATAACGCCATAACGTGCTTCTCACAAAGGCCTATCATTGGTCCGCGGCTTTCCAGGGTAAGGGCGGAAAGTAAACAGTTCTGTGAATGCAACTTATCACGTGAACTTGGTCGCAATTATCGTCAAAAAGACAAGCGTAGCCGTAACCCTGCTCATCAAAAAATGGTGTGAAAGTTCCGACTTAGTGAATGTATGGGATATAGTTCGTGTCCCCCTTAAGGTGATTCAGCAGAACCGGCCCCCCCCCCCCGCCCACCTCGAGCGCACACCTATGAAGCAAGCTCAAGCAGTTGAAGAAGAAGACGACAGAATTCAGGCCAGGGGGACTGGGGAGAATAAAGAAGAAGTTAGAAATGGCGACATGAAGAGCATCGTCTGTTTATTATGTGCGATCTTGTTACATACTTATGTGCGGGCTTGTTACATAATTTGGCGCAGCCGACGACAAGAGACATCATGTGGGTGACTTTCTTTGTGGACAACCGCAGCGACTCTGCGGTATTCAAGAAATATCAAGTTGAGGACGACGCGGCCGTGGAGCTTCCCGAATATGTGACAACAGGTGAGCTTCTAAACCTCATTTTGACCGAAGCCTCCCTGTCTTCAGAGGAACTTTTGAAGCAAGATTTCGTGAAAGTGAACATTCCTCTAAGAAGGTTCAACGAGCTGGTGCTAACACCACTAGAGAAGAATTTCACGACCTGTCCAGCGCCGTCTGACGAGTTAACGACAGTACAGAGAGCCATTGCATGTCAACAGCAGAAAATTGTGCAGCAAAACGCTGTCATTGAGACTCTCGTCGCAGACTTGACGAAGCGGGCAAAGCTATCATCGCGACTAATCCAGCGAGACATATTCGACGACGCGTCCGACAATCCAGAAGCGTGGATAGCTTTCTATGAACAAGCTGCCAAGAGCAATGGATGGCTGTCTGATGAAGACTTGGTGATGAATATGCGACAGTTCCTTCACGGGATACCAAGAAAGTGGCACGAGTGGAGATTTTGAAAACAGGAGCCTGAACCTTGGTGTAAATGGAAAGAAAGTTTCCTTGCAACTTTCAACAGGAATCCCTTTGAGTGGTGGCATCAGGCAATATTCTGCCGCTTTGAGTGTGGAACGCCACTCGAGTATTTTCTTGAAAAACAGCGACTTCTTCGCATAGCTGAACCTGGATTGTCGACCACGTCACTTCTTGCTCTTATAATTCACGGCTTACCTGTAGATTTGCAACAACAGGTTTTAATACACTGTCCGAAAACGCCCGAAGCGCTTCTCCAACTACTCAAGCTATTATCGCGTCCCTGGGCTGAAAGAGGCTTCAAAAGAAAACAAAATATTTCAGAGACGACAAGCGTTAGCCACTTGGGTGAAAAGTACCCGTCGGATTTTGGAGACGTCACCTCTGACTTTAGTGGAAGCGCAACTCTCGTACAGAAGAATAGGGCCTCGAAAGATGAGTGCAACGTTGGAGAGCAAAATAATTCTAAACTCATACATACAACGCATGAGACCGTCCAACTTGTGTCATCGAGTTTACTGCACATACAACTCGAAGTGAACGGTCGAGCTATGCGAGCACTTGTAGACAGCGGAGCTTCAGTTTCAGTTATGAAAAGAAGCAACAAAACCCGAGGACATATTCAGAGGCAGAACTGTCATTGTAAGGGGCTATGATGGCCGTGAAAAAGAATACTGCGAATGGGTACGGATACGTCTGAAATACCAGTCACAATCTGTAGAAATACTGGCACTGGTGATAGAAGGCATCGAGTATGACTTTCTACTCTCTCGTCCAGACATGAAATTGCTGAAGCTCAACATTCACTCGGATGACACTGTGTCAGTGAGCCAAGATGTGCAACCAGTGAGAAAGAGAGACAAAATTCGCATTGTGACAAAATCCGATGATATCCCTGCAATATATCCAGAATTATTCTGCAGAGGAGGCTATCCTCCAGGTACAACAAAGTTTGAAGTTCCATTCAAACTGCATGACACAACGGTTGTACGGAGGAAACCATACAACCTCACCAGGGAAAAGAAAGCATGGCTGAAGGAAGAGCTTGGGAAGATGCTGGATGCAGGCATTATCCGTCAGTCCGTATCACCATACGCATCGCCGATAACCATAGCGCCCAAGGAGGACGGGAGCCTTCAACTTTGCACGGACTACAGAGTCATTAACAGCCAGACGCATCTTATTCCCTTTCCTATGCCCAGAATAGATGGAATTATAGATGAGACAGGCGGATGTTCCTGGTTTTCCAGGATAGACCTCTGTAAAGGCTTCTGGCAAGTACCTCTTCAAGAGGATGCAAAGCAGTACACCGCTTTTATAACACCATTCGACATTTATGAGTACAACCGGCTGCCTTTCGGATGGAAGAACTCGCCTAGCTGGTTCCAGAAAATGATGAATACGGTTCTACACCATTTCATTGGAAGCTTTTGCAATGTCTGCGTGGATGATATGATCGTCTATTCTAAAAGCGAAGTTCTCCATCAACAGCATGTGGCACAGGTCCTCACAGCTTTGTCAGAAGCCGACCTCAAAGTCAACTTTAAGAAGAGCGAATTTTTTAAAGCCAAGGTGACTTTTTTGGGTAGAGTGCTGGACGGCACTACGAAAAACATCAAGGAGGAATCAGTGGCACGCATCGCAAAACTGGCGAAGCCCTTTGATGTCCACTCATTGCGTGTGTTTTTGGGGCTGGCCGGTCATTTTAGGGCATTTATCCAAGATTATGCTCTTAAAACGAGGTGTTTGACAAGACTGATGCAAAAAGATGTACCATTCCGTTGGACAGATGACTGCGAAACGGCCTACAAAGAGTTGGTACGAGTTATATCGTCTGATCCAGTCCTCACACTACCAGACTTTGATCTTCCGTTCGAGCTCAACACGGATGCATCACATTACGGAACGGGAGCAATACTTTACCAGCGAGATGAACGCCAGCCAAGTAATCGCCAACTCCGCGTGATTGGTTACCACAGCTACACTTTTAACAAAGCGGAAGTGAACTATACAACGACGGAGAAAGAAGCACTGGCCGTTCTAAAGGCTGTTCGGTACTTCCGCTCTTACCTGGAAAGTCGAAAATTCAAATTATACACTGACCACGAGGCACTTACCCACCTTTTGAAAATGGCAGAGCTGAAAGGAAAAGTCGCACGGTGGGTAAGCGAGCTACAAAAGTTCGACTTTGAGGTGAACCATCGCCCGCGAACTTCAATGAAAGACGCCGATGCAATGTCCAGGCTGGGGGTCATAAGGCTTGTTGATGTACAATGGCAAACAATAAGTGCAGCCAAACTTTGGGAAGGAACTGAAGCTTTACAACTCACACAAACCGGAAGAATCGCAGTGCCTCCTACACTAATTCCGAAACTTCTGGATCTTTATCACACAAGTTGTCATATCAGGTGGTCACGATGGTTTCTGGCGGACCTACATGAAGCTGACCAAACGGTTCACATGGCCCGGCATGAAAGAAGACACAAAAAGATATGTGCAATCATGTCACGAATGCCAGATCAACAAAGTAAAGTTTAAACAGCCGACTCAACAGATGGTATTACCAAGGCACTCTACTACACCGTTTGAGGTGATTCACATGGACTTCGCGGAACTTCGAAAAAAATCTGAGAATGTGAAAAAAACTCGAGCCTTCCTGTTGTGCGTCGATGAGTGCACAAGGATGGTGGCAGCAAAAGCTGGAAAGCAGGACACCAACAGTGTGATCTCTTTTCTAAACCGCAAGATGTTTGAGAACGTGAAGGTATTGGTAACAGACAATGGACCAGCCTTCCGGAGTCACCAACTCAATGAATGGGCAAAGCGGCGAGGAGTTACGCTCAGGTTTACTGCGCCGTATCATCCAGCAGCTAGGGCTAGCGGAGCGAGCTATTCGAGATATCAAACAGTATCTAAGTATGTATCCGGACTTCCCAGGTGGATGGAAATGCTGCCTTGAGGCTGCAGTAGCGCTTCATAACCGGTCCTATACAACAGCTCTGGGATGCACACCGCTGTTTGCTGCTACGGGAAAACCAACATATTTGCCGGCTGACACGACCTTAGGAGTTGAAGCGATGATCCGCCTGACAGAAGAGAGAAGAACTGAAGAGAGCGAAGTGAAGTATCGGGGGAGGATGAAAAGGAACTTCGACAAAAAACAGAATGCGATGGACCCAGGAATAGAGGTGGGAGACTTCGTGCTGGTGAGAAAAGGATTGCCGAACTCGGGTGCGAATCATACAGGGCCATTTTCTGTTGTCAAGACAGCAAGCCAGCAAGGACATTTAAAGACGATCTGGTATATAGGTCCCAATGGAGCCGTTGAATCGGCGTCTATAGCTAATGTTTTCAAATATCATCCCAGGAGGAACGAAAACAAGGGTGGGGGGAGTGAAGCAAGCTCAAGCAGTTGAAGAAGAAGACGACAGAATTCAGGCCAGGGGGACTGGGGAGAATAAAGAAGAAGTTAGAAATGGCGACATGAAGAGCATCGTCTGTTTATTATGTGCGGTTTTGTTACGTAATTATGTGCGGGCTTGTTACAACCTATGATCATAAGTTCTACACACAGTTAAAAAGACTGCAATTAACGTGCCCCATACCTACAGTGGCTTCACTGTCTGTTGGTTTTCATTAACGTGCGAACAGAGTTTTTTCCATGCGTGAGAACTCGTCACGAAACGTAATTTACGGCCGAATGAAAACATAAGCTACAAACCTGCCGACTCATCAAATAGAAAGCGAGCAAATGAATTCAAAACGTCACCACATTTTCAACGATGCGAGATAAAGATGAATATGCTCAGTATAATTTACCCACAGAGCAAACGCTTCTTTATTGCTCTCCAACATCACAGTGACGTTAACGCGATGGGGAACTTAGTTCTCCTTCACTGGGTTCAATCATTTTCAGCGAAGTGTAGACCGCGAAGGCTCGTTAGCATGACGCCTTCATTTGCATGCGGTTCTCCTTAGCGCCGTCAGCTTACGCGCATGGACGGAGCTCTCAATTATCTCTACGAAAAGCGACGGAGCGAAAGATTAATAGTTGTTTTTTTTTCTTTCTATTCCCAAAGCTCTTATCCTTCGCATCTGAGTTTTTTTTTATTTTCTTTCTTTCATTGTTTTCAAATGGGAGCGGTTTGTTTTCAATTACCGGTAAGGCAATATTTGCGCATGGGCTGAACGCGACAATGCGTGTTGCAGCTAGTGGCTGTGACATTGCGACGTGTTTATTGTTATCTTCCTGGCCGATGACCTTTTGCGTGAGGAGCAATTTTGGCAGTTTTAAACTAAGCTTTGATAACTCACAAATTTCGGCATCGTGTGCAAGAAACCCGAAGCCGCGGCGGGCGTACAGAAATACGGCCCTCCAAAGTACGCCGGTCACATGCGAAATTGTATGTGCCATTTTCCTATAATTGATGCTCTCTCGATGTTGGGTTATGTCAGCGACCAACCGCTTCGGAGCGATCAGTTTCGATCACCGTAAGTCGCCTACAGAAAGCCGCATATTTCACGCATCGGTTCTGGCTTAAGTGACCAAGGAAACATCGCGAAGTAGAATTAGAAAATGTCTCTCATGTAAACTAAGTGGTTGATACGGTAGTCGAGCTTTTGCAAAAGTGCCGTGACAGTCACTTTTCGTGAATGCTACAAGAACTGCAATATTATGCAGTAGAATTTAGATTGAATAAAGCAAAAATAACCTTGCACAGTCCAGCACCTATACGTTCGATTTAACAATGAGAGAGTTGTCGAACGCTGATAAACACTTCGCCAAGGTCGTAGTAATAACAGGCATTCATGTCGAATGGAACAGCAAGAACAGCGAGGCAGGATAAGTACGACAACAGGAAAAAACACAGCCAATAAGATCTCTCTACAGCGGAAACGAAACCGAAAGCATTATACTTGACAGCCAAAAGTTGTTTCTGCTTTGGGACGAATTACTGTGACGTCAAACTTTTCCCGGTACTGAATCAAGCACTTATTGGCCCGACGTGCTGTCGTCGCACTCAAAGCTGCCTCCATGGATCTCAACAACGTCAATATGGTGCTCGATGTTCATAAAGAAAAACGGGTACGTTTTGTCGACAACGCGAATTGAAGTTACTCACGGCACACTCGTTCGCAGTGGGCTGACGTCACATACGGAGAAGCGTGGGCACGGTTATATTCTATAAAACAGAGGAAGCCTTCCAGGTATTCTCGAGCGCTTAAAGCTTGGTTGGTGGCGTAAGTACGCTATCCGTGCGCCGGCTATCGCCCTTGCGGGCGTGAAAGCAAAAGGGCGCGGTATGTAGGAAACCGTATTCACACATGTCCACAATGTTCACGCTAAAACATCTCAATCCTTGAAGCCTTTTCAGGCCCACTTATTCCAACTGGAATCATGAATCTTGTAGGTCAGTCAGCGACCACCTGTTAAAACAAGAGCGTTGTTTCCCTCAAGAACTCACGTTTAGCATACACTCTACTTATGTTGCCAACCTGGTATACGCAATAAAGCGAGGTCACGAGTGAACGAAGAAATTGCAGATGCGGTCGCGCTGTTCCCCCATGTCGCTGGGGTAGCTTCTTCTTTCCCTGTAAAGAGATGTGGCATTTATTCCAGTTCCGCGTCAAAAATTTGAATTTCGGCTATTGGGCCCTGTGCAATCCCATCTAAATAATTTTACAAGAAACAAATTAAATAAAAACAATCGATACCTTATTAAATAATCATTACTTATTATATTCTCTTCATTTCGTCTATAACTACTCTTAAAATGCGAGCACACATTAAAAGAAAGTTTTGGACTACAATGATCATGCGCATCTCGAAAATGGAACAGCCAGTTCCCTACATTGAAAACAATTAATCTGAACCTGAAAGGGTTAAGGCTCGTCTTTTTTTGTCCCACAGCAACAGTTGTCATCGGTCTTGCGAGCTCGTCCTCGCTTTAACGTAGCGAGTGCGGTACTTTTATGGCCACAAACGGCGTTACGCGCTGCCAGCGTGACAAGGCATTCCCGATAGAAATGACCGTTCGAGAGAGGAAACGCAAGTATGCTGGATGAAGATTTATTTTGGGGACAAAAATACTCCCAAAAGAGGCACAATTTTTGGGCTTTTAAGCTCAACGGAGAAAAACAAAACCACGGTTATAACCGACGATGATTTGTACCTGGTGATGACTATTTTATTACGATAGAAATTATATTAACACTCCAGGCCTGTTTGTGCTGTCGCCGTCATGTTCCGTATAAAGTCCACATCGATAGCATCACACCTCGCGTCGCATATTCTACGTGAGAGTGAAAGCGTGCGAAGGCTGCCGACGGGACTGCTTGAGCAGAGGTGAAACGCGCCAGCCGGCTCCCTAGCGCGAAAGCGCATTAAGGGATGCCGGTGAGGGGGGGGGGATACGTCTCTCGGGCAGAAACTAGGATCAAACAAGCGCGGTCGCGTGTGCAATCTCACCAGAGATCGGCACATGGCTCATACATTTGTTCGCGCTCTGCTCTCCCCACTTCGGTTGAAGCGATAGACTGCCCGAAAAACGCTTCGCTCGCTAGAGTGGCAGTATTCCCTCAAGCAAGCGCTTTGTAGGATTAGGCCGCATCTGATCCTAAAGGAGTCAGGTGCTAGTCTTACCTTGTATAACATTGCAATTTGCTGCTATCGAATTCATTGCTTCGACCTTTCAGCAAAACTGCGACTTATAAGCACGGAGCACTTTAGGGGCCCGGCTTATCGTCCATCCATGTAGTTCATGTGGCGTGATCACACTCACAATAAAGCGCTCAATACAGGCCATACCAAGGCTAGCAATGCTCAAAACCTTGTTAAAATGAACGAAGAAGGTATAAAATAATATAATTAACAGAAATAACCAAGAAGTAACACAATAACTAACCTAAAATAGCCAAAAAGACTTCGTAAACATGTGCCTGACCCCCAGGCCACACAAGAGATGGCGCCACCGCCTCGCCATAAGCACGATAGCTCCTCCCACGAGCACGAAGTCGATAAGGCGCATCAAAAAGTAGTGCGCATGTTGCAGACCGAGTTTGTGAATCTCCCTAACAAAATTCTACTCGTGCCGGGGAAACCATTCATGCTTACCTCAGACATTAACCTTATCGTCGGTGTGGTAAACTGAGCCGTGGGAACTCTACGAACGGGAATCCCTGCATGACCGTCCTACGCACTGCCTCAGGCCTCACCGTCATGGAGCTCTATTTTTTTGTTTCTTTTTTGTTCCGCACATGTAGAAATTTTAAGAGGCAACACTGAATTTGTTTTCTACAAAACAATTAAACGCAAATTGTTTATTCGAATGCGCCGTGCGAACGGCGTACGTGGCCTGTGTTTCTGATAACGCTACAGCAGGACTTTGCTCTATCGATGCTTCTCTTTGTAGAGGGCATGGCGACTGCCGACGTCGAATGTCATCACCGCCACAGTTATTGATAAAATACCAAGGTGAAGTGGACTATTATTAAAGTCTGAGCAATGTAACTACAGGCAACGTGTTAATAACGACAAAACTTACTCTTTTACTGGAGGCCGTTATTAAAGTTTTACAAGCTATTCACTCGCAATAGAACTTTTCTGGTAGAAGTTAGGTACGTTGGAAATGACTAATGCCTAATCGCTACAAGGGCGTTGGGGCATTTCACAGAGACACGTGCCTCAACTAAATAATGTGACTGTGCATTTGGAAACTTTAGCGCGATTGTCCTTGTACCTTCTTGTCCTCCGTGTTTACTACCGCGCAGTATGCATACGTCGATCATGAATCACCAACTCGCTCAATCGTCCACCTTGAGCGTTAAAGAGCTCGTTCCGCAGAAATTCCGGTGCTGGCGGCGGCGTCATTGGTTGTGAGCGAAAAATCGACATGGATGCAAATCAATAAGTTATAAAGAATCTTCGATCCGGGTGAGAATCGAACCCATGCCTTCGGCGTGGAAAGCAGGTGTTGTACCACGGAGCGACGCCAGTGCTTGTATTTGCGTCGTAAAAACAATTAGAAGAAAACACTACAAGTATTTCATGTAATGGCAGCGAAAATGCTTGAGGCCCGTGTACTTATATTTAGGTGCACGTTAAAGAACCCCACGTGGTCAAAATTTCCGGAGCCCTAAAATGCGGCGTCTCTCATATTCATACCGTGGTTTTGGGACGTTAAACCCCATCAATTATTATAATTATTATTACAATTTCATGTAGTGGGGGGAGTCTCCTTAACGCATGTAATATTGCGTGGTGAATGGTAGAATCGCACCAGGCGTCAAAACATGTGAATTTCCCAAGGAGAGGGTGGTTCAAAGCTGCGAACCCTTTACGTAGAGTGGAACTACGCAGGTGCCCGTGACACCTTACGGACGCGTAGTGGGTACTTCGCCAATTTGCAAAAGGACGAATTATGGCGTCGTGGGCACTTCGCTACTCTACTTGCAGTAGGCATTCTAGGATAGTTTAAAACGGCCAATGTAACGTGCACAAATGTTCCTTTCCTTGCGGCGCGGTTGAAGGCTATACGCACGGGGCCCGATTACGCTCTCGCGTTCTGCTATTGAAGGCGAAGAAGCTCAGGCGTCGTCCAAGGTTTTTGTCTATCAGTTGGACATTGTCATAGTCAGAATGACCTAGTCGTGCCTTCATAGATTCGTCTTAATTTTCATACCTTCAGGGTCCCTTGTGCATTCAACTAAGACGACTCGACGGCGAAAGCCATCTTCTTTTTTTTCTCAGTCGATGTATTCATCCTGCCCCGCCAACCTCCGAAAGCTTTGTGCACCTAGCGTGGTTTTGCACTGCCTCTAGGATTGGAGGCACTGACCTGGTTTTGCACTGCATCCGTGATCTGCCCACCTTTGACCAAGCTACGATGCCATCTGATGCCGGCATCATCTGATGTTACGTCCCGCGACGTCATGCGAGACTGTGCGACGTCATGATGACGTCAAAATTTTTAAAAAAATGTGACAATCATGACGTCATGACATGATGGTGTTTTTGCATCAGTCGTGCTGTGCGGGACGCCGACGACGATGGTCCATTTTCGCGTTTGATGCGGCATCTAAGGCTTTCGCCCTAATAAATAAATATTTGCAGTGCCAAGTGATACGCGCGACTTCGTCATCATTGTTACGTATTTTGCAAAATGTCAGTGAATTTAGAAGTGTTTTCAAGCTTCTGTCCTTTCCTTTCCCTTCTGTTCTATCTGTTTCTGCGCTCATGCTTTTATAATTTGACTTATAATAAATCAAAAATATATAATTCTTTCCCATTCACAAGCACCGGGTAACCAATCGGTGATATCCACTGGTTATCCTCCCTGTGTTTAATTTGCCTTTCTATCTCCCTTCATGTCATTCACTTGGACTGTCGCCGGCGATATTTGTCGCATGAGATGCGCGTCCGGGTCAGAAGACGGCTCAACGTGAAGCATGTGTACGACACAAAAATAACTTCCGTCGCCGTTGTCGTGCACCACACGGCGTCTTTGTTAGTGGTCGATTAGTTGACGTGTGCAGCCAACCAACGTACAAGAAGGAACTGGGCTTTCCGAGAGCCTTCCTCCTCTCCCCCCCCCCCCCCTCTCCCCCAACAGGCTACAACACACTTCAGTGCGTGCTTGAGGGAGTGCAGCCGCGTTAGCACAAATCTAAGCTCTCGCTTCCGGCTACAGATTGAACTTGGGGCGAGTGCAAACGTGTTGCTCGGATGTTTCCGCTTCCTGACCTGCTTTCACTGGGCGCCGGATGAGTTCTTCCTTAGTCCAGGCTTTCTTCACTGTCTCACACATCGAGGCAATTTCCGAGAAAGCTTAGACGGGCGGCTGGTAAACGCTGATAAGGCCCGCTACATTCTGATGACGCCTAAGATAAAAAACTTGCGAGTCTGTCGCTTCATACAGTGTTTCCGCCGACAACACGGCAAATACGAAAGTGCCAAGAACAAGAGGCAGCGTCACGATTCTTGGCCAGTATTATGAACAAAATATTCTTATACTAGAATTGCAAGCGAGGGTAGGTGGTACACAATCGCGTTGTCAGACAAATTATTAATGAGAAAGATTCATCCGTATCATGAGTAAAAAGAATCCGGTGTCCGACACCTCCGAATAGCGGCGGCGGCGTGAGTACGAATTGAACCAACAGTCACATGACCTCATAGATACATACCACTCAGCAAAATGTTACCTGAAGCCATAAATGACATCATATTGGGACATTCTGACGTCATAAATTGCAGTATGTTGGGACGTCATCAAAGAACAGTAATAATTGCTGGGTTTTTTCGTCCCAAAACACCGATATGATTATGAGGGACGCCGTCGGATATTCTGACCATCTAGGTGTTCTTAACGTGCACCTGATGCTAAGCACACGGGCCTGTAACATTTAGTTTCTGCGAAATGCGGCCACCGCGGCCGGGATTCGATCCCGCTACCTTCGGATCAACAGTCGAGTAACATAACCACTAGACCACCGCGGCGGCTGGAGACGTTATCAATTACATCATGTAACGATAAAAGACTACGCGCTGGACAAATAGCATTCGCTGATAATCTGCAAGAATCTAGCGCAGAGACCTCTGCATTCTGATCTTAGAGCTGATCTTTTCGGTGTAGAAAACTTCTGCACCTGTTCCAGAGTTTCATTGTGTTCCATTTCACATGCCGAATTCGATTTAAAGGGTTGCGCGCTCCAAGCTTTTACTGAATAAATGTTGAACCGTTTTTGTTTGCGACATACATAACCACGCCTTTCTCTCATTAATGGTAAATCAATAGCCTGGGAAAATCTAGCATATTTCGGTTTCTGAAGGTTTCTTCCCAATTTAATGAAATTTGTTTGGCGCGCATTTCTGTCGTCATGGTTAAATCTGTATAGCCGCGGCGGCGATGCAGTGGCTACTGTCCCCGGACGCTGACGCGAAAGACGCAGGTACGATTCTCTAGCATTTCTATGGAGGCGAAATGCTAGAGGCCCGTGTACTTAGATTGAGATGCATGATGAAGATGTCCGGAATGGTTGGAATTTGTGGAGCCCTCTTCTACGGCGCGCCTCACAATCATATCGTGGTTCGGCACGTAAAACTCCAGGTATTATTATTATTATTATTATTATTATTATTATTATTATTATTATTATTATTATTATTATTATTATTATTATTATTATTATCATTATTATTATTATTATTATTAGTAGTAGTAGTAGTAGTAGTAGTAGTAGTAGTACGTCATTAGGCTGCTCGTTCCCAGGTTGAGTCAGCGAAAAGTTTCGCATATGCTATGAAAGAGCTGTTGAAAATTTGGTCTTGTGCGACGCAAGCTTAAATATTGCAAAAAAAGAAAGACGAAGAAAAAGGCTACCTAAAGTACTAGTTCGAAAATGACGGTAACACACAGAAAAAATAGGCAGGACTAGCGCTGTGTCCTTCAGCGCTCGTCCCATCTCAGCGCTCGTCCTGTGCCCTTTTCTTTGTGTCTCCAGTGTTCTAGCGCTGGCACTTTAAGTATGCATTGTTTCCAAATCACCCACCTTTCTACCTCTATAAAAAAAGCTTACGTAACTTCAGTTGTTATCACGACGTCGGCATTCTGTCGATACGTGAGCTTGTGTCCGAAGAACATACCAAGACAGCAAAAAATGCAGGGCTTGACAATTACTTGCGGTGAATCGATTCATCAATAAAGCCCAGAGGGTAGGAAAGAACCGATAAAAGAGGCACTCTGAGAAAAGCGACACCGAAATGTGATAAAGGCCATAATAAAAGCACACAAAAACGAACTCTCTACGCCGTCCAGGACAAAGGCGGAAGCTCTAAGTCAAGCACGTCGCCGAGGTTTCTGCAGCGGCAACAAAAGAAAGACGACCTAGAGTAAGTTGTGACATAAGCTCTATCAAGGTAATGCTTCGATGTCTATACTCTCCGCAAGGTGTCGTCTATGCCAGCTGGAGTGCGTTAGAGGAATCGATACTCGAGCAAGCTTTTCCTTTTACCGCTTGCCTCTCTCTAGAGGGTTTAATGTTGTTTCGTCGGCGATAAGCCTGACAGCGCTGCTACGATGGCAAGATTGTGTAAAGTAGGCATAGCGGCTACAGTGACAGTCCGTGAAAGCTTTCTTTAAATTTTTGTTCCCATGTAATGGATTTTTCTATTGTTCGAATCGGGACGACTTAAACTGCTTTAGAAGTGCTCTTGCGAGTGGTTTACAATGATTTACCTAACACAAAGCAGGCCGCCGCAAAAGCCTACGACTGTTTTTGTGCTCTTACGGGTCTGACAATCGTGACATCTTGGTATTGCCGCGGGGTTATCACTGCCGCAACAATTTTAAAACCCCAAGACAGAGTCGAGAGAAAGAGCGCGCGCGTTCGCTTCCCCCTGAAGTTCACTCACTCGAAGACTTTTATTTCTCAACAGAGCAAACCCTTACTACTCTGAGCGCCTGGAACGTTGTTTCCTATTGTATCGGAATTTTACAGCGAAAGCTGTTATGAGATCATTTCACCGGCCGTTTTTGGCGCCGTAGTTGTCCGCCGCCGCCGCCGCCGCTGCCGCCGCCGCCGCCGGTGTCCGTAACCAGTATCGCTCGAAATAAGAAAAGAAACGAAATAAGAAAAAAATTCCAGGAAGGAACGAGGTTCGAACCTGGGCCCTCTGCGGGGGAGCCCTGTATTCAACCTCTGAGCCATGCCGGTGCTTGAAACCGCTTTGCAATATGGTCCTATACAGGCTTTATGTCGGGAAGGAACCACATTAGCATATGCAATATAGCGTGGTAGAAGAGTAAAATAAGCACCAAGCGCCGCCCAACGCGAATTCTGTAACCAGGCGTCACACAATGCGAATTGCGCAACGAGTAGGTTGTTGAATGCTTCCAACCCATTACAAAGTGCTCTGCCATAATTCTTCGTCGTCATCAGGCAAAGCATCAACAAAGTGCGCATAATGCCTTGCATGCGTTTAGCAGGTACCACGGCTCTCCGTAGAATGAAGAAAAATGGCACAGTGCCTGTTCTCCTACTTCTCAAAATTACAATGATTTAGAGCGTAGTGGGTTCCTCGCAAGTGCGCTTGTATTGGTTGCCAAGGAGGCCCTAAGCGCATGATCCATTTCCTCGGGGTCTCAGTAAAATTAAAATGATTTAGAGCGTAGTGGGTTCCTCGCAAGTGCACTTATATTGGTTGCCAAGGAAGCCGATAGCTCATGATCCATTTCCTCGGGGTCTCAGTAAAGCTCTCCGCCCTCCCCCCCCCCCCCCCCCCGTCCCTTTCCCACGTCAACGTATGTTATACAGCATGACGGGAGAGGGAAATGGCGACCGGGCGTCACCCAATGCAAATTACATAACTGGTGGGCCGTTTAATGCTTCCAACCCATTACAAAGGGCTGAGCCATAATTCTTCATCGTCATCAGTCGCCGCGTCAACAAAGTGCACATAATGCCTTACGGATGTTTAGCTGCTACCTGACGAATGACGAATAATGGCTTAGTAGGTGCTTCCCAACTTAACAAAAAATGTGATTTATGGCGTAGTGGGTACCTTTCTAGTGTACTTGTATTGTAGCCCCAAGAGAGCTTACAACGGGCTCTAGAAACGCCACTCTCCCAGCTTTCGCTGTGACTGTGCTGCGGTTTCAGCGCAGGCCTGGCGTTTTTTAACAGGTACAGACACTTGTCCCCAGACATCTTTAGAGCTGAGCGAGACGTGTGATGCCTTGCTGCTCATGTCTCCATTGTGAATGGTCGACGAAAGTGTTTTTGATAACCAATACTTGGATACATGTCATAAATATATACAATGTAAACATTGTATCCAACAGATACGAACACAATGTGCAACAAAAGGCGTGCAGTGCACAAGGATAAGGTGCCTCAGACATATCGGCCTGCCCAGCCTGTTTGAGGCACTTTATTTCTGTTAATGGGACCTCTATTTCTGTCTACATAAACGTAGAATACTGCAATGTACACGCGTGTTCTAGGGAACTGCTAAACTTCTTGTACACAGCTCTTTACTTAACGCTACAGGAAAAATAACCGACCCTGAAAACATCGTCTTCATACCCTTTCGTCATATCGATTCATCAGCTCATTCGCGAACCTAGAAAACGTTTGCATATTGCCGACTAGGCTAAATTGAAAAGCAGTTCACATGAAGCAGCAAGACGGCGATCACAATTAAACAAAAGAAATAGGTTGCCCTAGTAGTGCCAAGTGTTGACGCAACGTTGCAGTCACATTGAGAAAGTTGCTTCAAGTTGTGGAAACGTTGCATGCTGCTAGGGTAGTGGCCTAACAAGAGGAACGGTCATGTGAACTTAGCGCATTCTGGTCTTACAACGGAAGCAGAGACGTTGAGCGTTTACATCGCCTCTTAGGTTATCGTTTTGTCGTTCATTTGCCTGGGTTTTCTTTTGCTGCATATCCGCTGTGTGTTGATTGCTAAGTACTTGATTCTCCCTTTTTGCTGGTATTTCTACATATCTGGAGTGTCTACCTTCTTGCGTTCTCAAAAGAATGAGCCACTTTGAGTTCACTGACGGCTTCATCTTTCTTGTCGTCTAACGTTGCCCGTGAACTGCTAGTTATTCTTTATAAATATCTGAATGCAATGTCTCTTCACCCTTCAATGTATGCTGAAGCGGAAACGTATTTTGTTGTTCAATGCACATGGCAAATTTTTCATTGAAGAAGGCGCCAGGGTGGTTGAGTCTTCACGAAACAGAAATAATATACACTCCTTGATGCCAAAGGCACAAAGCAACCCCCACCAGCATACGACAGGCCGTGCCCCAAAAGTGCTCAGCACCTAATATCATCATCAAGGCGCTCGAAGAACGAGAGGAAGAAGACTTCTCCTTGGCGCGAGCGGGCGCTCAAAATATGCTACAGATTTACATAGTTCCTGCAACGCCGTAGTGGCATTACTGCAGGGGGGTATACATAGAAAGTCACTATGGTTGATAACATTTCTGCGATAAGACAGCAAACACAGTGAAAAATTGAATTATAACAACATATAACAATTAAAATAAAAAAATATTTTAGTACAATATGGCACATGGCAAACAGGTACAAAAAGAGAAATACTCATGTCACAATTTCACAACGATGAGAAAAAAGCACTGTTGTCACTCAAGTTTACTATACCTTCGGGAAGTTTATTCCAGTCTCTAATTGTTTTTAAAAAGAAGGAGTTGGCAAAAGTAGTGGTTTTCAATGCGTATTCTCGTATTTTATGTGAGTGTTGGCATCTTGTGGAACGATATGTTGGTGCTAGTAGGTATTCCGACTTATTAATTCCTGTTAGGTTATAATATATACTATGCAGAAGTTTCAATCGAAGTTTCCGTCTTCTAGATTCTAGAGTTTCCCAGCTTGCTATACGTGGTTTTACTTGCATTACGCCAAGGATGAAAGCATGCGACAGCACACGACAACCAGGGCCCCTAAAGTGCTGTGCACTTAAAAGATGTGTGAGACAGAACAGAGCGCTCTCTTCTGACGCACACTACAGATGCTCTACAGAGATACTGTGCACAGTAAATAAGGTTCCTTAAGTACTGGCGCTAGTGTTTGCTGTCATTTGTCCGCAAAATGCGTTTGTTCATTGGCTATTTCTTCTTCACATGGCGAAGTTGAACAGAGTGTCTTAAGTGCTGTATCTTTTCCTCACGAGCCTCACTCATATTTGTTCTGATGTACGAGTGTTGGTTCACAACAGCTGCTTCACGTTCCTGTCAACACTCAAGGTACTGAATTTTTATGCCCTTCTGCCAAACGGAAGACACACTAAAAACACATACGTTAAAAAAATAACTCAAGGAGCAACGTTATTGGGCGAATTCTTGTATTTAATTTCTGTCGAAGTGCTTTTTTTTATTGTGTAGGGTACGACTGTATGGCCGAAACGCCATAACCACTCAAGCCAATGGAACTGAAAATGCGTCTTGTGGGAGGAATGAAGAAACATGAAGTTGTTCTTGAAACAGAATCTGCCGTGTTTGCGGTGTTGCTTTAGATCAAAGCTGCCGGCGATATCAAGTGGATTCAGGAAAGTTCTCGACTGGCAGAACAGAACTAGGAGATGATGTTGAAATGTTTGAAGTTGTTCTAAGATCATGCTGAAATTCTTCCACAATCTCCGTTTGCTCTCTCATCTTTACATCCCAGCAAATATCTACGCGTACAAGTTCGCAATTTCCTCTACGTAGGCAGAAGTGCGCCCCCCCCCTCTTTCTCCCTTCCTTCTATCTGCTTCACGGGCCTTCTTTTCATATGACGTTAAAATAACGAAGTAATTTTCCCACACTTTTCTTCGGCCTTACTAATAAGTATTCTACTGCTGTAAGAAATATGTAGTTGCCAGGAGGACCTCATGATGCAAGAATATTCTTTCTCAGAGATGGAAAAAATAAATTCAA
Source organism: Rhipicephalus sanguineus (assembly GCF_013339695.2). Taxonomy (NCBI): domain Eukaryota; kingdom Metazoa; phylum Arthropoda; class Arachnida; order Ixodida; family Ixodidae; genus Rhipicephalus; species Rhipicephalus sanguineus. Next base: position 43,836,966 of record NC_051185.1, on the reverse strand, counting down.
GGATTGCCCTCAAGGCGAGCGAGATCACTATCTACGATTGTGCTACAAGTTAATTTAGAGTTTTTACCATAAAATATTGTAAGGTTGAAAGAACATTGCAGCAGACCAGAAATATCCCGACCTCGATCGAAGACGTCATTCAAACTGTGTCATCCCTATTGTTCGAATCTGGGGTCATAGTGATGAAGTCTACCTGAAAAAGAAAAAAAGTGAACCTTCGAACGCAGAAAATTAGAGCCCGGGATTTTGCGGGAAGCACTCGACACGACTGTGCACGGTCCGAGACGAGTTTGACGACGCGTTGTGTCCGAGCGTACGTATGTCATGCCGCGGAGAACGAGGACGTCTCTCCCGTCAGAGCCGCTAGGACGGTCTTCATCTTGGCGAATCGTGGCGGCTCCCTCGTCAAATCGAGCGAATGCAGCTGGCCGCGCAGGAAACGCATGACCGAGTTTTGCGATGCTGTGCGTGCACGAGCCGATATGAGCGGGATCAAGGCAGCAGCGAGGCGAGGAATTGAGGGGTTTAACCAGATTTTTCATGAGGGAAATCATCACCGCTTTTCGTCGGCGAAGCGCTCACTTTCGTGGGCATTTAAAATACGAGTAGATTCTCTCGATCATGTGAAGGACCGCGCACACGCCTCTAGTCACCGTAGAGTCCACAGTGATTTTGTGTGGTGTATTTCTCTGCACTTTCGATTTCGTTCCACGCACATTTCACCAAATGGAACGTATTTGTTGAACAAACGTCGGGCTACAGTAAAAACAAACATAGAGAACCGGATACTACGGGTACCCGTGGTGTCCGGTCCTCGGTTATGCGGTTTTGCGTCGATACACCCTCTTCATAATTGTAAAGCAGGCTTTCCTGCGAAGCCGTTAGCCCAACTAATGGCAGCTATCCACTTCTGCAGACAGCGTGTTCAGGCGCAGTTAGCTTGAGCTATGACGTGGTAAATGTTCTCAGCTCTTTTGACATGAACGCTCATAATAGACAAGCCCCATCACGTGCAACTAGGTCCTCGTCTCTACTTGAAGCCCGACAGGTGCTGCCATTAGTTAGGCGAATATGCAGCGTGGGGAAGTGCATTTGTGGATTATGGAAATGGTCAATTGCTAGGGGTGTGCGAATATTCAAAAGTGTCGAATATTCGTCGAATATTACATTCGAAATATTCGTATTCGATTCGAAAATCGTGTATTCGAAAAGTTTCGAATATTCGACAACTTAGAATATTTGAAAAATTCGAATATGCGATTCGATTATCATGCATAAAAGAACTCGTCTTCCACATTTCTGATGCGTTCGTATAGCTAAAACCGTTGCCGAGAGGAGCGATAAACATCGTAAGTACACGGAGGCACGATATCTGCCTGCGACGAGCGCCCCATTACGTATGATTTATTGCTGGTGCATATCCGACGTGCAGCGCTGTTGGCGATCATGTAACCATACATTTTCAATATTATGCGGCCGTAACGTGCCGCACTACTCTGTTAGAAGGGAGCGCCTGCTGCCTGATCATGTGGAGCAACTCATATTTCTTCATGATAACATCCAGTCATTACTTCACAGTGCCGTGATATTTGCTTGTGTTGTGATGTGCATTGTGCTACTGGACATTGTGTTCTGGAGATAGCAGTATATGTTGTGTTGCCAGTCAGGCTGTTATTGTTTTGTTTTTTTCAAATAGCTACATGTTAAATAAAATATTGTTACTGTGGAGGCATTTTTCCTTTGATATTCGATATTCGATTCGACATTCGAAGGTGGATATTCGTATTCAATTCGTATTCGAAAAATCTGGTATTCGCACACCCCTATCAATTACGCTATAATCGTTTCAACATATATCAACCAACGTCCAATAACACGTTATATACTGAGTGGAATATGCAGCTAACGTGCTTCGCCTACACTAACTAAAGCCTATGCAGAAAGTGTTCGTTGTTGAACACTGGTGCTTTTTTTGTCCCAGCTTTTCCTCACTATTACTATATGCCACGTTTGATATCGTTCCGCTTAAATTTTACTTAGTGAAGGGTTTCTGCAAATACTTTCAATTTGCTGAGCAAAACTGACGCGGAACGATGCTTAAATCTTTAGCACTGGTTTGAAATACCGCAGCACGTTTAGAACAACATGCCGTCCGGTCGATTATAAAGAAAAGGCTTCTAAGGTAGCTCTTTCGAGTTATTATTGTTCAATGTGCATGCGTTCTTTAACTAGGGGCTCTGCATGAGATCAAAGAGAGGAATGACTCTCCCAGGCAGCACAACGCGAGGTAACGTTGTATTGTCCCTCTTGACGGTGCTTTGTACTGTAGGCAGAAGGCTTAGGCTTACAACATACCGGCCGATCGATTAAGAGATCGCTTCAAACGTTTCTGGTTAGTGTTATCAGATTCCGAGGGTCAAAGGCGGGGCAGACGAACAGGAGCGGCGCCAGGATTTCTTTCCTGAAGAGGTGGGAATGGGGGGGGGGGGGGGGCACGATCAACAGTTGAGTCCTTTTCAGGCGGGCAAGGAGGCGGGAAACTTCATGATGCGTGCTTTGACTACGTTTGCTCTTGGGAGAGGAAAGGGGGAGAGGGGGGTTGCCGGCCCTGCAAAGAAGCAAGAAAGTTTCGCAAGAACTATAAGTATACGGGAACCGTCCTTTTAGGTACATCGACGAGGCAGTGGCCTATAGACGCTCATATTTCGCCAAGACAACTCGAAGACTTTCTCTCAAGTACTGCCTCAGTCGCTTGGTCTTCAAACAAGCGAAATGAGTTGATTCTTCTCTTCCCGGTACTTTTCTTGTATAACGATCTCTTTCAAAGCAATTGTATTCGAAACAGGCCTCATGAGCTTGCAGACGCCATTAAAAAAAAAAAAGAAGCTGAAGTTTCAATGAAACTAACACAGGGAGCCTTCGAAAGAAAATAGATGTGCACTTTTGCAGATATGCGAAATCTTTTACATTATTTTCTCCTGTTCGTCTCTGCCAAGCCACGTGCCAGCTTGCAGCCCATGATCAATACAGAAAAAGAGCCGGTGCAATAAAGAATGTATTCTTAACCGTATGGTGCTTTCGAAACGCGATCATGATGTTCGAATGTCAATTTCACGCCGGACATTGATTCCGAAGGCGTCGTAAACTATGGATTACCAATATGCTCATGCATATGCTCTTTCATATGACAAGTATCACCAAACGGAAGACGGCGCCTCAGAATCAAATATTTACGTCGTGTCTAAATATCCGCGCATCGCGTGGTAAAATGATAACAGCTTAATGCCAGCACAGTATGTCGTCAACTACGTCGTTTATGTAACCTTTAAAACACTGCAAAATACCAAACTGACAAGGGAGATGTAGGAAAAAAAGATAAAAATGAATATATTGCGGCAGTGAAGGGGCGCCGAGTTATAGCGTTAAGAGTTCTTTCCATGTCAACTCCTTCGTCGTCCCCACGATGATATGGTTCCAATCAATTCGCAATTTGCTCACATCCCAACGTGGACGTGAAATTGCTGGACATTTCTAGATCGGAGTTTGGTATTGCCATCAACCTATTCGCTGTAGCGTAACATATTGGCGTACCAAAACCTCCGTTTCAGGCACAACCGCATAACTGAGGGGTGCCAGAGAAGCAGGGAGAAAAGCGGATACACTCTAATAAAAAAAAGAGTCCTTTAACTTTTTTCTGTAAGTCCTGACTTGCCAGGTATATGACTTTCTTGAAAGAGACCCCTGAACTCTCTTACGGGATCACTATACACTCTTCTGTGAGTTGTGGAACCCGAAAGAGAGTAAACGCATTTCTCTAAAGAGAGTCATATACGTGGAAAGTGAGAACTCGCCGAAAAGGGTAACTCATTGTCTCTCTCTCTTTTATTTTATTATTTTTTAAAGCAGTACTGTAAAAGCTCCATTCAATTATTCTACCACATAACCACACCACTTCTTCAAACTGTTTCGGAAAAAGACCCTACACAAACGTCATGTCCGGACAACGCCAATTGTGATGACAGGCTCGGCTATCCGCTTTTATAACACTGTAACAATCATTACATATCTATGACTCCTCAAGCTATAGTCAAGCGAAGCGCGAACCAGACTACGACCGCTACGGGTACGATATGCCCCTCGTCGCCATGTAGCGTGTATTTCGCCACGTGCATGCCAACGTTACCTCGGACCATGAGCTACCATTTACGCGCCAGTGTACTCGGCGTGACTGGTAAACATACGATATGCACACAGCTACTCACTTTAAACGAAGACGTCGAACCACCTCGTAACGCTGGGCTCAAAGTTAAAATCCGGCATAGGCTTCCACTGGCTGACTGCTTCGGATGAAATTGATCCCACGATGCGTGGAATCTGCCGGGTATTTTTTTTAGAGAGCAGTTCTGGAAATCAGAGACTGACAGAGTTTTCGTTGCGTAAGGATCTATCGATGACGCCCCCCCCCCTCCCCCCACCTCCCATTATCTTCCCAGAGCACCTGAATTCCTTCTTTGATTAACATCGCCGAACAAGGGCGTGTCGCCATCTACGCGACATTGCTCTACGGCTCTTTGTCTGCCGATCCAATATTGTGGCGTTCAGCCAGTCGTACGTGGTGACAGTGCGACGACAGCAGCAAGACGAGGGCACGTGGCTGTTGACGGTACTTGCCACGAAGGCAGGCAGATGTTTCACCACAAAAAAAAAAAATAAATGAATGAAGGTCACTTCTGAGGGTCTCGCCAGTTCCGCGACGCTGGGTTTCTCATCGGAAGTTAATGCCTCGGAAACGCTGGAGGTCAGCCAAATCAAAATAGGACGTCAGAAAAAAAGTGAACACCAAAGCGAGGAATGTGTTGAAGATCATTATCCACTGGAGCATCCAGAGGAGTCGGTCTATGCTCGTAATTTCGATGTCTGGCACTACGAATTCGCCCGTGCCCTATATACACACACACTGTCGGTGAAATTCCAGTGAGCAACACTCACCCGCACTTCCCGCAGAATTGCCATTCGTGCGCCGACCGGAGCGAAGAGCATGCGGTCATGGCAAGTTTCTTAAAAAAGAAAGGCGACACCAGTTAGAACTGGTTAAGTATGTATAAAAAAAGAAAAGCACCGCACAACCACTCCGTGCAGATGGTTAAGCAGAGAAAGTGAAACGTGCGGCCCCGGCCTTTATCACGAGCTGTGAACTATCGAAGTGCCTTCTACTGTAGCTTCTGATTTCTCTAACGCCGCATTTAATAGATGCGTGCTTGAAATATTGCGTTTGGCGGCGTAAGCTTATAGGATATTTAGAAAACCTAAAGGATTTCATGGGTAGTGATTCATGCTGCGGCGGGTACCGTCCCTAGCACTGGCGAAGCATGGGGGTGGGGGGGGGGAGGTTGTTCAACCTTTCCCCCTGCCCCAGACACACGCACACATGAAAACATGCATGTGAACAGACACACGCACACATGCAAACGAACGCACGTATGACTTGCACCACCGGAGCGCGTGACCTCATGAGTTCAAAGATTGCGCGTGACTTCAAATTGTTCCCCAAATAAATAATATTTTCTTATTTGGGACTATGCCGAAGTGAGAAAACAGCGTTTAGTTATGGTAATAATGGCTAGTGGAAGCCATGCGCTGTCTTTAAACGCGTGAGGCCATGCGCTCCCGTGTTGCAAGTCATACTGAGCGCGACTGTACATACATAAAGTGCAGTTAACCCCCCCCCCCCCCGCAGCTCCCCCGAAAAATACCCACGATCACTAGTACGCTCACGAATCATTAAGAGAAACTAGAGCAAGCGCAGATACCGTTTCCCGTAGCATATGGAAGCATTGATTCTTCGTTATAGTTTCTGCGCGCTCACGGATTCATGGACCGCCATGTTTTGCAACCTCCTAGCCATATAGCGCCTCGCTGTAATAAATTTACGTTCTTTAATTTCGCCATAACAGATTCGTTAGCACAATGGAAAATGAAGGTGAGTCGTATACCCCGGCCACTGGATAACTGAAAATTTTCTTTTTTTTATCTAGTGGCCGTGCCTCAATGACTCCTCCTCGGCAGCGCAACGAAACCCAGAAGGCAGTAATTGGTCGTCAGTACTACTATAGCGCAGGAAAAATATCACAAGATTTTCATTCGTGAAGGAACAAATTATTGCCGCAGTGTCTTGCGCGAATTCGGTCACCGCGAACTTATGCCGTTTCTGCACTGAAATCTAGATACATGGAGTGTATATGCCTATAACATTCCTCTCGTAGGTTAGCTGTTTTGTTTCCACGGCGAAAAACATTGTATGTCATCCAAGACAGGATTGGTTCATTCAAAAAGCAGAAACAAACACCTTTCCAACACCATGGTTTCACTACATGTAAATTCTAGCCTTACGTGCGTGCTCAAGCAATAACGTGGATGGGATGCGAAGCAGGCGCGATTTGTGGCAACTAGTTCTCGGCCAGGTGGGGTAGCAAACCGGAAGATTCTCTTCCGGTAATCACAAGACAAAACACTTGGAGGACGCTTGAGCTTCGCCTTCATGAGTAGAACGCGATAGCGTCATCGGACCGTGTTCGTATCGCCTTCTCAGTCGCTAGCCTGACATCGCTTCTTCTTGGGTGGACACCTAAACAGTGCCGCAAAGAGAGGAACGTCTGCGCGCCTGTAAATTGGCCCTTTCTAACTATCCTAGGATACCTACTGCAAGTACAGTTACGAAGTGCCCAGTACGACATAATTCGTTCTTTTGAGAGTTGGCGAGGTACCCAATACGGTTCCGTGAGGCAACGCACGCACTTGCGCAGATGCACACGTTGTTGATGCTGTTGTTGATAACGATAACAAATGATGTCAATCTGCTTTCTAATTGGTAGGCCTTTAAACCAACCATTCGCTGTGCAATTCACGTGTTTTGACGCCTGGTGTGATTCCGCGCTCCTGCAACGCAATATTACATGTGTTAATAACGATCTTCGCACTACATAACATTCATGTATTGTTTTCTTGCGTAACAATTTCGTGTCTGTGGTAGAACACCTGCCTGTGACGCGAAATTCATGGGTTCGATTCCCACTCGAACCGAATGTTTTATTATTATTATTTGTTTATTTGCAGCCATCTCGAATTTTCACTCACGGACAACGTTGCTTTTTCGCTCAAAACCAACGACGCCGAAATTTCCGCGAAACAAGCTCTTTAACACTATCGCGTTAATACAGTGCGCACTTCACGAACTCACACACAATGAACAGGAGTCACAGTGCTTCTGAACTGTCGTTACCCGGTCCTTGTTCACTGCAACAAACTCCTACTACAAATTAGCGACAAAAAAGTGTTGCCGAAAGACCCGAGAATGCTTCAAATAGCATCGTATCTGTCGTTGTCAAAGCCCTCTCATGTGTTCAGAGTATATATAGTATCTCTATCTAGTTCGTTTTATTAAAGCTTTAGCATTAAAAAGTTAAGTGAACGGGGCATTTCACTTTTCCGAGTTCCCCCGTTCAGACAAAAAACAATATTATTTCGCGACAGGTATTCCTCAGAAAGGACACTGAACTACAGCAGGAAGGAAAGATTGACGCAAAAAATAACCGCGATAGTGACAAGCCGGCAGAAAAAGCAAACAAACAAAGATAAAACACAGTTCCTTGCACGCTTTTACCGAAACAAAAGCAGCTGTCACCGGAAGTATTGACGCGACGCTTTGACGAGCTCAGAACTCCAAGACCAATGATCCAGCAGGCCCGGCAAACAGTGGAGAGGCTAGGCCTCACCACGAGCACGTTGGTGGCCAAGGGAAGGCCGACAAACTGCAGATTTTCAACAAAGTTTTAACACAACCACTGCCGTTACGCAACGGGAAAGCGGGGCTTGCATGAAGCTTCTCCGCGCCCATCAGTTATGATCTTTGTTTGAAAGTTGTCACACAGCCTTGCCTGTTGAACTAGCGGAAACCCCCTACCAATCCCCCCCCCCCACCCTAAAAAATTAAAGGTTGAAATCGTCTTGTCAAAGCGAAGTTTCTTGACGGGCTAGACGGGGGTGGGGAGGCGGGAAAGGCTCAAGTTGCATAAACGCCTGTCAACGTACGCTGCAGAACTCATTGCAACGTGTAAAGAGCTCCGCGTTGCAGCGCTCTGTACTCGAAAGCGCCGCGTGAACGAAGTTAATAATTTTAAACGAAACTTTGCTTTCAATCTCCGCGTTACTATACTTAAATTGGAGTTTCACAAGACTCCCGTAAACTGTTTTCGCGGATATTAGAGAGGGATATTTTTAGCAGTCGCTAAAGGAAGATAATATTACCGAGCCTGCAACGTCTCCTTTTTGATAATAAATGGCAAGAACTTTTTTAATAAACGGCTTGCTATTTTAGTAGGATGCGGCGTTTATGCGTGGGATGGATACAAGAACCGACGAATTTGATTTATTTCGCAGGATGGCCTGAAAATAAAAAAAATAAATAAACGGCGGGCGTTATGCAGACTATGCGAAAGGCAGAAAAACAGAGGAGTCGACCAGTATTATTTTGCTGCCCACTTTGTCCTTGTTTTTTGCGTTGTTGCCTCCATCAAGCAAGAATACGAAATCTCCTAACTTCATATCATCTTGCGTCATAGTCAGAACCTGTCAAATTATGTCATCATCATTACCTTGCTTTGCTGGTTTGCAGGCAACAGACAACGACATTAACCTACAATAATATCCCTAAGAAAATGTAGTTTGCCGCGGAAAACCATCTCAAAGCGCTCGGCACGCGAAAGATGCATATATTCACGGAAAGCCTGTAGGACCAATTTGTTTATAATTCAATTTGCTTGAGAAAATTACTATGCCTAAGAGCAGGCTTTCGAAATTAAGCTAAAAGATAACAGATAACTTCATTTGTACCAGTATACCATGTTTACGCGAACGTCCGCGTCGGCAAGTATTCTTTCAAGAAACGATCACTTCGATAAAGCCATCAATCAATAGTAATCCGAACTGTGAGTGTGTTGATTGCGCAACCTGCTTTCGCAACAAAGCAAGTCATGTGAAAAAGTTCTGGACGTATACGTTCAATGACAATTTTCGTATTATATCGGCTTGTTTTACATTTTTATTCCAGTTTGCATGCGTTATTAGGACGAAAGCCTGTTTCCTCATCAAACGCAGAAAATTAACCGACATCATCACGCGATGACGTTACGATATCACATCATGATGACGACACAGATCGCAATAATTCGTGACGTCATCACGACGCTACTGTGAATTCACATCACGTGGCGTCTCGTGAAGACGTCAGGGTCAAAGGTGGGCAGATCACGTAGAGAGTGCAAAAACCAGGGGAGGTGTCAAGTTCAGGAAGTTTGCAATGCCTCCGATCCGGGAGGCAGGTGCAAAACAGCGTTAAGTAAAGAAAGCTTTCGTAGGGGAGCGGGGGAGGATCAATATATCGACTGAGGAGAAGAAGACGGCTGCCTCCTTGGAGTCGTTTCCAGCGAATGCATAAGGGAGCCTGTGAGCTTTAACACCACAAGACCGCGGCGCCATTGCATATGGAGAAAAACTAATAATCACTCAAACTTTCACGTCTAAATGGCATCTGCTATAATATCTAGCTTGCATTCTAGTAATTGTACAACAACTTTGTCGTTTTCAACTCTCCGCGATTGACACTTCGTTGCAGCCCAGTAATAACGCTACTGCGTGCGCTTTGCTTCCAGCGTTTAAATGATAACTTCGATATATCAGCCATCGAATCCGGCGCATCATAATCAGAACGTGAGGCTTCTGAGGGTTCGCCTGAAGTTAGAAGTTTATTTCAATTATCTTCAAATATGTTTGAAGAGACGATTAGCTGTGTATATCCGTAGAAGAAGTTTTGGATTTACATAACAGCTTACTTGGTGTCCATAATAACCAGGTCGTAAAAGGAATAGATGACGTGCCCCTATTTAGATGTTTTCTCTTGAGACAGAGCAAGGCATCTACAGTCTGAACGGAAAAGGATGAGCACTAGGGATTGGCGGCACGGAGCCGCAAGATCGCGACACGCTGGCTGTTGATCACGAGCACGCCGACAGCGAGATTGCCAAGCACATTCCATTTTCCAAAGCAGGGGTGGCCGGTGGTCCGGCGGAAAGCAGCCCAATCTTGCTGTGGGCCTATTCGAAAGCGCATATCTTAAAGAAGCGCTTGTTCGTTGCTTATCAGCAGATGTGGCTATGCACATCATTTCCTTTTTTTCCTGTCTTTCTTTTTTTCTTTCTTCGCTGGAGTTGCGAGCAACCGTATCTTAATCGCTGTTGCAGCGAAAAAGCTTTTTGTTGGAGTGCTTGCCGCCGGCCACCCCTGCTTTGCAAAATGGAAAGTGCTTGACATTGTCGATATCGGCATGCTCGGGAAATACAGCGCCGCGTGTAACAGCGCTAAGCGAGAAAACGCGTAAAAAAAGAAGATGCGAGTGGCGACACTTCATTGAAATGCCCGCACCAAACGCCGCGACGTCCACAATTTTGATCGCGTCTGCTAGGGCCGACGTTGTCCTTAAACCGTAAAAATGAAGTCCATTGTTCTCCGACGGTGCCAGAGACTTCACATGCCACGTTTCAAGAAATTTTGTTCAGCCAATGTCACCAGAATACTAATACTACATTTTCAAATCCGTGACGTCAGGCGCAGATTTTTACATAGCGAAATTTAAAAAGGAAACTTTGACCTTGATTTAATAAACAAGGTCCTCTATTAATAAGCGTATCACGGTGACATTAACGGCATCATAGTTCTCGGAGTACAATATATCAATCAAAATCGATTCATTGCTTCGCTTCCGTGTCCCTTTAAAGAGACCGTTCCAGCTCCTCCCCAATTTTAGGCCTTATGCCCTGACCTTTGAACCACGACCTTGACTCTTCGCCTATGGCGTTCCATGTCCTGGGCGCGCCAACGTTATGCGCTATAGATATTGCGGCGTCTGTATGCGGTGAACTTCGTACGTTGCTCCTCCGTGACGGCGCGGCGTATTTATTGCGACGACAAAAATACTCAGTGACCACGAGACTGTGGTGGCGCGTTTGCGTAAACGCGAGCGTGATGAGTTTACGCGCACATATACCACGAAATGTGGCAACAACTTCGCAGCAGAAGCACAGAGAACCTTATACACCACAAGACGAGACATAAGCAACTTCGGGTAAGGCGCTTGCTTTATTGACTCCTCGAGGTCGCGGTGCTTCGTTCCAAGCACTTGACGCTGTTACTTTGTCGATGCTGTGGTGCAAGCGAGCTGTATATAAAGCAGCCGCGAGCGTTAGCGAGGCCGATTTAATTAACTATGGCGTATGCAGCGTTATTAAACAGCAGACGCGGAAAACCGTGCAGTACTGGTTTTATCTTTGGTGATATTGCTTGCATGTAGTCTCGACGTTTCTATCGATATAGCAATCCATCCGTCCGCCTGTCGGCCAGACGAATGTAGCATTTCTTACGATTCACTTAGTGTCAGTGATTGCCTAGTGTAGCAAGGACAACGAGTGCTTACTGAGGCATATTTTTCTAATGCGGCAAACATATTGAACAGAGTTTAGTATTGGGTGATGAATGCTTGTCTTTTTGCCCGTTACTGTCTTTTTACTAGCGTGAAAAAATACAGCTAGCACCACTCCCCTCCTTGAAAACCGTCGAAAGAACGAAGCGGATGCCCCCCTTCGTCCGGTTTGCTCGGTAGTACGAGCAGTCTTGGCCATTCAGAAGAACGAACCCTCAAATAACCGCACGCCCCTTTATATTCAACCGAAACCCTCACTGACCCACTCCTCGCAAGCACCTGGGTTATGACGCCCTGTCCGCCGAACCTCACCCCAGCCTCTCTGGCGGGCATCTCAATGTTTCGCCCATTCCACTGAGCATGTACTCAACGCGGCGTTCTAGTGATTATGGTGCTCGACTGTGGATCCGAAGCTCACGGGATCAAATCCCGTCCAAGGTGGCTGCATTTTCGATGGAGGCGAAATGCTTGAGGCCCGTGTACTTAGATTTAGGTGTACATTAAAGAACACCAGATGGTCAAAATTTCCGGAGCCCTCCACTGCGGCGTCCCTCATAATCATACCACGGATTTGGGACGTAAAACCCCAACAGTTATTATCATTACTGAATAGGCATGCTGTACGCATCTGAAGGTCACGGACACGCAGTCATCACAGTGCGATTCTCTAGGTAGTGGTGCCATTAGCAGTGTTGTGGTATGTGTGTGTGTGTTTGCAAGGGTTGGAGAGAGAGAGAGAGAGAGAGAAAAGAGAGAGAGAGAGACCAGCACCACTTTAGTTGGCCCCACTGTACTTACCTTAGCTATACTGTAAGGGACGCCACAACACTGACGAAACTGCATGAACGCGTTAACCGAGCAGAGATGACATATTGGACCCGTCCACAGCATGCGGGAGCGTTCGTGTCCTTTCCTCACTGAGTAGCGTACAGAGGGATCACCACAGCAGTGGGACCGAAGAAGCGTACGAGGGTTCAATGGACGACGCTACTGCCGTAATGGCGTGACTGTGCGCTCAAGTACGTTTGTCCCTCGCGGCCATTTATATAAGTCTTGGTGTGCCTCCGCTGGTTACGCGCGGCCCTGCCTAAGGAAAGTTATGGGAATAAGTGTCCGGCGCATTCTTCTTCTTGAGGCCCCCGTAACAAATACGTGAAAGGTTCGTCGACCTTTATTCTTTTTTTTATGTTGTCTTGCACTACGCAGGAACCCTGAGGCAGTTGAAACGGCGTCCGGCATTCCATCTTCAAGAAACTCAATGCTCGTTGCGCAACTGAAAAAAAAAAGACAAGTTAAAGACGTCCCCTGTCCCGGTCTTCTGGCGAGAGTAGAATTTAGGAGGACGCGTAGAAAGGTATTGTCCGAACCACCCGGCATCACTTTGGGACCCTTTCCACTCGAGGCAATGGCTTTTGCAGTCTTGGCCACTTTCACTTCGAAGCGCTCGGGTCCTTGAGCTACGCGGGAACCGAAGGAATGACATGCCTTACGGTGTACGTCTGTTCTTGGACATTCCTGGGAAGCCTTCTGACCACCTACAGAAATATTTCTCTTACGTCCAAAACTTTGCAGCCCACACACCGTATATTATTTAGTTATTTTTAGTACATGCATCATTGGTTCGTATCACACTGAGTTATGACATAACTAAGTATACTTCGACATTTCGAAGCACTGTAAGGATGGAGCGAACGACAAAAGGGGAATGGATCAAGGGCTCTCTTTCTTTGTTAGACAAAGCCTATTGAAACCAACAATGAAACCAAGGAACATATAGGGGACATTACGGTCCTTTAACAACAGTCATTATGATATCAATGTCATAACATTGAACAGTACGAAAAGACAAGAGTGTATTATGTCCTTTGAGATGCTTAGAAACAAGACGAACTAACTTCGCGTCTCAGATAAACGCATCATCGCGCACACATTATGTCCTAGAGGTACGCACCGAAAATGCTCAGGATGAGAAAGAGAGAGGAAGATAGTCTATGCCTGGTCTATTTCATTATTAAAAAAAAAACGTTATTGTGTTGCCCAAACACACAGTTACGAGTACTACAGAGAACAGCGCATGGTTTGAAAAATGTTGGATCACGATATGGTGTCAACGGGCTGTTTTCCAAAGGGGGCGAAGTCAGTGCCTTCGTAGACTCAAAGTTGAGACTCAAATTTGAGTTGTCTCAAATACCAGGGAAAGGAAACAGGTGTCTCCAGTCATGTGCATTGTTATGTGTCATGACTCGTGACACGCCTCCACTCATGTGTACGGGTGTCTTATTTCTGAAGGAAGAGACTCGTACTAGCTGGCCCTCCTTCAGAAAGCAAGTACATTTGTTTTTCAGTTAATCTAAGTACTAGGCACATTGGAACATAAAAGTTTTTATTTTGTTGCTAAAATGCAGTTTTTTGCTACAGCACTGACGTCAGAATCTCCGATAAACCTCCTCGAGACGTTCACGTTTTCTATCTAAAACCAGTGATGCAGATGTATATCAGTTTGGCAACGTTGAACTCTCAACTGCACAAGAGCTTGATGTTATGAAAATCACCGAATTGTTTCTTCGTGTGTTTCAGGGAAAGTTTCATAGAACTCTCCCATGGTTGAGTATTTTTTTAATCTAAACACAATCTAGCGTTGTTTTTCGCAAGGCCACCTAATAAAAAGAACGATTGATTTTGCCGAGCGGCCGTGTTATAACTTACACCGGCACGAGTTGTAAGCATTTCGTGCATAATGTCTTGTCGCGCTTGCTCATATTGATTTAATTAACTTCCCTTTACAGATGGCAGAAGATTTGCACCGGCGCGGTAATAGACTAGTGACGATATTGGGGCTGTGCGGAGTGTGACTCTGTGCACTTGTGCTCGCCCTCTCCCTCTTTCTCTCTCTCTTCATCTAACTTTAAAACTCCCCCGTCCCTTTCGCCATTGTAGGGTGGCACACCAGTTTCCCCCGAAAACATCTTTCCAGGGAATGCCACAGTTTACGATGAAACTCTACGCTTGTGCATCCCTTAGACAGCTCCCAAGGAAGATTTTGCGACGGTCAGCTCTGCTGGTTTCCCGCCATCCCCGATTTGAACGGTGAAGAGTTTTTTCTTGCATCAGATGGCAATTGCTGTGGCGTCAGATCGCAATTGCTTACGTTGTAACCTAATCTGTCTCATATTCGACTGAAGGCAAATAATGTAATGATGTGTGTTGCAACCTAATTCCACGGAGGGAAGCAGTCTTCGAACTGAAATTGGCGATATTCTAGGGGCAACCAGAAGTGGATTCGGGTGTTTTTCTTAAGAAATCTAATATCGTCACAACGATGGAACATTTAGGCGCTAAAGAACGTGCATTCAATGGGAGCAAATGCATTCCACCCCGTACACACTTAGTACTTACCCGCGAAAAACTTCTGTAAACGAATTTTATTTTGCGTGTTTGTTAGTAGGCCTCTATATTTCTGTTACAGACAAAGCGAGCGCCTACATGTTGCGTACTCCGAGCAATAAACTTATTTGGCAGTTGCTACTCCGCACCCAATTTTGTCAAGCAAGCTCGCAAAAAGACAAAACAAAAAAAAACAAGAAAAGTGCTATAATGCAGACAAAGGTTAGCGCAACTTCCATATAAGTTCATTACTTCGGTATTATTGCGCAGCAAAAAGACATGGGCCATATATGGTTATATACATAAGGTTCCATAAAAGGTTAGGTTAGATCAGCGACGCTTACAAAATAAGAAAGGTCTTTGTGGCAGTGGTGGCATTCCGTGCAAAATTTCCTTAACCGAGATTGGCAATCTGGCAAGCGTAACAGGGCCTCAGGTTGTTTATCCTATAACGACCGAAGTCATACAAAAATAAAGAAAAAAAAACACAGCGCGCCCTCTACGCTGCAAAATAAATGAAAGACGCTCCTGGCGCCACACAGCACGAAAACGAATTCTCCAATCTTGCGATGATTACTGCTTTTACTCGAACTCCCGCTTGCGGCACAGGCATGCCCAACAAAGACTAAGTGAGCGCAACGAAGAAATTTCGAAAGCCGAAGCAATTCCCGAAAAGACTTGTTACCAATGCCACCGGTCCCGAGGGAACAGAATGCACTGCCAAGAAGTTTGTGAACACATGAACAGCCCTCCTTTAGAAGGAAAACTACGTGTGCTGTTCATTTCACGGAAAGTTGAATATATGCACGCAGTTAGTCGCCATTTATTCCCGGATGATAAAGAGAAAGGCCATGCTTAGTTCCATTTTCAAAGTTTTAATACAGACGAGCGCTTGTTTCGCTTTCTTTCGCTTTCGAAACAAGCTTTGTGCTTAGTTCCATTGATTAAGCAGCGCGCAAAAGACACGTTCGCGCACACACAAAGAAGACGCAAACAAGCGCTGCTACATCTTCATGGCGTTAATCTTTTTGACGACCCGGTTATGGTTCTTGACTGCTGACCCGAAAGTCACTATATCGAATCCCGGTCGTGGCGGCCGTATTTTGGACAAAGGCGAGAGCGCTTGAGGTCCGTGTAATTAGATTTAGGCGCACGGTAGGGAGCCCCAGGTGGTCGAAATTTCCGGAGCTCTCTAATACGGCATCCCTCCTAATCAAGTTGTGGTTTTGGGACGTAAAATCACAACATTTAAAATGATATTGTATTTTGGTGATGAAATCACCAACCAGCCCATAAGTACATATTAAGCAAGTTACTTCTATTGCCGAACGTTTCGCTAGGGTTCCGTCACCTTTACCTTTAGCTTATCAAGCTCCATACAATTTCCATTCGAGCAGACGTATTGCACACATATTACAGAAGCGAAACACCCGTTCCAATTTCGATATTATCTGAAAATTAATGTCATGGTGCATCGCGTCCGGATGCACCAGTGTTTCTATATTTTTTGTATTTTTCGCGGCAAATATTTTGTTTTTCAACAAAACTATCTCCGCAGTCATTGTTCTGTGTGTAAAACCAGAGCCTAGAGTAAATTTCATCAAAGTCTGGAATGGTGACCGGTACCTAGTGTTCGATTTTACCGGAACCCACCCACCTATCGTATTGCGTTCCATCGCTCTCCGCGTGGCGCTTCACTTTTTCTTGGACTTCGCTGTAATTCTCCAAGTTTCCTCCTCATTGTGAAGCATTAATTCGCGACGTAACATACCGTCGATTCCATCTAAAGGACACAGACTGACCAATAAGAGCGCATACTATTGAACGGTATGCCTAAGTAAGTACAATGAATCTTATTTTTCTTACTACACTGGTAATGAAGGAACTTTGGCGCTGAGATCGCTCAGTGGTAAATGAAGTAGCCGAGAGGATATGCACCTCAAGCTCTCCACAGCAAGCCAGCTACAACAAAACAGAATGATGGTTCGTATGTGGTTAATATAGTATTCTTCCTGTAGCTCCGCATATCCTTCTGACTATATTAACCTTTTTTTATTTGCCACTTACACCCTTAATAGTGAAGCATTTTTTCCCCCGAAGCGCCTGGGGTAATTGTGGCATCGGAGACTACCATCATCATCACGAGCAAGCATCACGGCTCGCCGGCTGCGTGTTCGGCTCGTGACGCTCGCGCTACGAGTGAACTCGGGTGTGCTTTTGTTCCATGCTGATGTGGAATAAAGTGCCACAGATGTTTCGTTAATTGAGTGGCGTGCTTCATAACAGTAATAGGACGCTGAGCACACGAATAACCGTTCGGGACTGCATTTGCAACGCAATAACTGTTGAAAAATATCCAGTCTTTCTCAGTGAGAAAAATTGTTTGTTTGTTTGTTTGTTTTTTTGACTGATTGTTTCTTTGCTTGCCTTTGTTCTTGCTGTAGGAACGCAACGTAGACACATGCTGGCGCGAAATGTGTTCGCACAAATGCTTGTTTGGATGCATGCATACACACATGATTGATTGATTGCTTGCTTGATTGATTGATTGATTGATTGATTGATTGATTGATTGATTGATTGATTGATTGATTGATTGATTGATTGATTGATTGATTGATTGATTGATTGATTGATTGCCAAACCGCACCGTAGATATATGCAAGCGCGAAAGGCTCTACAAGAGAGCTGCTTTAAGTAGGTCATAGGTGGATCAACACGACTGCAACATCATCGCGAATTTGAGGGTAATGGTGGAAAAGTCGGGGACATAGGCGTAACAGGTTTTTAATGGGAATATAACGGGGCTCTTCCAGGCACTACTTACGACAGCCACGCGGCCATTAAAAGTACATGTAGGCGGAGAATTTTTCGAAGTTCTGTTCTCTTAGGAAGGAGATATTCACTGTTTGCACAATGTTAATGCATCGTCTCCAGCAAACAGAAATGTGCATATCACTTTGCATGTCATGTTTATGGTAGTGGTTCTCGACTCGACCAAAGAAGAAAAATACAAGCAAAGAATACCTTGCCCTATATTTTCACCGCGTTACTCGTACATCTAGACACCGTGCATTGTTGACCTACATGCATCAAAAAGTGAACTAAACAAGATGCGGTATTTCGGTGAAACATCACGAGGCCAAGGCCGAAACTTTTAAACGGTACAGAAACTTTCATGCGCTCCAGCACTTCCTATCAAAGTTGAGTTTCTGAATTTCAATGCGATCAAAGTTAGAAAACTTTACAAGTTAAGGAGCGGAAAAAGAAAGGAAAGTAGAATCTTCTTCAAAATGAGAAAAGCGAGACAACGCACAAAACTTTTCTTGTTTTTTTCCTGACGTCGCCGTATCTTTCCACGCATGTTTCACAGGAACAAACGCCGCCTCCCACAAACGCCGCCTCCCCTCCCACGCAGGGGGAGGGGAGAGGAGAAGTGGAGAGGGGGAAGGTAGAGAGGAGGAGGGAGAGGGAAGTGGAGAGGGGGAGTGGAGAGGGTATGCGCATGCGCAGTAAGGGCGGTCACGCCGCACACCACCACTACCACCGGAATGAACTCCACCATAAGATACTTCAATCTAAAATGTGCGAGTTCGGGGGAGCCGTCCGCCTCCCCCTCGAGGTCAGCGACACTCCTCCCCCCCCCCCCCCCACCTTTTATCCTTTCGGACTCTCATTCTCGCCGTGGGGTCATTGGGGCACGGCTTGTGTATTGTGTGACTGGAGGTCGGAGGTCGGACGCCGGGATGGCAAGTCACCCGATTGGCGGGAGCTGCGGACAGCGGTTTTGGGTGCCTCAGTGTTGTCTGACTTGGGGCTTTTTAAGCCGGAGACTTGGTGTAAAAATCTTTCAGCAATTCAAAAGAACATTTGCTTACTAGACATACGTTTACAAGTATGACAAAGCATACTTCAGTTACATGGACATAAATCAACCCACGGCCAGACACGGCCTGACGGCCGTGTCTGGCCGCCAGCCAGTCGCTCTGCGGTCGGGAAGAGAGCGCGACGGCGACGACCTGCCGCAAGCGCCTCGCAGTTGTTGCGCGAAAAACAGAAAGCACCGGCAACAATGTGAAGGCGCTTGAAGCGGCCTCGAGAACAATGCCCAGAGAAAACAAAGCCATTTACTCCGAGGCCGCGAAATCCAGCATGCACGGCCCTCCAGAAGATACGAGCAATGACACATTGTCTCAGAACATGCTGATTTGTTTTCTGAATGGGGCGGTTCGGGCATGTTGCTTAATAGACCATTCTGCACCGCTCGACGCGGTCGAGAGTGGGAAGCACACCTCATCCCACTCGCCAAATGAAGTCCCGGAGGTGGCCAGGCAGAAAAGATACCATTAGCGCGCTCCAAGACACACGACTAGAGCGAGCGCGGAAAGCTGGCGGAACTAACAGGAGTGATAAAGCAGCTGTTGCGTTAACGATAGTACTGTTCAGCATATCTACTCCAGGATAGGTCGACTGGACATGGCTAGAAAATGAAACAGTTGCTGTATAAAATGCAGGGAGCGTTATTGTCTGTGGGCCCCTGTTTAGACGCGCATAAGGCGTCAAATGCCGGAGGTGAGTGCACAAAAATAGACAATCCGAGCATATCCACGATGTGGATGATGATGAAGGAGCTTGCTCCAGAGGTTAAATCCAGTAAACTGGGACTCATCTGTACAGCTGCTCAATCATCATCACATAAAGAAGTGCCACGAGAGTTGTTGTGGTGTGATTGTATGTACATATTATATTATGAGGAACCGCTTTATTCGAGTCTAGCTCGAGCTGTTCTACAATGATGATGATATATACAGATGAGGAAGTTGCACAAATGATGGTGATATGTCGAGATGACAAAGAGAGACTGATTTGCTGTGCTCACAAAATATACAGAATGTTTATATTTTCATATCGATGCACTATATGCAGAAATCTACATATTGATGCAGTATATACGTTTTGTTCAAGAGCTTATTTACGGGCCGCATGAACTCGGGGGAACGTTTTCCTTTTAGTATATTGGCTTTGTGTATTGGCGGCGGCAGCAGCGAGCCCTCGCTGCTGCCGCCGACTCGGTGCTGGTAGTGGCTTGTGCTTGCTGTCGGCGCTGGCGTTTCTCTTCGGCCTCGTGAGCTCTCACCGCAGGGTCTTAGCGACGAGCCCGCGCTGCTGCCTTGGCTTCTTCGGTGTTCATAATGAGTAGCGGTAGCAAAGTGCACGGAGTGATGTCCGGTGAAAAAGAAAGGAAGCGCACCAAGAGCGAGCGCTATCTAAGGCGACCCTCTAGCGGTCTCCTATCAAACTAGAAAGCGCAGGCGAGAGCGGAGCCGCCTGAGCGGCGGCGCGCCATCTAGTGAGCGCTCTTGAATCAACGAAGAGCACAGCTGCGCGTCTAGCGGGAGCAATGAAAACTAGCGTACACGGCAGGAGGGACGAGACACTACCCCCCAGCAAAACACATCATCTCCCCCTACGGGCAACCATGGTGGGATGCGAAAGCATCGCGGGAGGTGCGCATCGAGTTTCCGTTTCTCTTAGGCGACTTATGAGACGGTGGTTGTCGAGGCGTTTGGATTACCGCTTGCCGACGCTAACGTTTACGTTCGGCTTCCCGAGTCTTCCTCTGCTCCGCGGCGGTGAGGCTGCCGCTGCAACTAGCGCCCACGTTGACGTTGTTCATGGCGTTTCGCACACCGTTGCACAGAGAGAGAATGACGGAAGCACAGCGAACGCGCTCTTTCGCAGCCTCGCAGCTTCGACATTCGCTTGCTGGGGTTCCCGCTTACGTTCAGCTTCTCGAGCGTCCATAGCGCCGTTGCGAAGGAGAATGCAACGGGAGCACACAGCTGTGGCGGAGAGAGGGAAACGGGAGAGGAGAACGAAGCGGAGGCACTGATCTTCACTAAAAGGAGCTGAATGGTGCATCGAGCACGCGGGCGTGAAGCCACCGGAAGGCGCCGTTTTTGTCCCAGAAGCCACCGCCATCAGCAGTCAATTGCTGCCGGCGCGAGAGCTTTTCTCTTTTTCTTTTTTCTTTTTTCTCCTTTTGTTTTTTAAAGAAATGCCCGCCTGTAGCGCAGTAAACTACGAATCGACCGGAAAAGTCGTCAGGGTAGACATTTCACGCGTAAGTACCTCAATGTTGTATTACGTTTTACACATTTTGTACGTTGCAGCACTCCGCCGTATTAGGACGGTGTCGGCACGGCGTCTGTGATCTTTCGTGCAGCGTTCGTCGGCGTCTAAAGTGATTCGTAGCCGTAGAGATTGTTTTACGGACTAGTTGTACATTGCAGCGCTCCGCCATATTCGGATGGTGGCGGAACGGCGTCTGTCATCGTTCGTGTAGCGTTCGTCGGCGTCTCAAGTGATTCGTAGCCGTAGAGTTTGTTGTACGTACTACAGTAAAACCTCGGTGATACGATCACGGCTCGTACGAATTTCGGGGTGATACAAATTTTTCTGTGGTCCCGGCCAAGGCCCATCAGCCTGCAATGTATTGGAGTACGGTTGTTGCGAACCGATTTGCATCCCGCGACGTTTGATACGAACGTACGCTAGCGAACAGGTACGAACAGGTGCTGCCCGCGCTGTCACGGAAGACGCGGCAGTCACGCGCGGGCGTGGCCATGCGCGCGAATCTTGGAGGCCTTTAGGCGCCTTCGCGTTTAGGTTACAGGTGATGTTTACACCGCGTTTTTTCCCGACACGTTGACGCGTGCTCCTGTGCTCGAGGCAGCAGCGCCTTTGTACTGTGTTAACGCGTGCCTGCCCCGTCGATGCAAGCCATGTCCCCGCAATCAGACGTTCTATGAAACAAGACTGAAACTTGGGCTGCGGGTCCGTCATGAAGTCCCATTAAAGGTGAACGAAGACCCCAAGAGACGAAGCAGGCGGTTTTGGCGTAGGAGCTTGGCCTCTATCTATCGAGTGCAAAGCGCTTCTTAAGTCACGTTCGCCGCAGTACTTTTTTGTCATGCAGAAAAGCGTAGTAAGATTAGGAAGGGGCAGCTGGCAGTCACGGGGCACAACACATGTGGTTCATCAATTACACACGCGCGCATGCACCGTATATTTACGAGTACAAGTATGATCATTGACGTCTAAAAACTTTACTGGCAATCATTCAGAGCTGTTCATGACGTCGCTGCGGCCCTGAGAAACACTAAATCAAAATGTATGCCAACTTTCTTTTGTCGCATACTAATTTTTCATGTTTTCTGGTGATACGAATTTCGGACGATACGAATATTTTTGGTAACCCCGCGAGATTCGTATCACCAAATTTTTACTGTAGTTGTACATTGCAGCACTCCGCCACATTCGGATGGTGGCGGCACGGCGTCTGTCATCGTTCGTGCAGCGTTCGTCGGCGTCTCAAGTGATTCGTAGCCGTAGAGTTTGTTGTACGCACTAGTTGTACATTGCAGCACTCCGCCATATTCGGATGGTGGCGGCACGGCGTCTGTCATCGTTCGTGTAGCGTTCGTCGTCGTGTAAAGTGATGCGTAATCGCAGAGTTTGTTGTACGCACTAGCTGTACGTTGCAGCACTCCGCAAAAAAAAAAGAAAAAAGAAAAAAAAAGCACGATCTTAACAACAGCTGCCACCCGAGAATACATGAATTGCGCGACTAAGACGGACAGAAAACGCCAGCTTCCGGGACAAACAGGGGACCGTCCAGTGGCTTCACGAGCGCCCGCCTCGCAGAGCGGGGATGTGCCGTCCAGCCTTTTTAACGGAGGTCAGTGAGCGGAGGCAGCGCTCACGCCACCTCCTCGCGTGAGCACGAGCAGGTGGGAGGTGGCGTGAGCGCAGTATGGTTGCGGACGCCGCAGAACGGACACTGCCCCGAGCATAAGGTGCTTTCGCATCTAAAAGGAGCAAGCTCCTAAAATTGAAGGACACTTTGCAAATTCCAAAGTCCTTTCGGCGAAAGCCTGTGGCCATTCGACTCTGCCGACTGACGCCGCGGACACGTTGCGCAACTGTTGCTATGCGCCGCTGTGCCATCACGTGATTGCTGAGAGAGTGTCAGGGCACCGACGGACACCGCGAGTATGAGACCTTAACACGAAAGAGTTCGCGCGCTGCGGGACAACCTCCCCATGCACAAGGTGCAACAGGAAGCGTTGGACAACCAATACCTGGCAATTAGTGTTCAACCTATACAACGGTACATATGCGTTTGTAAGTACCACCTTATCTGCTTCTACCGCCATCGTTTATCAAGCCGATCATGAGGATTTCTGATATATGCACGGTTGAAATTTATCGCAAACGTCAAATAAATCAAAGTTCGACTATCTTTGCGGGTGCACACATAACCCTTTAGAAAAGTACTTTGCAGGCAATGAAGCTTGCTGGGCAAGTTCGTGATTTATGACTGCAGGAACAGCGCAAACATAGAAGTGCGTGGCGAGGAAGGAAAAAAAAAATCACAGCATATCCACGGAGTGAATGATGATGAGTGGGCGAAGCTGCGGAGGTTCATCGGTAAACCGTGAATCTTCCGTGAATTCTGCCCAGTACATCATCACCGACGTGAGATAGGGCGCGTTTATACTAAAGGTTCGATGAGTTATGACGACTTGCAGCTGACTTTAATTTTACATGTACGCTGCGAATTTTCATTGTTTAGAAAACCATTGCTTTAGAAAACATCTGGCGTCTTTCGTTAAGCAGCTGGCGTCTTTTCCTTTTGCTTTAGAAACATCTAGCGTTCTTCCGTTTTGCTTTTACAAAACATCTGGCGTCTTTCGTTGGTTTATTTCATCAATAAACGGCGTTTTGAACAAAATTTTTATTGTATAATCACGCACAGGAGAAATCTCACCAGGCACTACCTTGGAGGTAAAGAATGGCTGCTAATGGGAATGAGAGACAGAAGAAGTCGGCTTTTAGCTACCGCTGCGAATTTTTTATTGTTCAACAACGCACAGGAAAAATCTCCCACCGGCACCACCTTGGAGGTCAAAGCGTAAGACTGGTTACGGACTACGACTACGACTACGAGGGACGAACGGGTGCCGCCTTAAGGAGCTTCGCCCCTAAAACATGGTTGATCCCTCCATCATAGGAATCGGAAAAATCACAGCATATCCACGGAGTGAATGATGATGAGTGGGCGAAGCTGCGGAGGTTCATCGGTAAACCGTGAATCTTCCGTGAATTCTGCCCAGTACATCATCACCGACGTGAGATAGGGCGCGTTTATACTAAAGGTTCGATGAGTTATGACGACTTGCAGCTGACTTTAATTTTACATGTACGCTGCGAATTTTCATTGTTTAGAAAACCATTGCTTTAGAAAACATCTGGCGTCTTTCGTTAAGCAGCTGGCGTCTTTTCCTTTTGCTTTAGAAACATCTAGCGTTCTTCCGTTTTGCTTTTACAAAACATCTGGCGTCTTTCGTTGGTTTATTTCATCAATAAACGGCGTTTTGAACAAAATTTTTATTGTTTAATCACGCACAGGAGAAATCTCACCAGGCACTACCTTGGAGGTAAAGAATGGCTGCTAATGGGAATGAGAGACAGAAGAAGTCGGCTTTTAGCTAACGCTGCGAATTTTTTATTGTTCAACAACGCACAGGAAAAATCTCCCACCGGCACCACCTTGCAGGTCAAAGCGTAAGACTGGTTACATACTACGCTACGAGGGACGAACGGGTGCCGCTATAAGGAGCTTCGCCCCTAATAACACGAAAGTAAAGCGTGCCCTTACAGAAGTAACTGAACGCTTACTGTACATTGATATAAGAGAGTTTGCACAATGTATATTGATGTCTGGCAGCTAATGGCCCCGTTTAACGTGTATGCACCCACTTTGATGATTGGTGGTACATCACCATCCCGACGACTAACGCCCATGTTACATGATTAAACAAACTCTTGTGGTAGCTGTAGTAGTTAACGGGGAAAGCGTAATCAGAGAACGAGGTGTGATAGCCAGAAGAGCGTCGCATATTGGACGCAGAACTTGGTCGCCATCCCGCGGCATGTTAAAATGTGATTGAACACCACGGCCGGACTAGAGGGAAACGCAAGGCGCGTCGTGCCGCCTCGGCAGCCCGGCCGAAATTTTTCGCGGTGCGAGCGCGTTAGCGTAAAACGCGGTGTTACAGCCAAGTGAGGGAGGCGCGCGTCGCACAGCTATTTTTGGTTTGTATTAGCGTGATGCTATGAGCGAGGCCGACGCTTTTACTACGCTTGGGCAAAGGTCGCCACCTTGCGGTGTGTTAAGGCATTGACAAAATTCAACTTCTAGTGAAAACGCGCCAAATGGGACGGACGCATAACACGTTGTAGGTGCTAGTCGCGGAGGCCGCAGCAATGACGAATTACTTTATCTTACCACACCCAGAGGTCAACACCACCTAACCGACCGGGAGAGTGGTAGATATAAAAGGCGCGTTTGTAAACCCTCCAGAGTCTGTGACTGTGGCGTAATCAATAAAGAAAAAAAAAAGTGACTGTGGCGTAATGGATAGCGTGCCCGGCATCTGTTGTTGTGGACCGAGCGGTAGTGGGTTCGATGCCCGTTGACGGTACCTTTTTTTTCTTTGCCATCTGATCTTGCATATTTTTTCGACGTCATTTCTGTGACGGAAATACGTCACTGAAGTCTTGGTGGACCCCGGCATAAAACACTTTCGTGTTAAAAAAAGTACGATACGAGCGCTCGAGTCGTCCTGTGCTGTTACTTTCGCGCTGTTCCTACCGTCACCGTTGCCGTATAGGTAGGGCTCCGTGTTTACGGAGTTTTTAGGGGCAAAGCTCCTTATAGCGAGACCTGGTCGGTTGTCGATCGTCGATCCATCCGGCGTACCCCGTAGTGTTCCCTTATCGTAAAATAGAGGGCACTGTCCCACAGAGATGCATGCGAACTGCAGTTGGGTGACGATATACTAGATGGCGCTGTCCCATAGAGATGTGTGCAATATGGCGATTGGGTGAAGGTACGCTAGATGGCGTCGGCGGTGCAGCTGCTCTCCGATTGGCTGCTGCGCGGGGATCTCTCATTTCCCGGATCGTCGCCGTACGAGTGCGCTTGCCGGATTGTGCTGCTTGGCGGACCATGGACGACGAGGAGCGCCGGGTGCGGAAGGCCGCTGCGTCTCGTGCTCGTCGGCAGGATCCCGAGGTGCGAGCTCGAGAGGCTGCCGCCTGGCGCCGCGCTCGCTTGGCGGCAGCCTCTCGATCCCGAGAGGCTCGCTTGCTTGGCGCTCGCTTGGCGGCAGCCAGGTGGATCCCAAGACGGTGCGCGCCAAGGACGCCGCTGCGAAACTGGCTCAACGAGAAGCGGATCCCGAGACCATGATTGCTTCAGGATCTTCGTCCAAGCTCTTCATCATTCACCCGTGGATATGCTGTAATATTTTTTTTCCTTGAAATTCGGAGGGTGTTTTTCGGAATTTAGTTTTTGGCGGAAATTCGGCATTTATAGGAGTTCATTTCTCGTGAATCCTAAATTCTCCGAAATCTGTAGTTTAATTTTGCGTTATTTTCGGTACTCCAATATCTTACATGAAATGATATCTGAACAGGAAAACATCAGAACACACGAAGCGTATTTTGGTTGTCTAGAAGGTCGAAACGCACAAACACATATACACCGAACCACAAATAATCGAATACAAATCACGTAGCTACGTTTGTGCGCATTACAACCTTAATTCTTGTTGTACTAGACGTAAGCATACTTTACGAAGTGTCTGCATTACAGGTCGTCTGGCGCGCCCAAGTGTCGCTAGGGGATCGTATGTCAAGATGTCTCGCGCTTTCGGGGGCCCTGCATACGTTGACGTCTCTCGCTCCGTGCGCGACAGGCCCTTTGTTACGTGTGCGATGGGTGCTGTCTGCGAGATACTGTTGACGTGAGGTAAAGTTTTATTCGGCCCAATCGGCCGATGTATCAATGACCACTTAAAACATGCGCTTGCGATAAACAGAACAGGGTCATATTGAGCGTTAAATCGGAGTTTATCGGATAAATCCGAATTGTACGAAATTTTACCGGCGAGTGCTTATTGAATTTTGTCGGATTCATCCAAAAACACTGAGCCCTACAGCGCTGAAAGAACAATTTCCTTTTTCTTTTTTTTATTCTATTGAGCTTGCAGCACAATTCAGCCTATTTAAAATAATGGTTGGGGTTTAACGTCCCAAAACCACGATTTCATTATGAGAGACGCCGTAGTGGAGGGATCCGGAAATTTTGACCACTTGGGTTCTTTAAAGTGCACCTAAATGTAAATACATGGGCCTCTAGCATTTTCGCCTCCATCGAAAATGCGTCCGCCGCGGCCGGGATTCGATCCCGCGACCTGCCGGTCAGAAGTCGAGCACTTAACTATTTGACCACTGTGGCGGGTGATACAGCCTATTTACCTGGATTACCTAAAGAAGTGTACTTCACTCGCGCTGTACAGTGCGTTACAGCATAAGAATTAAAAAAAAATAGAGGTGACCCTATTTCTGAGCTTAGGTGTCTGATACTGGCGCTCGCACCACGGCGTTCATGTGCTTGGTGTCGCCTTTGGACATAACTTACACCGTCCCTTTGGGTAACTTATCACTCTGAAAACTGAAACTCATGCAGTGAGAGTTAAAGAGCTGTGTAACTCCCGCATATCTCATTATACTCTCTCTACAGGGAGGCGCTGCACTCTCTTTTTCCAGGAGGACTGAAACGGCCTTTCACTTCTCCTGGCGAGACAGAGTAAAGTGCCTGTTCCACTCCTGCTTCCCACGAGAGAGTGAACGGTTGTTTTACTCTCTTCCCATATAAGAGCTTGTTTCAGAGCTTGTTTTAGTCTTGCTACTCTCGAAATATAAGGAGCTGTAAAGAAAAGTTCGCGCAGTCTAACATCTTTGGTAGTAGCTCAATCGATGGAGTGATAGCGATACATTCCTCGTCAACTTATCGCGACGAAAACCGCTGAAATGCACAAAGAATTCGCGACCATAAATGCGGGAGATTATGTTCACTCGTACGCACACTCCGAGTCAGGTACTAGCAGCGCCTCCTCCATTTTTTCAGTGCCTGGGCGAACGCTCTCCTCGGGCTGCTGAGCGCGCGCTCCGTCTCCGCTCGCCGCTGCCGCGTG
The DNA here is from genome assembly GCF_013339695.2 of Rhipicephalus sanguineus. Classification (NCBI taxonomy): domain Eukaryota; kingdom Metazoa; phylum Arthropoda; class Arachnida; order Ixodida; family Ixodidae; genus Rhipicephalus; species Rhipicephalus sanguineus. Next base: position 43,808,943 of record NC_051185.1, on the reverse strand, counting down.
GTGGCGCTGTGCAAGTAGACTAGGGGAAGCTGGTGCTGAACAGCCGCGCGTATCACGAAGCTCACGAATTCGTGTTTGCATTCGAGTTAAATTGCATTTGTGCTTCTTGCAGGCTTTGACAAGTGCAGGGGGATTGAAAGAAACGCAAACATATCGGCGCACTGTTTTCATCACGCTCTAACCGTGATGGCAATAAAAAAAATGTCACAGTTTCCCCGCAAGGGCGAAGCAATGAATGCGATAGCAAGAAACTAATGCTATACGAAGTGAGGCTCGCCAATGGATACTCTCAGTTTGAACAGCACTCCTGTCGCAAAGGCGGCCGAAGCAGCGAAGGAAACTAGCGTGCTTCAAGTGTCGAGCTGTGACACTTGATAGTTCGCGCTCATCTTCTGTTTGTTCGTTTAGCGGCGTCCCTTGAGCTCGAGTCACTTTCGTACGCTCCGTAACATGAGCGCGGACACCACGGTGAAACCTTGAAACAACCCTCTTCCCCTCACCACCAGAAAACCACGCGAGCAGACAGCGGAAGGGCAAGGTTCTCCTTGCGCAAATATAAGAAGCGAGCGAGTCGCCGACGACTTTTAAATGCGGCCGTCGTGCTCCTAGCGCCATCTCGCTGGTAATGAAGAAACACCTATAAGCGCCGGCCGCCTCTGAGTCCGTCCAGCGGTAAAGGGTATGTATATAACGCTCGCCGTTAGCTACGCGGAGGATCTGCGTTTCGTGGCGTAGCGGTTAGCGCCACTCGCTGCGGAGCAAGAGGTCCCTGGTTCGATTCCGCGCTTCGGAAGCAGTTTTCTGAATTATTTTTCTTTGGGGCTTTTATATATATATATATATATATACATACTTATACATATACGGTGCATGACGGCGACGGCGACGGCAAAATTCAGCCGAGACTGTCCATATAATTGCTTTCGCAATAAAAATGCTAGATGGTCTCTCATTGTGTCATGGATGACGTCGTCTTTTCATCAATTATCCAGGCTCTAACCACTTGTGAATAAATGAGAAACCCCAAAGCAGTGCTGGGCAGTATCGAAGATACATGTATCTTAGATACTATCTTAGATACTCTAGGGTTATCTGTATCGCGATACGTCTCGAAAAACGAGTATCTGTATCTGTGTTTCCGATACATTCGATAATGTATTGTGTCTCTTAAGATACAAGATACTTCTATCGCGACACAACCGTGCAAAACAATAATCGCTGGCCAAGCTCCGCTTCTCAAGCTGGTACTGGTGCCACTAAGCCATCTGAATAAGTCTAAGGGCAGTGACGTTATTTTATTTTTACGCCAGAGTCATCCAGTGAGGGGCAGAATATGATGAAGACAAGCGCACGGACGTGTACGCCGAGCCCACGTACTTTTTGTTTTCTCGATTTTTTTTTCTTCTTGGTTGCGCCGATGCCGCGACACTTGCTCTTAGTCACTGTCCTGCGCCGCGTACTCCACAGCGTGCGGCATCTATAACGCAAATTCTGATGTCGCTCCAGTGTCGTTATCGAAGATTTCCTTGCGTCTTGATTCGTAACGAAATGTGATGCGTGTGAGAATGGGGTTGCTTTGCGTTTCGTGGATTTTGCATATCAGCGATTTGAAGAATCTCGTGGATGTAAGTTTGACTGCATGCAATGAATTAATTTGTATGCAAGCAAGATACTAACAACTTTAGCACCACTGGTACTGATACTAGATCTAATAGAGCAAGCGTTTACCTAACAGAAAATATCTTGGCGTATCGTATTTTTCAATTCCTGTTACATTTATTCAAAGAATTTATGAAATCATAATTTGTTATTAGCACAACTGCTTTCTTAGCTGTCATTTTGCATCCCATGCATTACCTAGTTCTCTGTACTGTTTTTCGGTCTGATCACTGAAGTATGTCTTTTGTAACGCGCTACCAAAATAAGATATCTGCTTTATTCTTCTAACTGTCTGCTTTATTTGTACTACTGCTTAGCATTTACACGTTGCCAAGGCGATTTTGAAAACAAAAAAATCACGCCATATCCACGGAATGAATGATGATAAGTGGGCGAAGCTCGAGAGGGGGAGATCATCGGTAAAACCGTAACCTTCCCGTGAAAGTTCGCCCATTACATCATTAAGAAAGACGTGAGACTGTGTGGGTATATACAAATCAACTTTTATTTTGTTCTTTTATTTTGTTCGCCTACTGTCTACAGCCACCTGCTCCATCCGGTGACTCGCTGCGAAAGGGGAAGCGCGTCAAGAGCGATTGCCTTTTATTGCGTCAGTCACGTGCGAGTGACGTCATCATGACGTCACTCACACTAGCGCCACCTGCTGAGTGAGTCATACAACTAAGTGGTTACGAACCGGTCACAGAGGAAGGACAGACCCACGACGTAGTAAAGAAGAAAGAACAGCACACAGGCGAACACGCACGAGAGTCACTCGTCAACGTCGTCTTCTTCTGCTACTGCATACCAGAACTGCATACTAGCTCGTGAGAAGCGCGCGTTCTGGTATGCAGTAGAAGATCACGTTGACGAGTGGTTACAAACCGGTCACAGAGGAAGGACAGACCCACGGCTTAAGGAGCTTCGCCCCTAATATATAGATATGTGGGCGTGCCTTGAGTATACATTACAAAACATTCTGCTTACCGCTTAGGAAAATAGCGAAATTGAGTTTGCATTATAACAATGGAAAGTATTAGCAGCCACATTAAAATTGTTAGGAATGGTATTCAAGACACCTTGTTTTACTGAATGCCCCGTTTTTACTCGTGAGCGTCCCAACGAGCCGTTTCAGGCAATTTTCCATTGGCACTGAATTTTCTATTGTCTCAACAGGTAAGTTGACGAGACTTCATGCTCATCGCTATTAAGGGCGCGCTCTGTATTGTGTTTCTGCACTCATTCAATGTGAATGTTTCATACAGAAACACCTCTCTATTTTACTTATGTTTGTTTTCCTGTTTTAGGCCTTCTTAAATATTTTTGTATCACTAATCGCCACGTAATGGGAGCTATAAGCGGCAATAGCGCGAATAGCAGCGGTGTCCTACGACGCTTTGTGCAACTATACAAACTCTTCTGAGACGTTTCTGTGTTACACATGTTCTCTCCTTGAAGAAAAATTGCTAAAAAATTGCACGTTAGTGAGTATATCAACAAAGAATCCTTTACACCAGCGGATATGTAGAATATGAAAATTCATTGCAGTTTTACGTCATGTACGTATAAACCAGCGGTCTCAAACTCAGCTTATAGCCAGCGGGCCGCAGTCGCTAAATTTAGTTCCAAGGGCCAGGACAGTGAAGATGGTGGGATCGGGGGTCGGAGAGAGCTTGAACAAAATGACGTCGCCATTTGAAAGGAAGTGTTTCCCATATCTCATATACAGCTCATTTCTGAAGGGGATTCGGAGTCAACTTTTGAGAAACATCGACACCGATGTACACAACAAGTGAAATCTGGACGTGGATTCTGATATATAGAGTTTTTGTTCCACGGTTATGTTTCAGCACATGTTGACCACCGTTCCTCACGAAAGGAATGCTTAAGACCAGTCATGTCTGTGTAGCTCACGAACATATTTATTAAGAAAATGAAAACAAATGGGGACGAAAACAGTCATGTGTGCGGGCCGGGCCGCTACCGAACGGTCTCAAACCCCCAGAATACACCATGCTCCCTCCCCCCCCCCCCCCCAAAAAAAAAGTTGCTACCAGCGATGTTGCTGACGGAGTCCGTATATACAGTATTGCGCAAACTGTCTTTTACGAACAAGGTAAAAGTCTACACCGGTATTTGCGCCGTCGTGCGAAGGCTTCTTATTGAATTTATTGTGATTATATGGTAACCCGCTAATTGGTCGGCAAGTTGAGCAGCGACTCCCACCAATTGCAAAAATGACAAGCAAGAACCACTGTCAGCGAAGTGTATAAAGAGTTGTCCTGTGAAGAAGCTAAAACAAAGCGCAATAAGTTGTTTTGGAGAAGGAAACTAATGTACTTTGAGCAAGAAGGGCAAAAATTTTGAGATACTAATACACATTTTATTCAAATGAAACAGAATAGGTCAAAGTTAAGAAATTTTCAAGCAGACATTTTCGTGCGTTTGCTGCTACATTATATGGATCTATAATAACAAATTTGAGATTGTATCGAAGTATCTTAAGATACAATTCCCGAGCATCGTATCGAATACAATTATTGTGGCAGTATCTTGTATCTGTATCTCCAATACTTCTTGCCTGAGTATCTTGTATCGTATCGCGATACAATTTTAATGTATCTTTGCCCAGCCTTGACCCAAAGAATGCGGATGCCGCATGTTCGCGTGTATTTCCATCCCCGCTGTATGTATTCCGCAGGCAGTCTGTGAGGCCGTGCTGCCGGTTCGATACTTGCACTCCAGTGTGATAGTATTCTCGATTTAATTTCTATTTCAGGCTATTGCAACCGCCCCCATGCCTTAGTATGTCATACTGTTGTTCCACCCTGCAAATGGAACTGAAAGAAATCACGATTGTCGTTTTTTATTTTCCTTTATTGATAAAAAAAATCTCACAGGGTCCCTTATGCATTCATCTAAGACGACTGAAAGGCGAAAACCATCTTTTTTTTTTCTTCCAGTCAATGTAGTGATCGTTCCCTGCCTCCCTCCGAGATATTTCTGCACCTAACGTGGTTTTCTTACAGCTTCAAGGATCGGAGGCCGCGCAAGCTTTCTGCACATCTGCGGAGGCATGCACTGCCTCCGTGATCGGTCTATTTCGACCAAGTAAAGATGTAATATGACGACGTCACGTTATGTGAGGTCACAATGATGTCACAAATTTTATGATCTGTGGCACCATATGATGACGTCATCACGTCATTACTTTTTGCATCACTCCTGCAGACGCCGCCGACGGTCAGTTTTCACGTTTGATGAGTCATCTAAGGCTTTCGTCTTAAACACTGTTCGACTGTCGTTCCATGAAATTCCAGCTGCCGCTGGTGTTCGGTAGAGGTGGCTTGCAGTAATTAGGCTGGATAATTGGTCTCCTAATACATCTTCAATCTACACTAGAATGTGCAGCCGTCGTTTACGACGCGAAGATTTCGCAGCATATAAGAAGCGGCGGCTTAAGAAGGATACCGTAGTGTCACTCTTTGCAGAATACCCTTCACGTTTGCAGCCCAAGGTAACAACTGAGCCAAGCATGGCAAGTATCTCTAAACGTGACCGTGTCGCGTCCGAACAGTCAACCAATGCATGTAGTACCAGTAGCAACGCTGCCTCGCGATCGCCGCCATGTGCACGCAGCGCTGACATTAGGTCCCGAAGCTCACAGGGCCCCTTTTGCATTCATCTAAGACGACTGAAAGGCGAAAACCATCTTCTTTTTTTTTTCTTCCAGTCAATGTATTGAACATTCCCTGCCTCCCTCCGAGATATTTCTGCGCCTAACGTGGTTTTCGTACATCCTCAAGGATCGGAGGCCGCGCAAGCTTTCTGCACAACAGCGGAGGCATGCACTATTGGACGCTGAGCTTCTTTACTGAGCTTGGGCTAAGGTCGCCATCCGGCGGAATGTCAAAGATTTAACAGAAAGATAACACCACTGCTGGGTTGTAAACGGAACGGGAAACATCACGCGCGTTTATAGTCTGGCCGTGATTTCTCACGGCCAGGCGAGCATCGCAGAGCTACGTTTTAATGTGGATGGATGCGATGAGCGAGGCATGGCTAAAGCCGCCACCTCGCGGTGCAAGTCGTTGACAAAATTACATCTGTTTGGGAACACGCCGAATAGGACGGCCATACTAATGGTGAAGCGGCGCATCGCCGGATCTAATCGTGGAGGTCAAGCATTACTCGTCTCTACCTCTCCCAGACGGTGACACCACCCCGCGGACAAGGAGCACTGCGAAAGGAAAGTGTCAGAGATAAAAGGCGCGTTCGTGAAGCATCCTGCGTGCATCAGGGAGTCACTAATGTATCTCTGTGTATCTTGATCAAACTGTACCTTTTGCACCAGGCAATATTGAAAGAAAAAGATCGTGGCGCAGTGGTTAGAACATCCGTTAAATATCGTCGCGGACAGAGAGGTCGTGGGTTCGACTCCCACTTGCGGGTACTTCATTATGCGCTCTGATTTGACGTATTTCCGTGACGGAAATACGTCTTGAGTGTCCTGGTGGGCCCCGGCATGAAACACTATCTTGTTAAAAGGATACATACAAATACTTGACGAGCTCAGCTTCGAGAGCCACATTTCTGTACGCTCGACGGCGCCCAGTTTCTCGTATTGGACGCTGCCACCGAAATCTGTGCGTTATAACAGTCTCACCTAAAAACGTGGTATAGAGGCTACATACTCTTTCTAGTTGTGCAATTTCGAACTCATCATCATCATCATCAGCCTGCCTAAGCCCACTGCAGGGCAAAGCCCTCTCCAATGTTCCGCCAATCAACCCGGTCCTGTGCTTTCTGGTGCCACGTTATACCTACAAACTATTTCGATGCAAATTCGGGGCAACATTACGTAACGTCCCCGTGTTGGGTTGGTCTGTTTCTATTTTGACGTTCAGATGGGATACAGCTGCCTTGTATAATCAAGCTCCCAAAAGCCGAATCAGACACATTTCGCGAACTCCTTGTTTCCGACTATACGTTTTTGGCCTACAAACATCCAAGTCCTCGTTATCTCTTCTTTCTTGATCCCTCCCGCCGTACGCTCAGGCGCCTGTAGCAGCTCGTCAGATGCACAACGCGCCGCATGTTTCTTTTTGTTTTGTTTTTTTATTTAGGCATTTTTGTTCTCTGGAGAAGAGTTTTTCCGATAATTATGCATGCGTTGGCGCACTCCTTGCATGCATAATTATCGTGGCTGCCGTCGTATAGACGGAAAACCCTTGATCCCGCTTTGTGAATCTCCCTTGTCAGTTTCAGCTGCCGCTCAAACGAACGCGCTTGCCGCCTTGCGCGGCGGTCGATGCAATAGCCGTGGACCGATACGGAAGTAGGTTCTTACAAAAAAAAAACATTCAAGTGATTACTGCCTGTGAAGTACGCCCTTGGAAATCCCTGCGGTATCCGCACCGATGGCTGAGCATGAGGATCAGGAACGCGAGGAGTTATAGGCGCGTCACCTTTTTCAATTTTGTTTTTTGCGAGCATGAAGATCTTGACATTGACTCGCCGCCATTTCGTCCCCTCACCTCCTGCCTCTCATAACCTTTGTGGTACTCATTGTACTGCCCGTATGATATATGGCATGTTCTGTCAAAAAAAAGAAAACACAAAACAGAGTGCCTCTTATGTCCTCGTTACGTGCTCTCGTCTTGCGGCCAAATCTGCCGCTTTGATCTGCTTATGGGCTTCCATGGTAACCAATAGAAGTGCACTTGCGAGGAACCCACTACGCTATAAATCATCATAACTTTTGTGAAGTAGGGAAGCAGCCACTATGCAATTTTTCGTCATTCTGCGGAAAACCGTGGTACCTGCTAAATACCTGTAAGGCATTATGTGCACTTTGTTGATGCTGTGGCTGATGACGATGAAGCATTATCGCAGAGGCCTTTGTAATGGTTTGGAAGCATTCAACAACCCACTCGTTGCGCAATTCGCATTCCGTGACGCCCGGTTACAGAATTCGCGTTTGTGTGACGCTTGGTTGTTATTTTACTCTTCTACGACACTACATTACATATGTTTATGTGGTTCCTTCGCGACATGAAGCATGTATGGGGTTCTTTTGCAACGCAGTTTCAAGCACCGGCATGGCTCTGAGGTAGGATACTGGGCCCACGCACAGGGCCCAGGTTCGAACCTCGTTCCATCCTGGATGTTTTTTCTTATTTCTTTTTTTTTATTTCGTGCGATAGCGGTTACGGACACCGGCGGCGGCGGCAGCGGCGGACAACTACGGTGCCAAAAACGGCCGTTGAAGTGATCTCATAACAGATTTCGCTGTAAAAAGTCAGGTGAATCAATACTGCAGCTTAGATCAAAAGAAGGTAATAAAAAGACTTTTCACATGTTGCACTGAGTCGCAAAGGCTGTGGCACAGCAGAGCTCGTAGGCACTCGACTGATCCTGGCTTCACTATAGGCATGTGCCTTCAGACGCCCACGCAGTATGCACATGATCTCATACTAAATCACCCGTATTGGCTAGGTATCGATCGGGTTCGATCGAGTGTCTCTGTTTCTTTCTCTCTCTCTTTCCGCATATATATATATATATATATATATATATTATATATATATATATATATATATATATATATATATATATATACGGAGAGAGAGAGAGAGAAAGAATCACGTTGACCGCAGTGTCAACGTGATTTTATTAGTAATATATATATATATATATATAATATATATATTATATATATATATATATATATAATATATATATATATATAGTAAGTGTGAACGTGTATCACGTTCACACTGTGGTACATGTCACGGCCGTAAGCTTGTCACAAGTTTTATCGGTGACTGCTATCAAGGCACTTTTCCCCATAATTAGGGGGATCTTATTTAGTAAATAATAGTTATATTACTTGTTGTAAAATACCTTACCGGCCTTTACAGGAATTGCGTATGGGAAGAAGCGTACGTAGTATACGTCAAGACTATATTATAAACAGTTATAAAAAACGCATCTATTCATAGTCGCAGCGATTCGCAAGCACGTAAGATAAAAATAAATAACTTGAAAATAAAAGAGAAGAGAGCATAGGTAATCCCCGCGTGAAAATAAAAAAATTGTTAAGATAAATGCAAGAACGCGGTAGTTTGAACAGTAAAAGAAGACAGTTGCGAAAGTGTTACGATATGCCAGTGAGCGGCACTGGCTCCCGGATATTGCGAGATGGGTTCCGCAATACTACGTTGACAGTTTTCACAAACCCGTGCAGACCATAGTTATAAAACTTAACTGCTTTGGTTAACGTCATCTCGCTCGAATTGCGCAGCAACCCGAGAGAGTGCGTCTCTGAATGAAGCGGCACTACACAAACCCATTGTTTTAAAAAGGAGCGTCGGCCAGGAAGGTTTCCCAATGCGTGATTTATTGCAATGTAAGATTTCACAAAGCCGCACTTCCCGTTCTTAGCATCGTACGACAAATTTGGTGTCTTTCAACAAAGCGACCCAGGTTGTACGCAGTGAAATCAGCTCCCTTTAGAAACTCGCAACTCTGCATTTGGAGCGGAACACATGGTGACGTTAGAGGCAGTCTCCCAGGAAGGAGTTAGAGTTAGCTAGGTTTTGTTAAAGCTGAACAGTTTGTTCAGTCCTTGTTTCTATGGTTGCCAGTGCGTGGGAGTTGGGGTATATCAGTGGGATAGCATATGTGGAGTGAAGGACGGCGCAAAGAGAGAATGGCGAGGCGAACGGTGGCTGACAATTGGAATTTCCCTGGAAACGGAACTCCGCCTATACGTTATGAAGAAGAACAACAACAACGATAAAGAAAATCAACGTGCAATGCTTAAACTGAAGACAACAACGAAACGCCAGACCGACAGATAGATAGATAGATAGATAGATAGATAGATAGATAGATAGATAGATAGATAGATAGATAGATAGATAGATAGATAGATAGATAGATAGATAGATAGATAGATAGATAGATAGATAGATAGATAGATAGATAGATAGATAGATAGATAGATAGATAGATAGATAGATAGATAGATAGATAGATAGATAGATAGATAGATAGAATGCGCCGCGTGATCATTTCTGCATTCACCTAAGACGACTCGAAGGCGATGGCCATCATCCTCTTTTTCATGTCAGTCGATTGTATTGAGCCTTCCCAACCACCCCTTCCTTGAAGTTTCCTGCACTGCACAGGGTAGGGCACCACCTTCGGGATCTGCCCACCTTCCACAAAGCGATGATGACATGTGATCTTGTCGTCCTACGTCATGATGATGTCACTAACTTTGGCGATCAGTGACGTCATGAAATCCTCATATCTCGCATGACCGATCTCGGAATCTCGTATGACGTCGTACGACTCTTTGTGCCATAAGCTGGTGCCGTGGACAGTCACCTGTCGCATTTCATGAAGCATCCTAATTACTCTCAATGAGTTTTTACTTCACTGTGTAGCGCATTAGTAGAGGTTACACGTCTTGTACGACATCAAAGACTTTTTGTGCCATTTCTGCTGACTTCGACGCCGACGGTCACATCTCGCGTTTCATGGGGCATCTAAGGCTTTAGCCTAATAATAATACTTCCTGCGGTCTTACGTGTCAAAACCACGATATGATTATGAGACACGCCGTAGTGGTAGTGCGCTTGGAATACAAGGGTAAGGTTCTGTCTCGTTTGACCTTTCTCTTATGTCATGGTGTACATTGCAGGGATTCATCTATAAATCTGTACATAAGCAACCAAGATTCCAGGCACAGCTTGATGTTGTGAATAGAGACACATATAAAGGCAAGCAAAAAAAAGTGGAATGATAGAGAAGAAAAATAAAGAAGCCGGCGTGTTGACTTCCTTCAGGAAGCAGATTGCAGAGGGACCGTTCGGCGTCGGTAATAATAGGCGCGCCGGCATTTCCCTGTAGCTTCAGAATCCCTACCTTTTTTATTTCTTCTTCTTCTTCTTCTTCTTCTTTCGAACGGCTGCAAAATCCTGTACCTTCCGGTCGCGCTGGTTATATTCTTTCTTTACGAAATTTTTTTGTATTTACTTTCTTTCCTCACGCTATCGATCGTATTCAGGAGAAAATCCGGGACATAGCGCGCTGTTTATCCTCTATGCTCACCATTTATGTCCATTGTGTTTTATGCTCATCATCTATGCTCCTTGTGTTCTATCTTCACAACCTATTGTGCTCTTCAGGTACTAGGTTCGCCACCTATGCTGCCTGTGTATTTCAAGTTCATTTATGATCTTTAAGTGCTTTTATATTCATCAACGCTATTTATGTTTTATGCGCACTACCTATGCTCTTTACGTACTCCGTGTTCACCTGCGCTCCTTATGGTCTTTATGTTCATCTACGGTGTTCATGTCTTTTATGTCCTATTCTCACCATCAGACAATGCGCATACTGACTGGTATTACATAAAAAAGTCACAGTTTCGTCGCAAGGGCGAAGCAATGAAATCGATAGCAAGAAACTAATGCTATACGAAGTGAGGCTCGCCAATGAATACTCTCAGTTTGAACAGCGCTCCTGTTGCAAAGGCGGCCGAAGCAGCGAAGGAAACTAGCGTGCTTCAAGTGTCGAGCTGTGACACTTGATAGTTCGCGCTAATCTTCTGTTTGTTCGTTTAGGGGCGTCCCTTGAGCTCGAGTGACTTTCGTACGCTCCGTAACATGAGCGCGGACATCATGGTGAAAGCCCGAAACATCCCTCTTCCCCTCACCACGAGAAAACCGTGCGAGCAGACAGCGGAAGGGCAAGGTTCTCTCTGCGCAAATATAAGTAGAAGCGAGCGAGCTCGCCGACGACCTTTAAATCCGCCAGTCGCGCTCCTAGCGCCATCTCGCTGGTACTGAAGAAACGCTTACAACACCTGCCATCTGTGAGGCCGTCCAGCGGTAAAGGGTGTGTATATAACGCTCGCCGATAGCTACGTGGAGGATCTGCGTTTCGTGGCGTAGTAGTTAGCGCCAGTCGCTGCGGAGCAAGAGGTCCCTATTCCGCGCTTCGGGAGCATTTTCTGAATTATTTTTCTTTGGGGCTTTCATATATATGTACATACTTATACATATACGGTGCATGACGGCGGCGACGGCGACGGCAAAATTCAGCCGAGACTGTCCATATAATTGCTATCGCAATAAAAGCCTGTACCAGCCAAATGAAGATACCGCATGCTTGACTCCTAAGAATCCATCTTCTTACCTCGACAGGAATGTTCTTGGTCGTAGCGTTGTAGTGTCTATGGCCTTGGGTATCACAATACGGCATCTGGCAGGATACGGCGCAGTTCGAATATACTCTGTAAAATTGTGGCCGCGGCAAGATTCCGGTATTCCGGGCGGAATAGTTCCACCCGCTTTCTCGCAGAACGACTTGGCGTGACTCCCTGCGCGTGGAACTATATGGCATTACCGGTTTTACAGTCGCTGTTGCGTGCATACAATAGCTTCTGCTACGTTGCGTTTTTGCTTGTGCTTGCTTTACGTTTTACTTTTTTGCTTGTTCTACGTATTCTTTTAACACGAAGGTGTTTGATGCCGAGGTCCACCAAGACTTTCATGACGTATTTCCGTCACGGAAGTACGTCAGCAAAATGAATGCCTTCAGATGGCAAAGACAAAAAAACTATAAGAAAGAGTTCACCTGTGGCCTAGTATTGCTGACATCACATGCGTTGAAATGCACTCTCATTTTATATGCGCCTACAGTTTAGTGTCCTAGTGTTCCGCTTCGAAGTGCGTTTCTACACTTCTACGTGTAGCAGGCAGGAAAGCCGCGGTGATGCCAAAAAGACCTCGCTGATCCTTTTTTTGTACATTGCCATTTTCTTGCCTTCTGTACAAAAACACGGAGACGCCACGCGCTCGCTGGAACAAATCGCGACAGAAAAGCGCTGTATATGATGGCTTTAAAAAATAGAAAAGAAAAATGCGGGAACGAAAAGAAAACGAAAGGAAAAAAAAGATACACATAAGAGAGACCCGAGGAGTTGATTTTTACGTCCGTGTGCCTTTCTCAGTGACATCCTCTACGATCGAAGGGGAAGTCAACACAAGAAGCCATTCGAGCTGGAAGGAACGTGCATCGACTTGTGCGCTATATAGCGTGGGATGACAAAGCAAAAGAAATAAATAAAAAAATATGCGTGCAAGTTGAATGAGAATGAAGGCAGCAAGGAAAAAAAAAAGACCTCAAGTAAAAGAGAGTTGCAGTCGACCGCGAAAGCGGGCGTGCTTGACGTAGAGCTAACAAAAACATAAAGCGACTTCTTGTGCCACTGAAAAACGTCGAGGAAAAGAAGAAGTAATACGCGCTCATGAAGAAGAACGGAAGGCAACCCAGCGGCAGTTTCATGGTGCATCTTTAGCCAGCTCGCGTGCCCGCTGAGCGTGAATATTTAGTTAATCACTGGGACAGTTCATTACATCTGAATTGTGGGAACTGAAGCTCACAATACCAAAATAAGAAAGGCGTTGCCACCACGGGTTTTGTTGCAGCGTTTGGTTGCTGGAAGTCCCCAAAGGGAAGCCCTAAAAGAAAGCCCAGTATGACTGCGCCTTGTGTATGTTGTTAACTGGTGGAAGTGCGATCCAGTTCACATGTGTGCGCGTCAATCTGCGCTGTTGTGTGATTAATTGTGTGCAGTACAAAATAGGCTGTTTCCTAACTAGAATGAATGGCATTGTCTTGGTATCTAATTAGCAACTCTTCGAATAAACCACTGCTGAACGGTAGCGCTTGTGTGTGACCCTTCTCGTCCCCGTCTTCATATGTTTCTGCTCCGAACACTGAGAAGGCCAGAAGTCCTTGCTCTTAAGTTCATTATACGTAGTTCTTTCGAAGCCGACACTTTCGTGAATTCATCGTCTAATCCTGTGGTACGAAGCAACGATGCTTTCCGTTCCTAAGAACAGTCTGTTCTTGATGAGTGCGTTCCGCATTGTGAGTTCCTCTAACAGGTTTTATATGCTTGACCTTATTCAGTGTGGAATGGCGCTAGTATACAATCACGCTCCTCAACATTCAGAACACATTTCTTGTGTAAGAGTCCTTCCGGACCTCCTTAAACAATACCTAGCATTTTCCTTCTCGATCTCCTAGTCCTAATTTCTTATAAACCGCAACCTACGGCCATTCACAATACAGTGGGAACATGAATAGGCGAGGAAACGACAGCTCCGTGATTCCAGCGCTTAGTGATGGGGTATCTATAGAAGAAGACGAAGAAGCGGCAGACTTCGAGCACAGAAGGAAGTGCATGAACTTTGGTATGCTGGTAATGGCACCGTAATTGTCCGTATTCGCGGTTACACGTTCCTTGTCAAGCGCGTTGATCGATGTGCCGCCACATTCCAGGCACATGATCAATTGAAGATAGACGACGCAGCTATAGCGCAAGGGCTCCCGGATATCTGGCGCGTTACTCGGGCTGATCTTTTGATCTGAAACGGAACCACGTTTCCTGCACATCCCGGCGCGTTTTTTAGATGCGAAGCAGCTTTTGCTCGGGGCTTTGTCCGTACTTCCATTGGCGAACGTCCGCTTTCTACCACCTAGCATAGCTATCTGAGCGCGCGCTCGCGCCAAGAAGTCTTCTTCCTCTTGTTCTTCGACCGCCTTGATGATGATACGTGCAGCGCACTTTAGGGGCCCGGGCTGCCGTATGCTGTCCTACCTTGGCCTAACGCAGACAAAAACCATGTGTGCTGGTACGCGATAGCGCGTTCGAGCCTGTGTAAGGGGCTGCGTAAGACACTGTGGCCTCTCCCCCTTACAATCTCTCAGCGATCACGTGATGGCGTCGGGGAACGAGATTCTGCAGACGCGCGATGAACCCGCGTGGCGTGCTCCAACAAGAGTTCGGGACGACTAACAGCAACAGCAACTACATTGAATTCATGTAGTGCTCCACTTGCAAGGACGCGTTAAGATCGGGCAAGGTGTCCGTGATGAACGGAACTTTAAGTCGACCCATGCGTTTCTTCGCATCCCCACATGGTTCCCTTTAGTGGGAGATGGTGTAGTGTTTTCTTTTTTTTGCCTTCGTCTCTGCTGCTTCGGATGCCGTTTTCCTGTTTCAGCGGTTATTGTTTTTCCTCTATTCTTGATTGGTTATAAACATAGTAGGAAACAATCGCCGCCGCTCAGTTCCTCTTCGCATGTGGCCAACGTTCCTTGACGAGAAATAAACTGCGCACTTTAGAACGGGTAGCCACCTTCTCGCAAGTGTCAGCGATTGTTTCGGGGTTTTTAATAACAAATATATAGAATCAACGAAACTCGAATCTTGTTATGTATAATAATCGTTGCTGTTTTACGTCCCAAAACCACAATATCATTATGAGGGACGCCGTGGTGGAGGGCTCCGAAAATTTTAACCGTCTGGTCTTCTTTAACGTGCACCTAAGTCTAAGTACACGGGCCTCTAGCATCTCACCTACATCGAAGTGCGCCCGGAGCAGGCGAGATTCGATCTCGCGGCCTTCCGGCCAGCAGTCGAGCTCCATAACCACTAGACCACCGTAGCGGGTAATGGAATCTTGTTCAGGACGTTATATTAGAAAATGCGTTGAGCCAATCGTCCGCCGCGGTGGTGCAGTAGTTGCGTTGCTCGGCTGCTTACCCGAAAGACGCGAGTTCGATCCCTGCCACACCGGTCGCATTTCGACGAGACGAAATGCTACAGGCCAGCGTTCTGTGCGATGAATGCCCATCACTATGAACATAACGGAATAAATTATTATTCACAAATATACACAGCCCTATTGAGTACTAACTCTGCTTTTTATCTATCGGGAATGAAAAAAAAAAAAAAGACAATAACACGTTCCCTTGTGCATTCGTCTAAGGCGAGACGTAGGCGAAAGCCATCTTTTTCTCCTAGTCGACGTATTGGTCCTACCCCACCCCGCTGCGAAAGCCTTCTGCACCTAACGTGATTACGCACTGCCTCATCTTTCGGCCTACCTTTTACCAGGCTACTATGAATTCTGACTATGTCATCATGTGACGTCACGCTGTGTGTCTTGATAGTGACGTCATGATGGTCACAAATCTTATCGAATTGTGACTTCATGACGACGTCATAGGGTGACGTCGTCATGATGATCTTTTGCATCACTTTGTGCATCACTTTTGCATCACTTGGTGATGACCTTTTGCATCACTCATGTTGGCGCCGAAGCCGCGAGACGCCGGTCAAATTTCGCGTTTGATGAAGCATCTAAAGCTTTCGCCTTAACAATGTTCAGCACCACCGAACTCCCGCGTGACCTCGCTCACGGCGTGAAAACTAGTGCTGCAGTTTAGTGCTCAGGTGGGCTATTCTCTAACTGCCCATTTAGTGGACTGTCCATTTCGGCCGGCGTTGATTGATAGGAGCTTCACTGATTGATAAGAGCAGCGCGCCCCCTGTTACTGGTTCTGCTTCAGCAACGTCATGTTGACGTCGCGGAGCTTTCACATCCTTCGACACAAACGAGAAGAACACAATGCGTTTCAACCCAGCCTCCTGAGATCTGAGCTTGGCCACGCGAATTTCGGAGGCTGTGCTTCAACTCTGATTCCGTGATCGCTTTAGCTTTCGAATGAGGTTTAACGCGGCCTCCCGTTTAGCGCACATGCGTGATTGCGGCATGGCTTGCCGCTTTTTGCTGCAAATGAACGCGCCCTCACGACGTCAGGCCGAAGTGGACATGTCCACTAGGTGAACAGTTTCAGAATCGCGCACCCGAATTGGAACACAGCCTTTATCTAGAGTTGCTATAGCAACCGGCGCTTCGCGGTAAACCAGAATTATATGGCGTACGGTCGCGTGTGTCGCACGCGCATGAAACAGACGCCATATTCTCTCTGCCACTGACCTACTTTCGACGCGCGGATCATTCCTTTCGGAATTGCCGCCGAGTGACCGTTGCTATAGCAACGAGAGATAACATCTTTCTCGTCTCGAACTTTTATCGTATAGCCGGTAGCCATCCGCTGCCTTAAACCGGACCAATGGGCTGGCGTCGTTGCAACGTCATCTGGTCGATCGCGCCTTCCATGTAAGCAAGCAAGTCGAAAAGTGCCCCCACATAAAGAGTTTGTATCTTACACCGTGTTCAGAAGTGATGCATTCGAAAGAGAAGCAGCAGATATGTTCAGCCGTAGCTGGAATGTTATCGGTGCCAGGTTGCCACTGTTTTCAGTCTGTGCGAGGGCGTAAACCGGTGAGTGTTTGCATGAACGTTGCCAGCTTCGTAGCGCTTAGGTAGAGCGTACTGTACAGTGTGAATCACACTTGCCTAGAGCTGTCGAGCGCGTGGCTGTGGACGCTGTCGCCGTCCACAGCTGCTACTTCGCGTGAGCTACAAGCTTCCGTTTATGCTTGAATTATAGCACAAGGACCTAGCATGTGGTACGACTATGTTTGTTATCATTACGACATCGGTCTCTGCATAGTTTTACAAAAAGAAAAAAAAAGGAACAGCGGCAGAAGCGGCTGATTGGTTGCTCTAGACAAGTGTGATTCAGGCTGTACGAAACAGCTTAGAAACTACACACGCTTGGTTAACACCATATGTTACAGCAGGCGTACACTATACTCACGAATTGAAGCGGGAAAACTTAGCGCTAAGTAATGCTCGTACTTTCGTTTACAGCGTCTACAACTCGTGTCATATCGGCGTAATTTTGACTCGAACATCTACATCACAGCCAACATTACCCTTAGTGGCCGGATTTGCAGAGAAATGGCGTGGTTATCCGGAGCGCTTGCTTGTAGCAGTCGCTGTACTAAAATAAGTGCCGTGTTTCAATCCGTGAACACCTGACGTATGAACCGTCGTGCACACGCTTAACCTTTGCCAACGCCACCTACGAAGAACTATTCGTGAATACGTCAAATCGATACAACGTTATTTCAAGGCACTCGATATTCTATTGCAACAAAAATACTGTCATAATACGTAAATTTATGCCTGTGATCATAATTGATTCGAATCGAACTGTAAGTAAATATCTATTTATTCTGAAGTCATTCATGCTCTGTTCTTGCATAAATAGAATGAAATCTGATGATATAGTGCAGATTCGTTTTCGGTTATATCCATTATAGCAAAGAAAAATACTTTTGACGTGGCTTGCAGGAAGCGGAACGCCGAACGACTCGTCTAACATGGTATACTGCCTTCAGGAAAGTGACCATATCCAACACTCCACTGCAAAATGAAGTTCAATGAAGACAAATTTATTATGCAGGAGGTTCAATTCCTCCAAAGCTCAATGTATCTTCCTATTTCCGATCTTCTAGTCGACACAACTATCACAAACAAGTGGCGTACACAAATGTGCGCATGGCGCCTCAAAGGGTTAAGCAATCTCTGCAGATTACTTTGCAAAGGAAAGAAAACTGAATTCTGGAAGCCGCGACGCATCAATACGTTGGCTTTGAGAGGCGACATCTTTAACCGCGTGGTCGCTTCTAGCCCGTATTACTTTGTGCCCGACCGGGCAGTTGCGCTTCGCTAAACTCCCTCTTTATTCCACAGTTTGGCTGCTTCATACTTGAGCGTCACAACCACGTTACACCATGCACCATAAGGCCTACTACTACGTGACAACGAGATGAACATTATTAGCGCATCAAGCGAAATTTATTACTGTAGCCATATTAGTGTTAATTGTATTTGAATATAAATGAAAAGCTGACCTTCATGCGCCACTGCTTTATGTAATGTAATTATAAAGCGTACTATAATGTGGGAGTTTGGATTATTTCTGGTCGCCTCGTCGTCGTTAAGTTGCACCTAAATCTACGTAAACTAGTGTTTTTTTTTAATACCACCCGCTTCGAATCGCGGCTGCCATCAGTAGGGCCGAAGCAACAACCTTCAGCTCAGTAAACGAAGCTCTCCATAGTTCCCGCAATGCTGAGTCAGTGCACTTTTCCTGGCAACCTGGAAGCATTAACTGGGTGCTAGTTTAATTAACTACGTGTCGTCTTCTCGCGAGGGCACCACTAATTACTTTCGGATTAGGAAAGTCACTGACCGTCCTCTGTACCATCTGCTGCCCTGAAGAGATCAACGCCCACGCTGAAACTGAAGTACTCATTGTACGCATGCGCTTTGAAGGGGCGTGCGAAGTAAACACTGAGGCCCACTGGGCATCGTGGCTAATTTTAGCCGACCTTAAAGAGGCGACAACTAAACACTCGTAGAAAACGTGTTTGTTAGACCTTTAAATCGTTCGGTAATCTGTTCCCTTTTCCCAGCAATGTGTTTTAATCATCAGTGACTTGGTTAATTTAAAAAAAAAGCAAAGCTTAGAAAGTCTTTTTGCATTCGCCTAAGGCGACTGGATGGCTTAAGCCACCTTCTTTTCGTTTTCCTTCTCTGTGGATATAGTAATCCTCCCCCTTCTCTCCGAAAGCTTTCTGCACCTAACGTGGTTTTGCACTGCCTCCAGGATAGCATGCATTGCACGCATTCTGCACCTGACTTGTGTAATGTTAGGTGGGAGACCGTACATAATATCGTGGAGCCAGCGGTTTGGATAGCTTACTCTTATATTCAATAAAAATGGTCGACGGCATGATTCTTTCGGACTAGCGAGTCAAGTGGATCGATTTAAAGTACGCGACATCATTGAGTCGAAGACTGATGAGCGAAGTACACTGTTAATAAGGCCCCGCTTAGGGTGCTATATATAGGCAGGCAACCTGAAATTTTTTCGTCTAGTTTCCTGGATGTAGCCAACATTTACCCAGGACCTGATTAAGTGCGTAGCAAAGAAAGGACGGTGGCAAGAATAAGTAGACCTACACGTTTTATTTCCGTTCCTAGTTGTTGTGTGCGTCAAACAACACGTGTGGAAGCCCATTAGACGTGTATCTGCACGCCCATTAGGAATCTCTCTTATGCTAGGAAGCCAATATTCATAAGCCAAACCCTTTGCCTTTTCTGTTTCATAAAATTGGTTCATTGCATGAACCTGTAGATGGTTGACTCTGCCAATTGTGGTTTCAAATGACGGCAACTTGTCCGTGTGCTTTGCTGAAACCTATGCTCGCGCAACTTTCTTAGCTTAATCCGTAGTATCAATCAATCAATCAATCAATCAATCAATCAATCAATCAATCAATCAATCAATCAATCAATCAATCAATCAATCAATCAATCAATCAATCAATCAATCAAAGAACATTTCCAGGTTTTGCCTAGTTACATCAGTATGCATTGTTTCTTTGATTCATGTGTGTAAGGAAATGCCATAATGAAGATGATATTGAAACAGTGCCCATGAATCAATCAATTAATCAATCAAATACTTATTGATGATACAATAAAAGAGGTAAACAGGGATATTAGCAGAAAGGAGTCTCAAGATTACTAACCACTGGCGGGATATGTAATGTTTATACAGTAGTTACAAAATGCTGAACAAGAACATTTTCTGGTTTGGCCTAGTTTCATTAATTTCAATTGTTGCTTTTTATTCCTATATGTAAGGAAATGCCACAATGAAATTGACGCAGAAAGAGTGCTCATTTTAATAATTGGTATAAGTCTCAGTAGTTACTGAGACATGCCACCACCTCCCTCCAGTTTTTCACAAGAGACCGTACACTCACCCCGGCAAGTTTATCGTGATAAAGTTGATAAAGTTTATCGTGAC
Organism: Rhipicephalus sanguineus; assembly: GCF_013339695.2. Lineage (NCBI taxonomy): Eukaryota > Metazoa > Arthropoda > Arachnida > Ixodida > Ixodidae > Rhipicephalus > Rhipicephalus sanguineus. The sequence continues at coordinate 43,788,615 of NC_051185.1, read as the reverse complement.
ATTCTTGCGCTGGTAACTCAGAGCTTCAACACACGAGAGACGGCTAGCTGACCCAGAATCCCAGCTCGACCAGAAGCGTTCACGACTCACTGTCCCGGACGACCTAGACCTCAAATGGGAAATGGGCTCCAATGCAAGAGTTCATTAGAGCAAACCTCAACAGGGACAGGGAGCGTGGTTTAGCAATTTTCCCCGAAAACACCGGAACCGGAGATGCTATAGAAGAGTACACAACATATTATTAAACCACGTGTCCATCGGCTAGCGCACTGTATACTCAATCAATACACGCGAGAGACTGCAGCGTCGCCAAAGGCCAGGCTCCTGGCGGACGCTCATTAATGCCGCTCATGCGGCACAGCGAAGTGAGCTCGCAAAGTAAATAAGGAAGTTTCCTCTCAAACACGTGCGTTTGCGCGCTCATCAGTGGAACCCACCGCGGCGCCTCCACCATTTACTCATCTAAACGAGGCAGAGTGCCCTAGATGCCGTGTCCATGCGCGCACACACACACACACACACACACACACACACACACACACACACACACACACACACACACACACACACACACACACACACACACACACGCGCGCGCGCGCGCGCGCGCGCACGCACACACACACACACACACACACACACACACGCACGCACGCACGCACGCACGCACACTCTTGAGTCTCTAAGAACACCTGAACTTGAGCCCGCATTCGGCAGCGTTTAGGCGAGGAGAAAATGAGAAGACGCGGAAGTTTGCATGCAAATACGACCGCTTATAGCGTCCGTAGAATTCGCCGGACGCCTCATTTCGTGCAGCGACCCATTGGCAAAGTGAATTTCACATCATCTTTTTTTTTTTGCGCACTACGTGATCGAGTGCATTATATATCGTCTTTCTGCATTCGGTGGATGGCAGATGATATTAAAGCCTCGAGAAGGCTGCACTTTTGTCAGTCGAGGGCGACAGAATAGCGAGCTCGAGCTGCAGGCTGATATTTTGCCGCTTGTTAAAACCATGTCCTTCTTCCAACGCCAAGCTATTTCACCAATCTTGGCATCCGCGCTTACTCAGGCGATCAATCACTAGCGACGGACATGGCGCGTCGTTCAAAACAAGGACAAACACGGGATGAACTGCATACATAGTGCTCTAAATATCAACGGCTTGTCTCCAAACGTTGGTCTGTATACAGCAGACCAGCGAAAGGAAGCTTACAGCACAAACATGAACAGCCAAAACATAGGAGAAATTCTGAGCCCATGGCCAACCAGACCTTACAGACGTACGATCTAAAAGCATTAAAACGCGTTCGTGAAGACAGCTGCACTGTGGGCAATTATTACGGTATTTGTGTTCCTATTACGTTAAGGTCACTTATTATATGCATGCTCTAGTTATTATGTTGTGTCGTCTGTTATGTTGCCCACATGTGAGGATTCATCTCCACGATGACTACAGACATTATTAAGGTATTATTAATTGAATTACGGACATTTTATTTTACATTATCACGGTGTTAAATTGGCTGTTGTATGGGCAACAGCATCATTTGTTGTGATGTTACTGTGAGAAGGTTGTTTGACGTGTGTGTGCGTCTTTTTTCCTTTTTATCCTGTTCTGTTGCTTCTTGTGTTACTGTGACAAATTTGTTGCGTTGTACGTTCGATATTTTCAAGAGCTAAAGCGCCTACATCTTCTCACATCATATCAATAAAACAAATGTGACAGAAACGTTAACGAATAACTTTTTTATAGTGAACCTGCTCACGTGCGCCTATCATTTCATGCCGCGTTGTCAGTGGTAACTAACACTGAAGCGGGCGTCAATTAGATAGCGCTCTATCGCGTCACAGTTCCGCAGCTATTGTCACAGTTACGCAGCTATGGGACGGAGACGACAAACTTTTTTTCCGGTTTGCAGAAATTGGCGACAGAGCGGTATTAACCTAGATAATAAGTCAGCTTCCCCACAAGACAAGACAGTGTCTTGTTTTCAATTAAAGAAATAAAGGGAATAAAACACGGGGAGCACAAAGAACTTACGATAGAGGTTTTCAATAGTCTCTGTTGGAAGCTCGAGGTTCAAAACAATGTCGATCAAGTTTTTTTTTGTTTCTTTAACCATGGCTGGCTTTTCTTCGTAGCGTAACTAGTAACTTGTCATGGTTAAGACTGATTCGGTAGTCTCAACTAATCTATACGTCTCCCAACGCTGCTCGCGCAGACGTGATTGAAAATGCGGAAGCGCGCGCGCCGACGCCGCCACCAGAGCCGATAACTGTTGGGGCGTGTCGTTCTTGTCAGGCCTAAGGAACGCGGTAGGTGGCGCGTAACAGTCAGTGAAACTTTACAAGATTACCCGTCCTGCGGAACTTCGACAAAAAAAATAACAGAAGAAAAAGCCGGCAGATCCCACACATTGTGGGAATCGATGTAATGCGAAGCAGCCAGCAAAGAGCTGCATACATCGTCTTGTATGTCATTGAGGAGAATGCGTGTCATGGTTTTCATGTTAACTCCTATTATTTATGTTCGTCACACAGTAACGTCGCGCAATACCAACTTGGGGGTCGATCAACCTAGAGAAACGGCCGCCAGCGCCCCATGAGCGTGGCACGTAAGTCATGCTGTACATGACATGCGTGTCATGATTTTCATGATAACTCGTGTTATTTATGTTCGTCACACGATCACGTCGGAAGAGACCAATATTGGTGTATATCAATCTAGCGAAACGGCCGCCAGCGCCCCATGAGCGTGGCACGTAAGTCATGCTGTACATGACATGCGTGTCATGATTTTCATGATAACTCGTGTTATTTATGTTCGTCACACGGTCACGTCGCAAGATACCAATTTCGGTGCATATCAATCTAGCGAAACGGCCGCCAGCGCCCCATGAGCATGGCACGTAAGTCATGCTGTACATGACATGCGTGTCATGATTTTCATGATAACTCGTGTTATTTATGTTCGTCACACGGTCACGTCGCAAGATACCAATTTTGGTGTATATAAAGCTAGCGAAACGGCCGCCAGCGCACCATGAGCGTGGCACGTAAGTCATGCTGTACATGACATGCGTGTCATGATTTTCATGTTAACTCGTGTTATTTATGTTCGTCACACAGTCACGCCACAAGATACCAATTTTGGTGTAAATCAAGCTAGCGAAACGGCCGCCAGCGCACCATGAGCGTGGCACGTAAGTCATGCTGTACATGACATGCGTGTCATGATTTTCATGTTATGACTTGTCATTTATGTTCGTCATACAGTCATGTTACGCCATACCAATTTTGGTGCACATTCGATTAACCAAGCGACCAGGAGAGCGCAAAGTCGTAGGCGGCTAGATAGATAGATAGATAGATAGATAGATAGATAGATAGATAGATAGATAGATAGATAGATAGATAGATAGATAGATAGATAGATAGATAGATAGATAGATAGATAGATAGATAGATAGATAGATAGATAGATAGATACGGTCAAAGTCGCAGAAGTTCGCTAAGTAATGCTTCGCATTTAAAAAAAAAAACACGTCACCATAGCTGAGGTTTTCTTTCATGCTTTATATCAAGGCTGCCTACTCGTGTCACAGCTGCGTTCTTTCAGCGCAAAAATTTACACACTGTTGTTAGTAAGGTATAATCTTGGGCGAGTTAGTGAAAAGCCGTTCTTTTGATTTTTTTTCCTGTGGTTCGTCAATCTGATCGCTAGTCTTAGTGAAACCTTTTAACAGCTTCTCAGCCAAGCAGGCTACCAGGGCATCCAGGTAATCGCTTTTTCTTCAATCTGTCAACTTGGCTCATCAGGCTTCTAGCTATGGCGTGTACGCACGATTTTTGGCAACTATTCGGCATGCAGGCATATATGCAATGCTTCTTTTTACCGACGTTTAATGTGCGGAATCAAAGTTAAAAAAGTTCTAATCAAAGTTGAAAGCCTGCACGCTGAATAGTTGCCAAAAATCGTTAATGCTGCATAGTTGCCAAAACCTGTTAAAGGCTTTTACTAAGACTAGCGATAAGATTGTCGAACCACAGAAAAAATCACAAGAACGGCATATTGTCTTGCCATACATTCACAACGTTTCCCGTGTACTGAAGAAAATCGCGAAGAGTTTTCGTCATATCCATGATTTTCACGGCTATACTAACAAACTAAGCTCACTTTGTCGTAATATCAGCAGCAAGCCGCAGCGGACTATCAGTTTGTGCAGTGTCAACCATTCGGACAAGTTTATTGCATGCGAGAAAGAAGTTGTTTGTTGCGTTCCAAGGAAGGAAGTACATTGGGCAAAACGGGGAGTGCATTAACACACGACTGCGCGACCATAACCATAACTGCAAGCGGATTACTCACCGCGGAAACTTGGCTGCTCATTGCAGCAGGTGTTATTGTCATCCAAAATTCGATTGCACCACGAATGTATCGCGATGTAAAACGACAGTGACACGTGCAACATTTCGTCTGATTAAATGTTATGGGCCAGAATTGCTTATATACCTACTTCAGCATGAACTTTTATTTTTTGTGCGGCCTTCGAAAGAACAATACCCGCTTGCTTGCTGAGCCCGAAATTGTGCTCGAACATTTTAATGGGAAAAATTGCTACTGACGTTTTCTTTCTTGCACTAAAATATCTTTGATTTCAAACGTTCTTTTTCATCGAGCAGTCAATACAAACAGACGAGAGAATCGGGAAGCGATAACGAATATCACAGCAAACAATATTAATCTTCTGGTCTCGTCAATACGCTTTGGTAAGCTACGGTATGTTTAGACGCAACATTTAAGGTGTGTTTCGTAGACGGATCTTGCGGACGTTCAAAAAGCAATCATCCTTCCTTTCTTTCTCTCTTTGTAAGCTATGCGACAACACACTAACACTCCCACTATTGCCATATAAAAGACAAAGAAAAAAAACAGCTTCGATTAAAAAAATGAGTGCAAACGTTTTTCTTCATTTGAGTACCGCACCGTGAGCCTTCGCGATGCATCTTCCTCCCGTCTTCTCCTCTATGAATATCTCTCGTTGGCGTTACATAGAGCCTAAATAGCAACGGCGTTGCGCGAAGAGTCGAAATTACGGCGGCTCCTTCACGAAAGAGAGAGGCAAACATTAGTCAGAAACGTCACATTTTTCAGCCTCAGCGCGAGCCATCCATTAATCCCGGAACGCGGCCGAGCCGAGCCGACCGTGTTCACGATTTCGAGCTCCTCAGCACAGCATATTACTAACCATCCTACATGCCCAGCTTCTATCCTGATGGGCTTTCCAACAAAAAAAAAGCGGCAAGAGTCATCCGTCAGAGTCATTTTACAATTGCTGACAAGTTAGTACGCTATAGCACGCCGGCAGCACGCACCAGCAATGCATGACACTGAGTGCATGGTTTGTTGGCCTGAGCTCGCAAACCACCAAAAGGAGAAAAAACGGAACGCAGCGTTCAACCTCCTGGAAAAAGTATGGTATACCGGCGGCCCACATCACTGTCCTTGTTCTTAACATGTCAATGACTAATGGACCCTTCTGCACAACCACAAAAGAAAGAGGCCTTTGATGAGACAAAGCGAAGAACAATGAATATCGCAGGAGTTGAAGGCGGTTCCAGCATGATGAATAGCTGGCTGTCGCTTAGAGTCAAGGAAATGCCTAGTCCTGCATTGCGAAAACGAATGAATGAACAACGGCTCCCGCACGCGCAAGCTTTTTTTTTTCTTTTTCTTGTGGTGTCACGGAGCGTTTTCCCTTTTGACTTTTGAGTCGAAAGAAAAACCAGAGCACGCCGAAACACGCCGGCACGTATATATATATATATATACATATATATATATATATATATATATATATATATATATATATATATATATATATATATATATATATGCGTGATTTATCATTGTGATCATGCGCGAAGGATCAGCGCTGAGATGAGAGGTTATGAAAACAGATATTGGACTCTCCGCTGGCGGCCTTGCCCCGTCAGTCGTTGTGTGTTGCGAATTCTATAAGCCGGTGTACGAGATGGTGGGCTCGAAATATTTATTTCGCTCTGGCGTGGTCTTGTTTGTAAAAGAGCCGGGCGTTAAGACGTGAATTCGTGGGTTGATCCGTTGGTATTACGCAATACCGTAAGCGATTACGTAATAGGCATGCACGTGAAACGTCGACGTCACGAGGCAATGACAGCATCGATGAAGAAACGACAGCAACAGTGGCCAGAACAAAAAACGCCAGGCCTGCGCGGAAAGCGCAGCACAGTCACAGCGAAATCTGGAAGAGCGGCTTTTCTAGAGCGCGTTATAAACTCTCCTGTGGCTACTAATACAGGTGCATTAGCAACGTACCCACTACGCCACAAAGCGTAATTTTTGGGAAGTTTGGAAGCACCCAGCGCGACATTATTCGTTGTTCTGCGAAGAAGCGAGGTACCATATGTAAGCGATTATGTGCAGTTTGTTGTTGCGGCGGTTGATGACGATGAATAATTATGGTTGCGCCCTTTGTAATGGGTTGGAAGCTTTAAACGACCCACTAGTTACGTAATGCATGTTGTGTGACGCCCGATCGTTATTTAACTGTCCCACCACGCTTTATAACACACTTTAACCGGAGAAACGTAGAGCGAGAGAGAGAGAGAATTGACTTTATTGAGACCCTGAGGAAATGGATCATGGGAGCCTTATGGGCTTCCTTGGCCACCAACAGAAGTGCACTTGCGAGGAACCCACTACGCTATAAATCATTGTAATTTTTGAGAAGTAGGGCAGTAGGCACTGTGCCATTTTTCGTCATTTTACAGACAGCCGTGGTACCTGCTAAACGCATGTAAGGCATTATGCGTACTTCGTTGATGTGCGTGATGACGATGAAGAATTATGGCAGAGCTCTTTGTAATGGGTTGGAAGCATTCAACAACCTACTCGTTGCGCAATTCGCATTGTATGACGCCTGGTTACATAATTCGCGTTGTGCGACGCTTGGTGCTTATTTTACTCTTCTACCACGCTATATTGCATATGCTAATGTGGTTCCTTCCCGACATGAAGCCTGTATAGGACCTTTTTGCAAAGCAGTTTCAAGCACCGGCATGGCTCACAGGTTGAATACTGGGCTCCCACGCAGAGGGCCCAGGTTCGAACCTCGTTCCATCCTGGAATTTTTTTCTTATTTAGTTTTTTTTCCTATTTCGAGCGATACTGGTTACGGACACCGGCGGCGGCGGCGGCGGCGGCGGACAACTACGGCACCAAAAACGGCCGGTGAAATGATCTCATAACAGCTTTCGCTGTAAAAGTGAGATGAGCATGACCAAGCAGTTGCCCTGTTCCTGGCTTCAAAAGGCGCCACTAAGGCATAAATGTTAAGCACTTAAATTATCACATTTTGTTGCGAATGCAGATACCCCATCGGTAGATATGTGGGCATTTAAAACGTCCCACTTAGCGGAGTGTCTTACCCGGCAGCTACGACAGATAGCGAGGGTCCAGGACGTACACAGAGCGAGCTCAAGGCGTCCTGAAATACGAACACCGTTCCGAAGGATTTTTTTGCAAAGGAAAGATCTTGTTACTTCTTTAGGCATCTCGCTCTCTTTGTCTCTTTTTATGGGGATCACATTGCGCTAAGGTAGAAAAACATGGCTGATCCCTCAGTCATAGGAATCGGGATAACACGAAAGTGAAACGTGTCTTCACGGAAGCAGTGCCTATTGTGTACTGATATATGAGAGCTTGTACAATGTCTATTGGTGTAGCACTGTTTCACGTGGACGCACCCACGTTGACCCCTAGTGGCACACCTCCATCGCGACTAACGTCCATGATCATGATTTAACCGTTGTGGTAGCTGAAATCGCTAACATATACCTGGACACAGCGTAGAGTGAACCCCGCTGAAAGATGACACCAACAAGCGCATAATAAATAATGGTACTCGATACGCACTTCTACAAAAAGCCGTCAATTAAGGAGAGAAGCCGCACGATGGGCGCTTCCGAGTAATAGGGTAACCTACGCCTGTGCTCATGCATGCACTACCCATGACACTACCACACTGCGCTTCAACAACACGGGAGGCAGAGGTTCGTAGCTTGAGCCGCGAACGCGCGCAGTCTTTCCACGTGCCGCTGGCCTCTGTCTCGCTTCACCAAGGCAGGTCATTTGCCCGTCGACATCGCTGCCCTTCTGCAGCGCTTATTGCCGCTGTTTTATCAGTAGGTGCTATCGCACTGGAAGTAGTTGGCGGTGGAGAAGCACCGTTTTGCCTGTGGAAGCTGCACTACTCTGATAACGAGCCGTCGCACGCTAACACGAAGCAAAAGGCAACGCAAGTAACTGCGTCTAGGGTGACTCCCCGATGCTTGCGCAGCCTGTGTTTTTTGCTCGTATCGAGACGTTTAACCATGGCCTCCGAGAGTGCGCGCCGGCAGGAAACATGCCAGCGCGCAATCTCGGAGGCCACGCTTTAACTGCGTCGTTGCCAAATTGTTCTCTATCGGCGCTAGTAGGTGTCATGTTGCATTAGTTTGCTTCGCCGCTCACAGACGACGGCACCGCCCCGTGCCACATTGCCCCGCCATCAGAGAACACCGTGCGAAAGACAATGTCTGAGAGATATAAGGCGCGTTTGTATAGTGCCGCTCATCTGCCTCAGTATCTTAGTCGGTAGGGCACCAGGCGCTTATCGTCGCGGGCCGAGAGGTCATAGGTTCGATTTCCGGCGGCGGAACATTTTCATATAGTGTTTTCTTTCTCATTCTTTAGCATCCATTATATCAACGGCATATCCGTGAGAGAAATACGTCACTGAAGTTTTGGTGGACCCCGGCATAAAATACTTTCATGTTCAAAAAAATGGAGGCGCCTTAACCCTTGACTCTGGCGTCTGGTAGTGACAACCACCTTGATCCGCATCATCAACACCTTCTCACTCCTCTCTTTCCCACCCCACCCCTTTCCTAAAGCTGAGTAGCAGGTCAGAAAATTGATTCAGGCCGACCTCTCAGCTTTCAGGACGACCTCTCAGATTCAGGCCGACCTCTCTTAGGCGAACACCCAACCCATGGTGTACAGTTAAGGTGTTATCTTTGCTGAATCTATTATTCATTTGGTGTCAAGAGACGCAGCCCCAAAGCATGCTTTAAAACCGTTTAGTATGACAAGTTGTTTAGGCTTACTACACTCCATAAATTCTAACCTCGTTTGAAATTCTCGCACTGTTGTGGTTGCTTCATCGCATTTCAGAAATGCACCGCGGTGTAAGCCTTAGGGAACGCAAAAAAAGGATTCACGATTTAGCAACTTCACGCGTTCAAATCGCATAATGCCCATAATAGAATTTAGGCATATTGCATCCATTTATGCAGAATGTACGAAATGCCCTGGCCAGAACAGCATTAAACTGTTCAGTTACTGTGTGCGTAGTGATTCGTTAGGTGTTCTCCCAACGTACTTAGTACGCGAAATTAAAACCAAACAGCAAGCTGCCGGGAGCCGAGCTACATATTAGTCCCTGGTTTGAGGACTTCTGGCACTTTCTGGATATATAATTGCCGCGAGACAGTAAGCTTGATAGTTCCCCAAATGATTATTCAATTTGTGGTGACGCAAAAGGTTATCAAATACGTCTCTCCAACTGCTATCCCTTTTATACTGTAACCGTGCGTCTAAAAAAGAACGATATCCGTTCAATTACGATCTCACTCGCCGTTTCACCTTTTCATTCCGTGCTCACATCAATCATTCACTCTTGCTGTCGTTTTGATACGGGGTGGCAGCTCGCCTACTTTGCGTATGACCGAATAGTTGCGCTTATTCTGTAGTTTGATGACTAAATCAATAACCCCTCCCCCCCGACCCCTCCAGCCCCGCCTCACTCGGATTCAAAATACGACGGGTGGCTGCACATTACAGCCGAGTGAAGTTGCCGTGCGATCAATCATCGAAGGACACAATTTGTGTCGTTTTTTTTTTAAGAAGCAGATGAGCTGTCCCTTCCTGATACACGAGACCGTCCGCGGTCATAACTTCTCTGCAAATCAGTTCTCATCATAGGCGTACGCAGGGTCCTTCATTAATAGGGGCGGTCATTTTTCACTGCGGAGCAATCCCCCCTGCACACAAACACCCCCCATTGGTCGCTTCCGACAGAAAATAGACTTCTCAACGGATCATGACACCTTGTAGGTGAAGTAGCGAGCTTTTGGCGAGGACAAAGGGTTCGAGAAAGACACGACACTTCTTGCACTCGCAACTCCTCTCGCACTTCAACCCTATTGAAATTCACAACGGAAGCAAAAATGGAAACAAAGCAATGACGTGCTTTTCACAGTGGCCTGCATTTGGTCTCCGGCTTTTCGGGGCTAAAGGTGGCGAAATAAACAGTACTTAAAGCATAACATAAGGGGTCCTGGGGTGCTATTCTAGACATAGAGTTTCCTAAAAAACTAGAGGGGACTCTGGCGCTGCGATCGTTCAGCCACCATGGGAATGATGGGTAGTACACATATTTGCCTAATCTTCGTACTTACGGCTTCGAACGCACTTGTGACTTTGTTTATTGCTGTGTTTTGGTTTTCTTTCGGACAAAAGAATGAATCGTTGTGAACTTTGTGACCAGATTTGAATTGGTGAGCCAAAAAATGTTAAAGTGGTGAAGTGGAACTGCTGACTTTTGCTGAACTTCGTTTTGCGACAAAGCGGACGCAGGCGACGCGGAGCCAAACGGAGTCGAAAGAACGAAGTTTAGACAAATGTGTGTACTTAGTACCCATCATTCCCATGCTGGCTGAAGCGCCATGCGTTGCAGCTCCCGTAGACACTAGCGCCAGAGTTCTCTCCAGTAAGTATTGTAGGAAACTCTACGATTCTGGACACTGACAAATTCCGCCATCTTGTCAAATGTCATAATGGCGAGATTTTAGCACAATCACATACATAGGTCCCCCCTAGATACATAAGTGATCAGCAAAGGTGGTTTTCACGTTCTTCTCAGTGCTGCATTTTAACAAAACCATAAAGATTAACTTTGAACAACCGGCATATAATGTCCATCTCAACGTATATTGTCTATGTATTTTACGCACGCAGACAAGCGTAACAAGAATGGAAATATGAAATGGAATAGAGATACGAACCCATTACAAACATGCTGGAAATTGTGAGAATAAAACATTTATTTCAAACAAGTTGAGCCTCTAGCGGTTGGATCTCCTAGTCCGGAAGACCATTGGCTCTTGCCGCCGTCCGGGCTTGGTCAACCAGGGCTTGCTGCTGCCCTGGGTCAGAGCTGGACAGGGTCGCCTCCCACTCGACTAATGTAGGATTATGTTTGGCCGATATATTGGGATTCTCTTGGCACTCCCAGACCATATGGAATAAGGTGGCCAACTGGGGACAAAATTTACATTGCGGATTGTACGCCGAGGGATCTATTTTGGACAATATATAAGGATTTGGAAAAGATTATGATTGTAACCGTCGCCACGCGACCTGCGTGGCCTTATCTAATTTAGGATCAGGTGGGGGTAGAGTACGTCTACTCAGCCTAATGTGTTGCAGGATATCGGTATAGGAAAGGAGGGGCTGGGGGTCGTCCTGGTCAGCGAGAAGTTGCGTTGTGGAGGAAGCAGCGGAGGTCCGGCGTAAGAGTTCGCGGGCGGAGGCGTGAGCGAGCTCATTGCCTCGAACTCCTGCGTGCCCTGGTATCCATAACAGCTGTATCCACTGACCCTCTTGACGAGTAGCCACAGCCTGCTGCAGTATTGAATGCGCTAAGCGACCGACTTGACCTCTTGCGAAATTACGATACGCCGTTTGGGTATCCATGAGGACAAAGGTGGCTTTTAAAGCAGCGCGCACACAGATGTATGGCATCCGTCTCCTCTCCAAAGAAAGCAAACCTGCTGTATGGCGAGCTCCGTTGCCAACGTCGGAATCTTATAGGCGGCAGTTGGAAATATGCGCGACGCAGTACGTGCGTACTTCTGGAAACAAGCTTCTGCGCGTGTGAACGAATGAATCCTATGATGTACTGATGGGCTAGTTGGTGAGCCATGATTCTCGAATAGGCAGTGCACAAAAGGGCAACGAACACGTACACAAAAAAGACGCAAACATAAGCGCTGTTTGCGTCTTTGCGACGTGTTTGCGTCTTTTTTGTGTACGTGTTCGTTGCCCTTTTGTGCGCTGCCTATTCGAGAATCCTACGGAGATGTAAGCACAGTTTTTACGGCGGCGCTGTTAAGCTTTTCGTTATGCCGTGCGGAATCGAAAAGAACCTATCATCATCAGCGATCGACGCGCGCTCTCTTCGCTCTTTTCTTCATTTTCTGCTTTGCTCCCCGAACACGTGCGCCCGGCGCGCGCTCTCCTGCTGGGCGGATAGAGATAAACAATTTAATGAAAAGCTGGGAGGTGTTTGCCTGGCTGTTCGCCTGACATGCTACTCCAGGTGCTGGGTGACGATTATGATATATACAGCGATAAACGCATAACACGGAGTTTTCTGTTTGAGCGACTCAAGAAGTGCCCGCTACAGACGTTTAGCCTGATTTTGGTCACGTGATATGACGTCATAGATAGTCTTGCGACACGTTCCCGCCAAAATCCGGTGACGTGACGTCATAACTAGTCACGTGACACGTAGTGACACTTGGCCAAACGCAGCAACACTTGCCAAAACCAGGGGCGTAGCCAGAAATTTTTTTAGGCGGGGGGGGTTCAACCATACTTTATGTATGTTCGTGCGTGCGTTTGTATGTGCGCGGGTATATCTACGCAAGCAAGACTGAAAAAATTCGGGGGAGATCGACCCCCCCCCAACCCCCCCCCCCCTGGCTACGCCCCTGGCCAAAACCTACCAAACCGGGACTAGATGGCGGGCTCCAGCTCCGTTGTGACCTCGCCTTGCGCGACGTAGTGCAAGCTAGAGCACTGCACGGGCCGGATTTTACGGCCCGGGCCCGCGCCCGGGCGCGCTTTATGAAGCCCAAGCCCAGCCCGGGCGTACATGAACGAACTCAGCCCGAGCCCGGCACGGGCCCGGGCGTACTTGACCGTACCCAGCCCGAGCCCGGCCCGGGCCCATCGTTTCAAGCCCGGGCCCGGCCCGGGCCCGGGCGTTCGTTACTAAACTAATCCAGGGCGCGCTTGTTCATGACCAGGCCCGACCCGGGCCCGCTAGAGGATATTATTCGTTGATGATGATTGTTAATGATGCCGTGCGCTTTATAGCGGGCGATCGGACGGAAAATCCGGTGTGTACATGCATCGAAATGTTGCTTTGCCCGCGGGGGTAGCTCAGCGGTTAAGCTGTTTCGCTGTTAAGTCCTAGGACGCGGGTGCGATTCCCGCGGCCACGGCGGCCGCAATTTGATGGGGGCGAAATGCAAGAACACCCGTCTATATATACTTATCTGTAGGTGCACGTTAGAGAACTCGGGGTGGTCGAAATTGATCCGGTGCCACTACGGCGTGCCTCGTAATCATATCGTGGTTTTGGCATGTAATACTAAGGAATATAAATGAAGTGTACCGTATGTGTCAACCTCGAATAAAACACCGAAATCTTTATTCCTCCCAAGGGAACAACCGTGATCTCGCCCATTGTCAGTGTTGTTAATATATATATATCTATATATATATATATATATATATATATATATATATATATATATATATATATATATATACCTGATCTGGCGTGTTTATAAGGAAACGCACCACGATGTACTTGTTACTTTGACGTTTGACGAAGTCTGGTCCAGCAGACAAAACGTTAGTGAAAATATACAGTGCTAGTGTATATCTATACTGGTGAAAATAAACAGCACTTCAACTGTTTTTCTCATTTTATTGCTAAGCTTTACTAAGAGCCAGCTCTTTGCGCGTGTCACTTCAGCTTGGCACAGTAGACCTTAGACCATGCTATGTATAACGTTCGCGTGTGCTCGAAGGCCCGACTTACGCCTTTTAATGAGCGGGTCCGAGTCCGGCCTGGCCCGCAGCCTCAAGCCCGGGCCCAGCCCAGGCCCGCAGCCTCAACCCGGGCCCAGCCCAGGCCCGCGGCCTCAAGCCTGGGTCCGGCCCGGGCCCGCACTTTGCAGCCCGAGCCCAGCCCGGGCCCGCCGGAAAACGCTTCGGACGGCCCGGCCCGGGCCAGTGCAGTGCTCTAGTCGGTAGCATGCCCAACGAACGCCAACGGAACGCGATTGTGCAACTGCTTCGGCTTCGCATCGCCTCATCGTCCCTTTTAGCGGGAGATGGCGTAAATTTTTTTTTGTCAATTCTCGTCATGGAGGAATAAAAGAAATAGGTGGGAGCGTCACGTGACATTTTGAAGCCCAGCCAAAAACAATGTGACAGGGGCATGCTGGGAAATGACCCCCTAGCATGGGCGTCCGGAGGGGGGTGCAAGGGGGGGCAGCTGCCCCCCCTTGGAATTTTTGATAATAATTTTCTACGCAGTAGCAGTAAGCTAAACAGCTGGATTAGCACACTCCAGTCCCGCATATCCGCGTGAAACATCATTCAGGATTACCAGCCAAATTTGCACGTTACATACTGCTATGGACTAATCTTGCCGGTCATGTCACGGCAATGAAACAAAAGCTACCTATGCTGTATGCCTCCCTCCCCCACCCTCTGCTGAGGCACCTCCCTGGAAAAAGTTCTGCGGACGCCCTTGCCCCCTAGTGATAGGCAAGCGGTGAATTTTGAAGTATGAGGGGGGAGTGGCGGTCGAGGAGGTTGGCTTGTGGACGCTAAGCGCGCGTGCTAGTCAAATTTAGTTTTTATTTTATGAGCCCGCCAAGAAAGAAAATCAAGCAGGAGCATCACGAGAAATGAGCCACGAACGCGAGGAGCAAGCGCCTTCAGAGGAGGTTGGCTTGTGAACGCTAGGCGGGCTCCTTCCTATTATTGTTTCTTTCCTCCATGGTTCTCGAAGTCTACGACCGAGTGCGCGCGCGCCCACACACACACACACACACACACACACACACACACACACACACACACACACACACACACACACACACACACACACACACACACACACACACACACACACACACACACACACACACACACACACACACACACACACACACACACACACACACACACACACACACACACACACACACACACACACACACACACACACACACACACACACACACACACACACACACACACACACACACACACACACACACACACACACACACACACACACACACACACACACACACACACACACACACACACACACACACACACACACACACACACACACACACCACACACACACACACACACACACACACACACACACACACCACACACACACACACACACACACACACACACACACACACACACACCACACACACACACCACACACACACACACACACACACACACACACACACACACACAACACACACACACCACACACACACACACACACACACACCACACACACACACACACACACACACACACCACACACACACACACACACACCACACACACACCACACACACACACACACACACACACACACACACACACACACACACACACACACACACACACACACACACACACACACACACACACACACACACACACACACACACACACACACACACACACACTAGAAAACAAGACAAATAAAGTTAACGACGTCTTTGGTTCTTTATGTTGGCGTTTGCACGTTGCATTGTCACCGTATATCTTTCAGCAAAAGTGTGGCTTAGCACACTTGCTCCTCAGTGAACACGTGCACTGTGTCTAAGGCGTAGTCAGAGTTCTAGATGGTTACAAGATCGTATATGATTCGAAGCGACGTGTCCACGTTTGCGAAAAGTAATTGAATGCAGACCGCGATCCGACATATTGCCTCGTGCGGACGGAGAAGCGCCGTTAAGACCCTCGAAATGAAAATCGAGAATGCAGAAACTACTTTTGAGCGACCCTCTGCGGGGTCCCGGCAATATGTGGGGTATTTTTGTCGCGGTCGACAAGCGTAAACGTCAGGGCTTTTCTTAACCATGGGCTTAACGTCGAATTGGAACATTGGTCCACTTATTCTTTGCGATCCGTACTTGCGCACTTGCCACACCGTGGTATACTTGAACCCTCGGATCACGTAGGACTGGCTGGATTGCCTCATACGCCTGCAATATTGAACGTGGCCACGATGTTATTTGCGCAACAAACAGATACTCGGATGTTCCGCTACTGCGAGCGCACCTGTGACATTAGGAACAACCAGGATCAATATTCACATGAAGAGGACGAAGAGAACGCGTGCCGGTTAATGATGATGATTATTTCTGTTCGCGACTAACGGGGCTTCTCCGAGGTTAAACAGCTGCACTGTTCAACATCATGTGATGACTTCACTAGAGTTACTGTATATGCTACCTTTATGTTATGTACCTCTATATGTTACCTATATGCTACTTCACATTATCTTTGCGGCACCTGGCGAGGCGGATCTCAACCACGGGCGTCTATCTAGGTGGCCTCTGAGATGCACTACGGAAGTGCGAAGAAACAAAATGTTTGCCCAAGGAATACACTAAGGCACATGAACGACAAATTCCAAGTTGCCATTGCCACTACCTGAGTCAGGAATTAGGGCCGCCATATTTTTTCGAAAACAAAATCATATATATTAACGTGAAATGCTTTATCTAAGACATATATACTTTATATGGGCACCCTAGTCGTGTCAATTGTGCTTCGACAAACAAAGGCGTGCGCAGGGTTCCCCATCAGGGGAGGGGTAAAGTTTCATCGCAGCACCCCCCACCCTACTAAGTCAATGTATGGGGAAGATTTTGCGCCCCCCCTACCTCTTAGCTGACTAGAAGGGTCAATGTACGGAGCAGATTTCGCGCCCCCCTTCTTTTAGGTGATTAGGGGAGGCGGTGGCCTCCTCCCGCCCCCCCCCCCCCCGCCCTCTCCTTTTGCGCAGGCCTGTGCCGACAAACTTCGTTCACCGCTTCATAGAATAGCTGCTTCGGTACTGACATGTTAGGGTACACCCCTTCGATCATTGATGAGGCTGGCTTTTGTGTGAAGATTGTATACTCATTCAAGGTCATGCAAGAGTTACGAAACTTCGAGCGATGCGAGCAAGTAATATAAAATCCCATGCTCCTTGCAAACCCCCCCTCCTTCCCGCCTGTCAATATCCCGTTAGCCATACGCATCCCAACCAACCCCCATTCGTTTAGATCAGCACTCGTAATAAAAACTGGCTCGAAATGAACGTTCGTTTTGTTGGAGAGTTTAAAGAGAGGTCGGCTTTGCGTACACAGAAGGGCGCGCACAAAACGGAAGAACTCGGTAAATTATTCCCATCATTTCCGCAACGAGCGGCCGAGGATTGAATTCGCGGCCAACTTTTCCCCGATTCGAGCGGGCGGGTTGTGGCAGTGACTAATTGTTCGACGCACTCTATCTCTCACTCTCTTTCACTCTCACTCTCTATCTGCATGTACCAAAGCTGGTGCCTCCCAGCTTCCCTCCCTTTCTCTCTCTCCCCCTCCTCTTTTTTTCAAACTGTATGTCCTAAGCTGGTAAAATCGCGAGGTATAGAGCTGCTCGAGGCATTACTCATGCGCAAACGTAATGAGCTTTCACGCGTCCCCACATCGGGGCGCGCAAACTAGGTTTCGCCGCAGGAGGGGTACCAGAGGCACCTAATTTCCAGCGCGGAAAAATTGCGTCGGGTGGCACAATACGAGGAAGACCTATCGGCACGGGTGTTCGTTGGTGTGCAGCAAACAAGCCTAGAGTTTAAAAAAAAAAGTAGTGTAACGGAAAGCTTAGTGTGCGTACATGGTTGTTGTTTGTATTCCGGTTTATCGCGACTGGTTTAGGCAAATATGATCCATCACTCTGTTATCCGAACAAGGAAGTAGTTCAGGAGAAAGGGAGGCTCGAAAGATGAAAATCCTTGAACAGACGTTGTCGCTGGAGCCCAACGTTTTCGGCAAGTGGTCTTGTCTCTCTGCTGTCTTCGAAGAAGACAAGACCAGTTCTCTAAGTGTTGGCTCCAGTGACGACAACTGTTCGAGGATTCGTCATCTCGTGACTCCGTTACTTTCCATCTCTTGATATTGCTGAGGTCAGCTTGGCCTTCGTCTTGCCATAGGCTGCGGGGATTGTTTGAATGCTGACGAGATTACGTAAGCGAATGGCGATTGCGCCTAGCATTTGCGCAGCGTTACTGAAGATGAAGTACAACGTTCGGTTCACTGCAACGTTATTGGCGCATTCGGGCAATGGCGGTGGAATTTGTAAACGTGGAGAATTAAACTTTCCGTGATGTTTCTTTTTTAAATTCTTAAGGATGAGACAAGCGAAAAAGAGAGTTGTTCACATCATTAATTCTCATTTCGGACAGTGCAGTATATTACAGTTGTTACAGTCATCAAGTTGTTAAAATCGGTGCAAGAAAAGGGCCTGTTAGGTTTATCTGTCTTAATTACGATAGATATTTCTCACCCTATTCTAACCTCTCAAACCTTAATCTGATCCCATTCCAGAAACGTCGCCATTTCGGTTGCCTGAAATGCCTGCACAATGATCTGAATTCGCCTCGTTGCTCTTTATAGAACTACGTTTCATTTTCAGCTCCGTCACATACTCGACAATGTCATGCTCTAAATATTCCTCCGTATTATTCCCGTTCAGGCTTGTTTTTGTAAAGCTTTTTTTCCTCATACGATTTGCTGTTGGAATGCTTTATCCGGGAATGTACGCGAATGCCCTTTAGAGGAATTTCTTACTTCTATTGCACAGATGTAATATATGTGTAAAAGAGAACATTTTTCTTTTTACACTCCCGCTATAGCCAAATTTTGGCTGCAGTATGTATAAAAAATAAATAAGAAATAAAATATTGAACCCGCTCCGCTTCGCGGACGTTGATGAAACAGCGACGCTGGTGGCGTTCCCTTGGTCAGACTAACAAATTTTTATGTTTTGCAAGTCTTTCAGATAAGTTGTATCACTGCACTTTTTTAAACACTCTTTGTTAAGTTTTGAGGTGGTAATATAGCCACCACCTCTTATAACCACAAAGTATCACGTGACAGCGGTGTGACTGTGGTAACGCGCACTCCATTTGTTTGCCAACTGTTGCCTTCTTTTTCAATTTAGGCTTTGTGTAGTGGGATTTATCCAATTTCTGTGGCACATACCCGTTTGTTGGGCTAACTCTTGCCTTCATTTTTAGAAGACCAGTGGTGAATAGTGGGCTTTACCCTCTGTCTACGGCGCACACTCGTTCGTGACGCCCACAAGCGTTACCACGGATACCGGACGTGAAAGGTTCGACCAAGAAGAGCTTCGCTATTGAAAACAGCAACGACAGCCAGAGCAGGAAAGAGAAGTTTGATTCAGGAGTTTTGTTCACCGGAATGTAATTGTGACACACGCCAACAACAGCATGAACGAAATCTTATTCGAGTAAAAATGCTGCGCGGCAGTGAATTTTCACCCGCAAGAATAACCGTCGGAAAAGAAAGCTCCCGAGTGATTTGCTGCGGCTAAATGTGCAACTTACAACACAGGTGCGGTTTGCAGAAGCAACAACTCTCAAATAAATGTACTCGACAGAAGAAAAGACAGTACGTCATACGAGAACTTGATTTATGTAGAGCTGCCGGACCGATATTAATTTGCTCGCCTAATATACAAACTAAATATGACGGCTCTTGCAACTCGTCCTTCGTAACGACTGCTCCGCCGCGAGAATAAACAGGCGGTTATTTCGAAAAAGCTTGTTTCACGTTAGACACCCGTTTCTCTTCCCCTCTCACTTCTTTTGTTGAAAAAGATGAGTGAAATCAAGAATAATAAACATTGAACAACTTATCGTATCAAGTTTCAAAAAAAAGTTTCAAAGTGGTTCAAGTATTACGTGAGTACCTCACGAATGCCACCAGCAGTTCTCAGCGGCAGCAGTAAGCGCGCGAGCATTCAAACAAGAAAAATAATGACTACATCGTAATGTGAAAGCGCTTGCTTTTTCTTAGCTCACCACGTCGCACTGTTTCACTGGCCATGTCTTTAAAGGGCATCATTTCCTCAGCACCTTTTTTTCTTCATTGCTTCTTCCTTTCTTTTTTTTTTTTCACCAGTACACACCCAAATCAGTCCCACGATTCCTCCTTTAGAGCTTTCACCAGAGTTGTCAGACTCCACTTATTCAGCTTCTGCAGACCGGAATCCTTCCATGTTCACTGAGGGAAAAACTCGAGCAATTTCGCTTTTCGAGGACTTCTTGCCCAGTTTGATGGGGGTTTCAGACGGTTTCGGGAAGACAGTAGAAGGGGGCTAGGGAGGAGGTCAACCCAATATATATCTCGCTAACGCCAGCAGCTTTATTTTCTATCTCCTCGCGGAAGCAGCGAGTGCTCAGCTGCGCAAGAAAACGAAGAGCCTTAGAGACGACGGACATCGTATAGCAAAGTTCTGGTTCACTGACGCGCAAGCTGTACCACGTAGGCGCCATAATGCACCGCGGGCGCGATGATTAGAGTCCTCAGTCGCTTTTTTTTCCAATCTCCGGTGTGCGGAGGAAGTGCGCGTATATACGAAACCGGCTCTGGTATGGCAAGACGCGTCTTCTCTGCAGCGGAACAGAATAAGGTATACAGAAATGGAGTCAAGATCCTGTCTCTGAATGTCCGCGGCAAAAAAAGGATAAAGAAGTTCCTATATTGCTTCCGCCGTATGCGTCCGCACAAAATAAGTGAACGCTCCTCGACTTGCGAGGCGTACGGCTCGTAATTCGGCTGCTGGGTTTTCTCCCCGTGGTGAGAGCTTAACAATAAAAACGAGCGAGAAAGGCGCGAAGAAACAAAATCAGAGTGACAAGGACAACCACTGTCCATCTCAAGGAGATGCTATAGTGGTCTGGAACTAGACCAGTCTCCTTACCTCGGAGCAAGCGCAAGGATCTGGGATTTGTCAGCTGTCGGGTTTATTATTCCCCCATTTGGCCTGACTAAATTTCTGTTCCTTTATGTTCTCTTTTGTTCGTTTCAGGTCTATGATACATGAGATCAGAGGCGTGCGCGGAGTGCCCCATTAAGGGGGGGGGGGTTGAGGAAGGTCGAGTTTCACCGCCCCCACATAAATCCAGTTGATCCAGTCCGAAAAAAATTGTCTGCAATGATTGCGAAAATGAAGTGTGGTGATGACGTGGTTCTTACAAAGGCCCGCGATTGGTTCCCGGCTTTCCGGGGGTATCGTTGGGTAGCAAGAAGTTCTTGGAATGCAACATCGGAGGTCCTTGGCTGGTCTTATCGTCAAGAAACCAGCGTGGCCGTAGCCCTACGCATTAAGCAATAACGCGACAGGCCCGGCTGAGTAAAGGTACGGGCCAGAATTGGCACCCCCCCCCCTTTAGATGATTACGGAGAGGTATTGTGTGGTACTGGGTACATTACAGGTATCGGGTCAGGGTACAAACGCCTGTTAATGACATTTTAGTCGAAATCAAGAGGAAGAAATTGTCATGGGCAGAGCATGTAGCGAGAAGCCAAGATAAATTCCTGGTAGACATTAGAAGTAAGAAACTGCATGTCAAGAGAAGGCGAGCCCGCCAGGTGGAAGCAGCTAGAAGGTTGGGGGGGGGGGGGGATGATAGTAAGGAGTTTGCGGGGATAGCGTGACCGCAGCAAGCAGAGCACCAGGTTAATCAGAGGAATTTGGGAGAGGCTTTTGAGCAAGGGTGTCGATGCAAGCTAGTTGGTACTTCATCGCTAGGTTTGGTTGTGGCGTCAAGTAACAAAGTTAGCAAATTTAGATGGTTGCCACGTTTGGGTACCACGTGGTGCTTTTCATAGCTTCATATTTGTAATTGATGTGAAATAAAGGTTAGTTGCCTCTTTCCAATCGTCAAAGTTTACTAACTTTGTTATTTGGCGCTACAAGCAGGACACAGAGAGGATAAGAATAGAATAAAGGCAGGCGGTTAACCAGGACTGAGCCCGGTAGGCTACTCTGCACTGAGGAAAGGGGGAGGAGGAGGGAAGGTGTAGAGGAGGCGAGAAAAGTCACTCTTTTAGCCGGCGTAAAAGTTCTGCGTTTGACGTCACAAACGGCGAATCAGTCCGGTATCCTTGAGAAAACGCAACAGCGCTTTCGTTACCTTTCGGAACTGTGATGGGCAGCCCCATGGTCCCAATATCTTCTCGATAATGAGAGCGCTTCCGTCCAGTCGATTAAGAGCAGTGCGGAGGTGAAGCCTCTCGTTTACGTATGTCGGGCAGTAACACCCGACATGAGCAAGCTCAATAGCTTCATCAACTCAATAGTGCTCAATAGTTTCATAGGCGTAACAGTCGTCGCACTCGGCGTTTTAGGCCATCTCAATCTTAAATGAGTAGGCGTTGGTGAATGCTACACCCAGATGCAGGCGGCACAACACTGTATCTTCCTCCCGGAAAAGACCAGGTAGTAGCCGCAGTCGTAGAGATGGGTCGAGAGAATACAATAGATGGCGCGTGAACTGTGTTGTTTGCCACTTCTTCAGTGTCACGTACAACCAAACCTATAGCGAAGGGCATCTGCTCTTCTGTGACTGTGGTCAAGCTAACGATGATGATTGTGATGGACGTAGCGCAAGTCAGTGCCAGTTATCGCTATCTCGAGGCTGCCAGCCCTGGCAGGTGATATGCAAACGGAAGCGCGACCGTAAGCTTCAACATAAACGCGCCGTTTTCGTCACGTCATCGTTGACATCTCTTAGACGTCATTTCCACATCGCCATTCTGTGAGATCCACATGTACGGAACCCTGCGCCACCTTGCGATGAGTGACGCGATTCTCCCGGGAAAATGCATTCAGCTTGGCCGTGTGTTCTGTAAAGAAAAGTGTAAAATCTAGAGTTTTAAGCACCAAAACCACAACGTCATTTCTATTAATGAGAACTCACATATTAATGAGAACGTCTTTCTAAGCACGACGTATCGGTTGGGGACTAAATTTTGCCGACCTGGTGTTCTTCAACTTGGAAATAAATGTAATGACGCGATCAACTTTATTTGCGCGAAACTACAAAAAAGGTACGGGACACAGCGAAAAAAAGGCGTACTGAACATCAGCGCAAACTAGAAAATTGTTACTGCAAGAATAGACAAAGAATATATACATAGGCTACACGCATGCGCGGAGTCGCACATGTACGCGCGGCCGCCATCCAGCATTGCTGATCAGCTTTGTATGTTTTTGGCTGAGTGCTATTGACGGAGCGCTTACACGTGCGCCATGGGCAGCCGTTCTAATAGTGTATGCTTCGATTACCTCCCTTTGAAAGAAAAAATACAAAGTTAGAAAAAAACGTGGACATTTTATCAAAACGCAATCGCCGCCGCCGTGATCCAATCCGCGGCTTAGCGGTGCAATGGCTTAAGGGCTAATAATAATATCTGGGGTTTAACGTCCCAAAACCACGATATAATTATGAGGGACGCCATAGAGGAGGGCTCCGGAAATTTTGACCACCTGGGGTACTTAGCGTGCACCTAAATACAAGTACACGTGCCTCAAACATTTTCGCCTCCATCCAAAATGCAGCCGCCGCGGCCGGGATTCGATCCCGCGACCTTCGGGTCAGCAGCCGAGCGCCTTAACCACTAGACCACCGTGGCGGGGCGCCTTAGCCGCTAAGCCATAACAATTGGTCGTTCTAAACTTCGAATGGTCCTTAAAGGGCCCCTCACCAGTCTCGGAAAATACCACGAAACGAGCGTAATATTCTCTCCCGGCTTTTCTCGTCATTCTGGCGCACTTCATGACGCAGAAAAGTGATTCCCATGACGTCTATATAGTGCATACTCTAGACTGGTTCATATACGTGAAATATCGGGTGTGAATTTTTTCCCGCGTGGCTTTGCCACGCAGCCGCCCGTCCGTTCTCCATTGCCTCGCATGACTTTCGTGCGCGATCAAATGAGTTCACTTCATTTTTTTGTGTTTCTAACTGCGCAAACGGAGATAACAGCGTGTATCCGACAAGCGTGCAGTCTTGATGAGGTCAACGCTTAGTGCTGACATGGCACAAATGTTTTTAGGAAATAAGTGGCGAGGGAGAGATATGGCCTGTAGGAAGGGTAGTGAAGGCGAGGAGGAAACCACTCCCTCGTCTTTGAACGCAGGTTGGTTAGGGGCCCTTTAAACAACTTCAGCGTTCTTGACCAACACAACTGAAACCATAACCTCAAGCGATTTCGGGAGAGCGTGTGTTTTCCGTCCCACCGTTTTTTAAATTTTTTTTGACCCACCAGGGTATTCTAGTGGTTACGGTACTCGACTGCTGACTCGAAGGTCGCAGGATCGAATCTCGGCTGCGGAGGCCGCATTTTCGATGGCGGCGAAAATGCTTCAGACCCGTGTGCTGAGATTTAGGTGCACGTTAAAGAAGTCCAGGTAGTTGAAATTTCCGGAGCCCTCCGCAGTGTCTCTTATAATCACATCGTGGTTTTGGGACGCTAAACCCCAACAGTTATCGTTATTTTTTTTGTCCAAGATGCTAGTAACGGTAGACAGCTGACGCCCACAGTTTGCAGAGGTTTAGAAAACACTGCAAAGTGTGTCGCACAGTAAACAGAGTGAAAACCAAGCTTATGAGAACTTGTTTCTCAACGGTTGCCCACTCAAGCGCCCAACTCAAACCTTCCTGAGCCGTATAACACTTTCTGCGACTCCATTCATCCAGAAAAAAGGCATTTAGAGAAACTACTTGCGGCATTTCGGCTTCAAAGAAACCTGCCTCGCAATTCAGTACATGCGCTGAACTCCCACACTCTGCTGCTTACATTATGGTTAAGAAATTTCCTGTCTAATCGCAAGAAGCCCATGTTTACGCTTGGAACCCCTCGGGCTTCATTATGTGAAAGCTCTTGCATGTTTTCCGCGCCGTAATGCGTATGCGAAGGACAGGGCTTTCCTGTTGCTTAATTACCGTGCTGTGCGCTTCCTCAGAAAGCCTTGCTTGCGTTTCCTATTACCGGTTTACTTAAGTTTCGTAATACGTGAATAAAAGGAAAACACGATTAAGTAACGCTTTTCCGTGTTCCCTGTCCCTCCTGTCACCGCAGTTTTCCTTTTTTTTTCATGTTCTTCGCTTTGCAAGATTATCGCTTATGAACTTAAGATGACAAGAAACCTTGTCATCATAAGCCTTCTTTTGCTCCTCTGGGGAATCGGCAAACGTTATGGATAATTTACTGTCCTAAGTAGGTACTTTTTAAAAATTATTTGAATATGTCTTGCGTTTTCAGTTTTTTTTTTCTTTTGGCATTTGAAGGCAGCGACATCTTTCGTAAATCAATGAATGAAAATAAGAATGCAGAAAAAGAAAGGCTATCAGTTTGAAACTGGCTTCTTTCGCATGAAAACACTGTGCAACACCGGGAGCGGGCACCTAAAATTAAACTTTAAATTTTGAGCTGCAGGTTCAACGAAAGGGACTGAGTATTAAGGCGGCAGCAGACTGCTGCACAACACTTTTGCATTCAAATTAGTAATGCAAGATCTTTTTATTCACATAGGCGAATGCTTCATTGTGTGAAGGAGACAAATTGTAGAACACTTTTTTTTTTCGGTATCTTAGCGTTAGCAGATCAGTGCGTTAATTTCCATGAAATTAAAAATATTTGTTTCTTCTTGGGTGCAGAAGAACTTCAACCGGTTTGGCGCGGAACAACTTCTATAAGAACGCCAAGTTGAGTGACTTGTTCTTTTTGCACGCAGTGTAACACTTTAACGATACAGAATAAATATTGCACTACGCTGGAGGCGATATCAAGCTGTATGACGTCACGGCTATTTAGAACGATAAATTCAGGGCGGTATGGGATAAAAATATCGCCTGGGATAAAAACTAAACTGTTTTATTTCTAGCATATGAGAAAAAAACGCCAGGCCTGCGCGGAAAGCGCAGCACAGTCACAGCGAAAGCTGGAAGAGCGGCACTTCTAGAGTCCGTTATAAACTCTCTTGTGGCTACTAATACAAGTACATTAGCAACGTACCCACTACGACACAAATCATAATTTTTGGAAAGTTGGGAAGCACCCACCACGACATTATTCGTTATTCTTCGGAGAAGCGAGGTACCATCTATGAGGCATTATGTGCACTTTGTTGTTGCGGTGGTTGATAACGATGAAGAATTATGATTGAGCCCTTTGTAATGGGTTGGAAACTTTAAACGACCCACTAGTTACGTAATTCATATTGTGTGACGCCCGGTCGTAATTTAACGGTCCCACAACGCTTTATAACATACGTTAACCGGAGAAACGGAGAGCGAGAGAGAGAAGGAATTACCTTAATTAGAGCCCGAGGAAATGGATCAAGAGAGTCTGATGAGCTTCCTTGGCAACCAATAGAAGCGCACTTGCCAGGAACCCACTACGCTATAAATTATCATAATTTTTTTGAAGTAGGGAAGCAGCGAATGAAATTTCTCGTCATTCTGGCAACCCTCTACAACCAATACAACTGCACTTGCAAGGAACCCACTACGCTATAAATCATCGTAATTTTACTGACACCACGAGGAAATGGATCCTGCGCTTATGGGCTTCCTTGGCAACCAATACAAGTGCACTTGCGAGGAAACCACTACGCTATAAATCATTGTAATTTTTTAGAAGTAGGGCAGCAGGCACTGTGCCATTTTTCGTCATTCCGGAGAGCATTGGTACCTGCTAAACGCATGTAAGGCATTATGCGCACTTTGTTGATACTGTGCCTGATGACGATGAAGAATTATGGCAGAGCCCTTTCTAATGGGTTGGAAGCATTCAACAATCTCCTCGTTGCGCAATTCGCATTGTGTGACGCCTGGTTACAGAATTCGCGTTGTTCGACGCTTGGAGCTTATTTTACTCTTCTACCACGCTATATTGCATATGCTCATGTGGTTCCTTCCCGACATGAAGCCTGTATAGGACCTTTTTGCAAAGCAGTTTCAAGCACCGGCATGGCTCAAAGGTTGAATACTGGGCTCCCACGCAGAGGGCCCAGTTTCGAACCTCGTTCCATCCTGGAATTTTTTTCTTATTTCGTTTTTTTTTTTCTTATTTCGAGCGATACTGCTTACGGACACCGGCGGCGGCGGCGGCGGCGGCGGCGGACAACTACGGCGCCAAAAACGGCCGGTGAAATGATCTCATAACAGCTTTCGCTGTAAAAGCGTCTGTACACTGTCAAGCAAAATCTGCCTGATGAAAAAGGTTGCGAAAATCCATTAACGAGGTGAGAATGTAATGAATGCGAAGAGCCAAATACCTGCCCTTCCAAGTCATTTTACTACAACGCCGTGCATGAATTATTTAACGTTACAGCGCAGATCCACTAAGAAGTAAGAATGGCAGACTGGGTGTTCAGCATATTTGAAGTGTAAGGCGCGACGACGGACAAAAGGGAGAGAACAAACACGGACACCGTGTGTGTGTGTGTGTTCTCCCGTTTCTCCATTGTCGCCGTCGCGCCGTACACTTCCAATCCACTAGGAAGTATTTCGACATGTATGCTAGGCGCTTTAAATATACCACTTGTCAATGTCATGGTTTTTAATGCCGCAGCGCCTAATGTGGGCAATGCGGGACACAAAATATTGCGCAAGAAGCTACTGACGCAGAATGTCCGACAATGAGCGGTAAGACATTCGTGTTCAAATTCTCTAATAATAGTTTTTCTGTGTATTGGTAATGGCCTATGACTTGTGAGAGTTATTTATATCTCAAAACAGAAAAGTGTATGTGGTGCCACTTTATAGCACCTATATATCTTTAGTCACGAAGTAAAAAATAAAAATAAAAAATAAAAGGAAGATGACGGCATGCTTGACTAGCATGGTGTACTAGAAAACTTTATTTTTGTTCGTTTTGTTCGTGAAGTCCCAGAGGGTGGAGCCTTCTGTGCAGCGACCCATTTGCTGCTGCTACCCGGCTGGCCCGGTCAATCGGCCTTCGCTAGTCGTCCAGGGCTGTGCTGCAAAGAGAGGCTTCCCACTGGGAAGGAGAGGGACTAGGTATTCTATGTAGGATGGGCAGTTTGGGACATTCCCACGTGGAATTGTACAAGTTTGGATGTCCTCCACAGAAAGGGCATCAGTCAGGATATTGTGTAGGGTAGAAAGTGTGGCGCAGTGCAAGGTTAGGGAACGTGTTAGTTTGGAGATGGCACCAAGCAGCAGTATACAGCACGGATTAACTTTGCGCGCGGTGGAGGGAAAGTTATACGGGGTAGTCTGTAGTACTGTAGTAGGAGTATGTGTGAGTAAACAGAAAGCGCCAGTACCCTTTAATGCTGTTGTTTCCGCGGTACGTGATTGTGACTTGCGGTGCGTGGTCACAAGCGCGTAGACGTCGCGTGATTGTGGGGGTGAGGACTGTGGCAGGCAAACCGGTGACAACTGAACCTTTTATTGGGCGAAAGTATGCATGCAGCCAAAGAAAATTCTCACAGCACAATCATGGGGAACCTGCGCTGGAGTTTCCGCGGACAGGGTGCGCAGCCCTGCCGGGAATGGCCGGAAACACTCGGGCATACAAACAAATACGAGTGGCCGCTAACGTGAACCATGCCGCCGTGCGCGATCATCAAACGAGGAAAAAGAAGCGTCCGAGACAGGCGGTATTGTTGTATTCACAAATGCCACAATCAAAAATGTCTTTAATAACTGAAAAAAAAAAAAGTCCAGAGCCTAGTTGACTCCCGTCGGCCTTGCTTTCCACCGATCCACATGGGTTGGCGCTCTGGAAAACATCACAAATCTTTTATTTGAAACTGGCCTTGAAAAAGTCAAAGAAAGCACATGACAGGTTAGGTTGCGTAAGCATCGCGCCGTACATTAAACATACCGTATTTACTCGATTGTAACATGACCACGATTGTAACGCCAGGGATGACATTTCATTACGTCCAGGAAGAAAAAATAAAATTTCGGTATTGGATTGTAACGCGAGGGTGGACTTTAGGTTGCAAAAATCTATAAAAAAAAAAAACTCGCGTTCATTAAAGTAAAACGGTATTATACGTCCCTGTCACGTGCACAGCTCTACACCGGTTACAAGTCCATGACCGCTATAAAAACCGTGTTGTCTACGCATGTTCCATTGCTGATCACACACTGCATGTCAAACTCGGAACCACCACGAAGTCAATTAGCACTAGGTTCCTCAAAGGCATTTCTCTTTAAGTATCAGGCTATAGACGACGCCCGATCGCAAGTTTGCAAACGGTCTGCAGACGATGGCGAGTCGACGTCGTTAAAGCACGAGACCTGCGACATGTTTGTATTTCCGCTAACACCACTGATCTCTACTTTACACCGGCCTTTTTACATTTATTTCGCGCTTCACCGTCAACTTCAAAAACGTTGTTTGTAAAGACTGCGATACGAACATTTAGTGGGCACATGAAAGCCGTTAAAAATTTTTAGCGGCTTGCATGTGCCCAGTAAATGCTCATATCGCAGTCTTTACACCGTAAAGCAAAGCGTAGCGAAACAGCTTCTGTAATATAGTACGAGAGCTGTAACTACAGATTACGTAATTGTGATATGCTCGCTCAAAACAGCTGTCACTCACTGTGCCGAATGTTCTCAGTGCTGCCTGAGGCACTAACTATTTCAAAGCGGGCGCACAACGAGCACACTGCATACACCGTCAAGCTTGCTAGCGCTATTTGAACACACTTACCTGTAAGTTTACGTCGTGCGGTGCTTGGCACTTCGCCGAAAGGTCACAAGCGCTGTCTCTTCGAAAAACAGCTTCTTCCACGTCATAGACATACTTCTCATTGCCAATGACAGCTTCCATCCTTTCGACAGCACACACTCGCGAAGGTACCCGTCCGCACACATCAGCGGAGAATAATCGGTGGCATCACTGCTCGCCCGCTGCGCCACAGTGCAGCGAAGTGTCCCGATCTTCGCTAGTCTTGCGCGTTCCAAAGTACCTACAAAACGACGCACATCGAGCAAAAGCCGCGGTAGTGTCGAATGACGTTCAGCATGCGTTTGAACTGGTTTGAACGTGCCACGAGGTATGTGAGGGCACGTTGAAACGTGCCGTCGTACGCCTCGCGGCGGCTTTGTATTACTGGTTGTTTCTCAACTAGCTCGCCAGGGCGGCGCAGCTTGTACATTTTAGGCGCGCCACCTGGGCAGCGCTGGCTACCCATAGCGGATAATGACGGTCGCCGAAGATCGGTCCCCGCGGGTGAAACACGTCGTCTCCTGCGCATGCGCCATAGCACAATCCAGTTATTGATCCGGTGCTCCGCTTAAGCTCCCCAATGTACGTGACTTATCGCGTTCTATGGACAATCTTATTAGAATTTTTCTTTCTTTTCTATCCTTTCTATTATTTCCCCTTTCCCCCACTCCAAGTGTATGGTAGTCAACCGCGACAAAGCTTGGCTAACCTCCCTGCCTTTCCTCTTCGTTTCTCTCTCTCCCTGTGATGAGAATTGTCGACAAGGTTTGTGAACAGCCCTAGGCATTCAAGTGAGGGCGGATTTCGCCGATCGATAAGACGTGTGATAGTCTGAGACGTTGATAAAATAACATCTAGAGTTTAACGTTCAAAAATCACGATATGATGATGAGGTGCGCTATAGAAGAGGGCTCCGGAAATTTCGACCACCTGGGGTTCTTTAACGTGCCCCTAAATCTAAGTACAAGGGCCTCAAACATTTTAGCCTTCATCGAAAATGCGGCTGCCATGGCCGGGATTCGATCCCGCGACCTTCGTGTCAGCACTCGAGGTCTGAGACGTTGAAAGACTGCCACGTTGAAATAATAATTTGCGGGGCTTCACGTGCCGCCAGAACAACGATATGATTGCTAGCCACGCCGTAGAGAGAGACTCAGGGAAAATTTAGGCCATCTAGTGTTCTTTAACGTGCACTGACATCGCGCAGTACACAGGCCTCTAACATTTCGCCTCCATCGAAATGGGACCGCCGAGGCCGTTATCGAATCCGCGACCATCGGGTCAGCAGCCGAGCGGCGTTTGCACTGTACCATCGTGGTGGACGTCACATTGAAATAAGGAAAACAATTACTCGTGGGAACATTAGGGAATTCTGCGGCAAGCGCACTTTATCATAATCAAGAGCATCTTCATTTTCTGCCTCTCTCCTGGATGTTGAAACGCGCTTTTAAATAGGTCTTCGTCTGTGTTTTTCACAACAGAGAAAGATCTCGCAGTCTCCATCTTAATGCATTTGTTGAAGAGCCATGTGTAGTTCTATACGAAGTGATGTGTGAGTCCGCATGCTGTGAGCAGAACTTGGACAAAAATGTGTGCATGTGAACGTTCTATTGCAAAGTGAACTCCTGCAGGCGAACTCTGCATTGCCATGTTATTCTCTTTATTTGTTTCAGTTTGCTATATGATTTTAGTCGTTCATTTTTGTTTTGGTGCAACCACTTTTTTGTTTCTTTGCTGTACAGAACTTATAGAAATGGATTAGCCGAGGGGATACGAGCCTCGTCCTCTTCGCAGCAAGCAAGTTAGAAGAGACCAGAACAGTTGTGTGCGCATCAGGTTTACCCATACCTGCGAACATCGACACGTAACACACGTTACAAGTTAATTAGTTAAGCCTCGCTTCCGGACTCGGTAGAAGGATCCCTCGACCACGAAGTGTGGCTGCTGAGCATTGCGGGGCAGTGAACCTACAGAGCAGCGCGTAATAGAGCCCATTGTTGACGTTAGCGCGCTTATGGAGCGTCCTCGCCAAAGCGGGCCTTTGGATAGAGCACAAGCTTACTTGAAATTTATTACGGCGAAATTGATCTTACCTCAGTGAAGCTACGGAACAAAAAGGATATTAACGCTTCGGCGTCTGCGCTAATCCTCTTGTAGTGTGCAAAGTGAAATTGTAATCTTCTCGGGCTTTGTTGTTACAAGTGGCCGGTGAGGGTTTTATTACCTATATCCCATTCACTCGTCTCTGCTTTTAACCGAATCTGTCCTGTTTAGCTTCCGCACCAGTGATCTATGCATGAAAACACCTAGACGATGACTTTGCTCTTTCTGTGAATAACTCCGGTAAAGGAGTTGGGACTGTTTGTACACTAGGGCACGTGCTCACACCTCTATCGTTGCAATGTGCAGAAGCGGGTTGTTATGCGGTGAAGCGAAATTTACGAATCGAGTACCGAATATTTTCTGGGCGTATTAACGTGAAGAGTTGCGATTGCATCTAGTCCGTTTCGGGAAAGACAAAGGAGCATTTGCATTATATGAGATGCGATGACCTAGAAGATTGTAAATTACATACAAAAGCCTAGTGAGTTACCTGCGAGATAATAGAGATGACAGCCACGAAACAAGAGAAGTCCGCGCCGCCATCTGCACGTGTGGAGCTGCTCTTAATTCCTCCAAGATATTACGGTGCTAGAGGTTCGTTTTGAATAGAATGCGCGCCCGATGAGACTAAATACAAAACAAAAGAAAAAGAAATTTACTGGACACAAATGGTGGTCATTTGTGTCCAGTAAATTTCTTTTTCTTTTGTTTTCGGATAAACGCGACATGCTTGTATTAAACGAATTGAACTAAACTTTACCTCCGAATTGTCGCTCTGTGCACGATCATGCTGTCGTGTTGCGGACAGGGATGCCGTGGGTGCGATTCAGTGACGACAATGTAGCCGCTATATCAACTGATATACTCAACATTAGCCACTATTAGCCAACATTAGCGAGTACGTATATTATTTAACCTCTCTTAGTGCGCCAGTAAACACGTCAGAGAAGATAAAAAAAAGTCCAGGTTCAGGTTCGCGGGGACACTATGTGTAATATGTACCGATACCTTTTGCATCTGCGAAAGAAAAAAAAAAATGGAATGATTCACCAGGTGCACATGACAGCGGTTGCTACTCTTCACCTCGCCACTCTAGCGCGTCCCGAAGCTTGTGTCCGAGTCTTGAACGACATTACAAGTGGATGTTTGCATTAACTGGTCGCTCCGTTTCTTCTCGTTCTGGATATCTAAATTTTCTCCTTCCTTTTGAAATTAGCTTCGCGGAAAGTTTTGCGACCGGCATGTCTGTGACCACATGTCCGGATGATTTCAATGAGCAGCGTTTTGACAAACTCGGCAAAAACGCTTTTGTGAATGCAAACGCTTTTTTTCTCGTCTTTTGAGCTCGCAGATGGGGGCGAGGAAGTTTAGCTTTGCCGTTCTTTAGGTTCCGGCGAACTGAAACCGTACCCTTTTCAAGGACAGTTTGCTGAAAATTGTACAGGCATGTCTCTAAGATCTTTGATCTTCAGAAAAGCGTTTCCTTGAAAAATGCAAAAAGTTACAGAGCAGATAAAGAGATATATGGGATAGTCTAGGCAATCTTTACTTTAATCTCTCCACAGTAACTCGTGTGTGACGGGACAGAATGGCACGAAGGAAAGAGAGGCAGGACAGGTAAAACCAACGCAGATCCGGTTAGCTACGCTGGACGGGAGGAAGAGAGTGTAGGGATTTAAAGAGAACAGACATAGGGACGTAAAGATAGACATAGAGATATACATAGGGATGTAAAGACAGACAGACAGACAGACAGACAGACAGACAGACAGACAGACAGACAGACAGACAGACAGATAGATAGATAGATAGATAGATAGATAGATAGATAGATAGATAGATAGATAGATAGATAGATAGATAGATAGATAGATAGATAGATAGATAGATAGATAGATAGATAGATAGATAGATAGATAGATAGATAGATGCAGGCAGGCAGAGAGAGAGCCCTACTCACGCGAAAACATAAGAGGGCGAGCAACAGCAAGTATATTGTCACGTGGTCGTGACGACGAAGACAGCAGTCAGCACGTTCGAGATGAAACTGTTTATTTGGCCGAACTTGTGGCCGGGAAACTGTAAGTCAATCTACAGCAACACACTGATAGCGGCGGACAGAGCGTCGACCGTCGATCAACTGACAAGCGGTCAAGCGCGTCGGCTTTTATACAGGCGCTATGGAACTTTCCAGCAATATCGCTGGTGGCGGCGTTATCTCTCGACAAAGCTGGATCATTCGCGTGCGGCACGCAATCTTAACAAAACGATCTACTAAAATCGTGAAGCTTCTCGAACACTGCTTCACGGCCAGCGTCGAGCGTTGATAACCGTCCTTGCTGGTCAAACTCGAACACATCAAAATAAAAGAAGAAGCGGGCGTGGCATTGCCCCCCTCTGAAAAAGCATCGTCCCGATGCTTGCAACAGAACATGCAAAGGAAAAAACAAATGCATGCACAAATAAATTACAATAACAAAGGAAAAAGTAGAGTTCTCAGGTTCGCTAACGCGCAAAAAACGGCTTAAGGCGCACGACATGGACGACTTCAGGTCGTGCGCGGCGTCGCTGGGAGTTCGTAATGCCGTCCGGGACGACCTCGTAGTCAAGAGCGCCGTGACGTCGAAGCACCTTGTATGGGCCGAAGTATCGCCGAAGAAGTTTTTCACTGAGCCCACGTCGGCGTATCGGCGTCCAGACCCACACACGGTCACCGGGTTGGTACTCCATGTGGCGTCGTCGAAGATTATAGTGACGGCTGTCGACCCTCTGCTGGTTCTTGATGCGCAGGCGGGCGAGCTGTCGAGCTTCTTCGGCGCGTTGCAAATAGGCGGCAACGTCGAGATCGTCTTCGTCGGTGGCGGTTGGTAGCATTGCGTCGAGCGTTGTTGCCGTGCTCCTTCCGTAGACCAGCTTGTACGGCGTCATTTGCGTCGTTTCTTGCATGGCCGTGTTGTATGCGAAGGTCACATACGGAAGGATGGCATCCCACGTCTTGTGTTCGACGTCGACATACATGGCCAGCATGTCGGCGATGGTCTTGTTTAGCCGCTCGGTGAGGCCATTGGTCTGTGGGTGGTACGCTGTGGTCCGGCGGTGGCTTGTTTGGCTGTATCTCAGTATTGCCTGAGTTAGGTCAGCAGTAAACGCCGTACCTCTGTCGGTGATGAGGACCTCTGGGGCGCCATGACGCAGGAGGATGTTCTCAACGAAGAACTTTGCTACCTCGGCGGCACTGCCTTTGGGCAAGGCCTTCGTCTCCGCGTAGCGGGTGAGGTAGTCAGTCGCTACGACGATCCACTTGTTGCCGGAAGTCGACGTCGGGAACGGCCCCAGTAGGTCCATCCCGATTTGCTGGAACGGCCGGTGAGGTGGTTCGATTGGCTGCATAAGTCCCGCTGGCCTAGTCGGTGGTGTCTTCCGTCGCTGGCAATCTCGGCAAGTCTTGACGTAGTGGGCGACGTCGGCAGCAAGGCGTGGCCAGTAGTACTTTTCCTGTATTCTGGCGAGGGTGCGGGAAACACCGAGGTGTCCAGCCGTCGGGTCGTCGTGTAGGGCCTGGAGGACTTCTGGTCGCAATGATGAGGGCACGACAAGAAGGTAGTCTGTTCGAAGTGGCGAGAAGTTCTTTTTCAGGAGAACGCCGTTCCGTAAGAAAAACGACGACAGTCCTCGCTTGAATACCTTCGGAACAACGGCGGTCTTGCACTCGAGGTACTCCATAAGGCCCCCCAGTTCCGTGTCGGCTCGTTGCCTTTCGGCGAAGTCGTCGGCACTTATAGTTCCGAGGAAGCAGTCATCGTCGTCGTCTTGCGGCGGCGCGTCGACGGGGGCACGAGAGAGGCAGTCGGCGTCAGAGTGTTTTCGTCCGGACTTGTACACGACGGTAATGTCGAATTCTTGAAGCCTCAAACTCCATCGTGCGAGACGACCTGAAGGGTCCTTCAAGTTAGCTAGCCAGCATAAGGCGTGATGGTCACTGACAACTTTGAAGGGCCTGCCATAGAGGTAGGGGCGAAACTTTGACGTAGCCCAGATGATGGCAAGGCATTCCCTTTCTGTTGTGGAATAGTTGGCTTCTGCCTTGGATAGTGACCGGCTAGCATAACTGATAACCCTTTCAAGCCCGTCAGTCTTTTGCACAAGGACGGCACCGAGTCCTACGCTGCTAGCGTCGGTGTGTATTTCAGTGTCGGCGCAATCGTCGAAATGCGCAAGTATGGGTGGCGTCTGCAGGCGTCGTTTAAGTTCCTCAAATGATTGCACTTGCACCGTTTCCCACCTGAATTCCACGTTAGTCTTCGTGAGAAGCGTCAGTGGTTCGGCGATGCGTGAAAAGTTTTTGACGAAGCGTCTGTAATAGGCGCATAAGCCGAGAAATCGGCGCACGGCCTTCTTGTCGGTGGGAGGCGCGAAGTCGGCGATGGCCGCTGTTTTCCGCGGGTCTGGGCGCACTCCAGACTTGCTGATCACATGGCCCAGAAACAAGAGCTCGTTGTACGCGAATCGGCACTTTTCTGGCTTCAGGGTCAGTCCAGAGGCCTTTATTGCTTGAAGTACTGCCTCGAGCCGCCGGAGATGCTCGTCGAAGGTCGAGGAAAACACGACGACGTCGTCCAAATACACAAGGCACGTCTGCCACTTCAATCCGGCCAGTACAGTGTCCATGATGCGCTGGAACGTCGCAGGTGCCGAGCAAAGACCGAAAGGCATGACCTTGAACTCAAAGAGGCCGTCGGGTGTTATAAAAGCCGTCTTTTCTCGGTCTCTCTCGTCTACTTCGATCTGCCAATAGCCGGTCTTGAGGTCCATCGATGAAAAGTACGTCGCGTTGTGAAGTCGATCCAGGGTGTCGTCTATCCGTGGGAGGGGGTACACGTCCTTCTTCGTGATTTTGTTCAGGCGCCGATAATCAACGCAGAAGCGCAGTGTCCCGTCCTTCTTCCTCACTAACACCACGGGTGACGCCCACGGACTCTTGGACGGCTGGATGATGTTGTCGCGTAGCATCTCGTCGACTTGTTTCTTTATCGCGTCGCGCTCTCGAGTCGAAACTCTGTAGGGGCTCTGACGGAGTGGTCGAGAATCTTCTTCTGTTATAATGCGGTGCTTAACAAGGTGCGTTTGTCGTACCCGCGATGACGACGAGAAACAATCCTTGTATTGCAGGAGCAGGGTTTTGAGCTGGTCTTGTTTGACCTTCGCAAGGTTCGGGTTGACGTCAAAATCCGGTTCGGGACCTCTATTCGTCGAAGCAGGTTCGGCAGCATCGAAGAGGGCGAAAGCATCGCTGGCGGCTACACATTCGTCAATGTAGGCAACCGTCGTACCAATGTTGAGGTGCCTATATTCGTGGCTGAAGTTTGTCAGCACTACCTTTGCTTTACCGTCACGCAGTTCGGCTATACCTCTTGCGACGCAAATTTGACGGTTCAGGAGTAATTGCTGATCGCCCTCGATGACGCCTTCAAGGTTCGCAGGTTTTTCGGTGCCGACGGAAATAATGACGCTGGAGCGGGGCGGAACGGTCACCTGCTCTTCTATCACATTCAATGCATGGTTCCCTGGCGTCGCGTGGGGCGGGAGCGCTTTGTCTGAGGTTAGCGTTATCGACTCAGATTTCAGGTCGATGACGGCGCCGTGGTCACTTAGGAAGTCCATTCCAAGTATCACATCCCTAGAGCAATTTTGTAGGATTACAAAGCTCGCAGGATAAGTCCGGTTATTGATGGTGACTCTCGCCGTGCAGACACCAATCGGCGTTATCAGGTGGCCTCCAGCTGTCCGGATTTCGGGTCCACTCCAAGCGGTCTTTACTTTCTTCAGCTTGGTGGCGAACGGTCCACTGAAGACAGAATAGTCGGCTCCGGTGTCGACGAGAGCTGTGACGCTGTGGCCGTCGATAAGAACGTCGAGGTCGCTAGTTCGTCGTCTCGCGTTGCAGTTAGGTCGTGGCGTGGGGTCACGGCTACGTCGGTTTGTTCCGCTGCTTCCCCGTTGCGTCGTCAGGTCTACTTCGGTCCGCGAGGTTTCATCGGCAGGACTTCGTCTGCTTCGCGTCGTGTTCTGCAGGTCTCCTCGCGTTGTCGTCGTCGGCGGCCGCGGAGGATCTTCGGCATTTCGTCGTGCAGCAACCGCACCTCCATCGGTTGCTGCCCTTAGTTTTCCGGATACGGGCTAGGCGACCGGCCCCGGTTTGGGCCAGTGTACTGCCGGCGGTGCGGTGACATGTAGCGGCCGGGCGACGGCGAGCGGGAAGGTCGTCGTTCTTGCCACTGTGTTCCGGTGAGGAAGTCGTCGATGTCGCGAGGCCGTTCGCCTGGCTGGGGGCGCGGCGCGTTGACGGCGAATCCGCGTAGCCCCATCTGACGGTACTGGCAGCGGCGGTAGGTATGGCCGGCCTCCCCGCAGTGGTAGCAGAGCGGGCGGTTGTCAGGGGCGCGCCAAACGTCGGTCTTCCTTGGGGCATAGCGCGGGGCATAGCGCCGGGCGACAGGAGGACGGTAGGGCGTTGGTGGTGGTGGCGGCGGCGGCGTCTGGCGGCCGAACTGCTGCGGCGGCGCGGCGTCATGACGTGGACGAGGAGCGGGGGCGTTGCGTCGGGCTGCTGCAGCATAGTTCATTGCTTGCAGCTGCGGCTGCGCTGCATCGGGGGTGCCCAGCGACTGCTGGATTTCCTCGCGGACCATGTCGGCGATCGAATCTACTTGAGGCTGCGCTGAAGGCAACAGCTTGCGCAGCTCCTCCCGCACTATCGCTCTGATGGTTTCCCGTAGGTCGTCGGTGCCTAGCGAGTGCGCTTCTGTGTAGCCTGTCGACAGGGTTGAGCGGTTGTATTGCTTCGTCCTAATCTCGAGGGATTTTTCAATTGTTGTAGCCTCCTTTAGGAATTCGATGACAGTTTTCGGTGGGTTCCGCACCAATCCTGCAAAGAGGTCTTGTTTCACTCCCCGCATAAGGAAGCGGACCTTTTTTTCCTCAGGCATCGCAGCATCAGCCAGGCGGAAAAGTCGCGTCATCTCTTCCGTGTAGATGGTGACCGTCTCATTCGGTAGCTGTGCTCTTGTCTCCAGCAAAGCAGCGGCCTTTTCCTTGCGGACGATGCTCGCGAAGGTATTAAGGAACGTCGTCCGAAAGAGGTCCCAGGATTGAAGGCTCGATTCATGGTTTTCGAACCACGTCTTCGCGGCGTCTTCTAAGTAGAAGTAGACGTGGCGCAGCTTCTCTTCAGTGTCCCAGTGGTTGAAGACGGCGACTCGCTCGTACGTCTCCAGCCAGCTCTCCGGGTCTTCAAACGACGATCCACGGAAAGTCGGTGGCTCCCTTGGCTGTTGCATCACTACCGTTGTAGGTGGCAGGGGGTCTGTCATCGTCTCGGCGGTCGATGTGACGGTCTTCGGCTGCCTGGTGTTTTCGGGAAGGAGCCCGTACTCTGGTTGTAGTCCCTTCTGCCGGCGGCTGGTTCGAGGATCCGGGTTGTCCTTAGCGTCGTCTTCTTCTCGGCTTGGGCTTGGGTCAGCGCCCCGCGGTGGCGTCCGGATCATGAAGCAGCACCTCCACCAGATGTCACGTGGTCGTGACGACGAAGACAGCAGTCAGCACGTTCGAGATGAAACTGTTTATTTGGCCGAACTTGTGGCCGGGAAACTGTAAGTCAATCTACAGCAACACACTGATAGCGGCGGACAGAGCGTCGACCGTCGATCAACTGACAAGCGGTCAAGCGCGTCGGCTTTTATACAGGCGCTATGGAACTTTCCAGCAATATCGCTGGTGGCGGCGTTATCTCTCGACAAAGCTGGATCATTCGCGTGCGGCACGCAATCTTAACAAAACGATCTACTAAAATCGTGAAGCTTCTCGAACACTGCTTCACGGCCAGCGTCGAGCGTTGATAACCGTCCTTGCTGGTCAAACTCGAACACATCAAAATAAAAGAAGAAGCGGGCGTGGCATTATCAATGACTGCAGAAACATTTTACCTCGAGGTGTGAGAGCAACTATGTTGAGTATAGTGTTCAAGAATAATATCCAGGAGAGGAAGGTGACGTAACCTTGGATAGAGAGTGACAATTGAAGCTTGAAACCCTGATTCTACTAACTGCGCGGGGGTACGTCTCCATGAAGTGCTAACATTGGACCACGATAACGACAAGGAAACTTACAGAGGAATAAAGGAATACGTTGGAGCGTTGTAGACGAGTAGACTATAGCATTGTGAGTTGTCCCTATCTATAGCTATGGCGCATACCTGTATGGACACCACTACACGGAGTGAATGCTCTGATGTGCCATTCCATGAAGCTGCGACTTGGGATGACATAGAAGGCTGCAGGCATAGGACACACCGAAGAAACAGCTGAGTGGCATGCAGGAGTGGCTGAATAGAAGAGTGGCTGCATTTTTTTATAACTGTAGCCTTGTCTTAGCCCATGGGTTCGGCAAGTAAGAAAAGCAGGATTGTCCTCATGAATGCGAACTAGAACTCCTAAAGCTTTAAAACCGGCTGCTTCACCACGGCTACGTGCAAATTTTAAGGTTATACGAGAGAAGACTGTTCAGAAAGCGCCCATCCAAGCAACAACACAAACCTAGTGCGAGGATCAGCTGGCAGTTCTATAGGCTGAAGACCGACAATGAGTGGTGGACCAAATAAGGCTATCAGCACAGGTCTATGGTTATCTGGAATGAGGTGACAGCCCACCTACTGAAATCGACAGTTTGGCCTCCTGAATAAAGCTCATTCGCTGTACCTAATGGTTCATTCTGTATTAGCTAACGGAGGTTCGCACTTTAAAAACTCAAAGGGTCTCTTATGCGTTCACCTACGACGACTGAAGGCGAAAGCCATCTTCTCTCTCATTTTTATCTCAACCGATTGTATTAATTTTCCCGCCCCTGAAAGCTCTCTGCACCTAGAGTAGTTTTGCACTGCCTCCATGATCGTAGGCACAGCAAGCTTTGTTAACCTCACGTGCCTCCGGGATCGGTTCGCCTATCACCAAGTTACTATGTCTAAGTGACGTCACTATGACGTAATCATGACGTCATTGAGTGAGGTCATGGCATGACGATGACCTTTTGCATCACTCGTGTTGAGGCCGACGATCCCTTTTCGTGTTTGATGAGGCATTTAAGGATATCGCCTTAATAAGGTCCCCATTCATTCATTCATTCATTCATTCATTCATTCATTCATTCATTCATTCATTCATTCGTTCGTTCGTTCGTTTGTTGAAGTCACCACCATAGAGAAATGGCGGCACACGATTACTCGAGCTATCAAGTTCGGTAACACGAACGCCATATCTCTTCAGTGTGCTGAAGGGAAGGATTGCAAAAAGTTTGAGAGATGGCTATGAGCCACCGCGTCGCTCAAAACTTAAGCGAATGCCGCATAAGATCGGTATCCACTGTGGAGAGGCCAATCATAGCGGATATCTTAATCCGGATTTAACTAGCTGCGTCGCGACAAGGACGAGACCAGTTGCAGCTCATCAGTAAGCATTACGGGAATCGCGGATCGGCTTGCTGTGTGCTTGAAAGTTCAGCGACGCGAGTCGCTGGAACATGAAACCGTGGCCGTGATTGGAACTTAGGAAAGATTTTCAACTAATCAGCTTCAAACTAAGATTTTTTGCCCACGACTTTCGCCAGAAAGTTGTTTAAAGTAGGTCACGGTAATCAAACTTCTTGAATATTTTGAGTCCAGTAATACGCCGTTGCTAACAGTATTTAGACTGCAATACCTGTTGGGCCGTACTTAGGTTACGCAGCCTAAAAGCACAGATTTCAGGGTTGAACATGAAGTCAGAGTGATATTACTGTCCTCTTCATTGCTTCTTTTGGAACCCTATTGTCATAATAACTGTTTCACTCATCTGGCAAAAAATACCACCATCAGTTGCACTATGTACGTGGATAATAATTAGTACTCACTTGCTCATGTTTTGTTTGTCTCTTCGAGTGCACATCTTAATTGCTTAAGTAAATGGGCACGTTAAGCACAAATACTTTTTCAAGTGCGTTTTTACAGGGCCATTGACGAGGTCTTAAGGGAATACGCGCACTAATGTGCGCGTCTTCATGAAGTTTTTACTGTACATTGTAGTCAGGTACTTCATATAAGTGCTCACGGAGTCATAAATGTTTCGTTGAAAACACACAGCTGTCTGGCTTTGATAGATTAAGTTGGCTTGAAAGAAGGGGACACAGTAATAAAGGTTTATTCCTGTGACTGGTGTGAGTGTGTGTGTGTGCATTACTACTTGAGCGACTCTTAGATTTTAGCCAGCTTATTATGCAGGAAATATATAAAAAACACCTTGTTTTAGCTGCTGCAATTTTTCACGTGGCACAATTTATTCCTCCTGACAAATACTCGCCGTGTCCAGATTTAAAACTGTCTGCAACAGGCCGTGGTAGCCCTGTGTGTTCAAGGGGTTTCCTTGCTGGTTCAGGAATAGTGTGTGTGTGAATACCGGCCACAGCCACGAAAATCAACATTGTAATGTGGAGGGAAGAGAGATGGTGTAATTACGAGTCTGAGTATGGTTCAGAATGTTGGCGTTGGACAACGTTAGCTAATGAAATATGCGTTACGATGTCAGGTACTCGTCACGGTGGTCTAATGGTTATGACGACGATGTCAGGTACCAATTATTGCTGGCGAAATGGTCGGTGACCATTTATTTTTGAACTTTAGAACCAGCGCTAATTGTGTAGATGTTCAGAAAGCATCACATTTTACAGACGTGCAGGGGTTTACACGCCTTCCTGTTCCAAGTAAGTAACCTAACAAGTGCAACATACGATTGCTATCCTGAGGTGTAAATAACCGGCGCCATGCAGTATCGTGAGAAATGACCCTATGCCCGTACGGTTTTAATGAAGGAGACGGAAACGGGCAGCGGTTGGGATTGAGCACAGGATTCGTGGGTTCTGCAGCGGCGCGAGGTCGCTGCTATACGTGTGCTGAGCCACGGAGCGTGTGGGCAGTGGGCCACCAACGCTTTTAGGGGCGAAGCTCCTTAAAGCGGCACCCGTTCGTCCCTCGTAGTAGTGCGTAACCAGTCGTAACGCTAGTACCAGATCTTGACCTACAAGATGGTGCCGGTGGGAGATTTTTCCTGTGCATTGTTGAACAATAAAAAATTCGCAGCGTGCGCGTTAACTAAAAGCCGAATTCTTCTGTCTCTCATTCCCCATTAGCAGTCATT
Source organism: Rhipicephalus sanguineus (assembly GCF_013339695.2). Taxonomy (NCBI): domain Eukaryota; kingdom Metazoa; phylum Arthropoda; class Arachnida; order Ixodida; family Ixodidae; genus Rhipicephalus; species Rhipicephalus sanguineus. The sequence goes on along the minus strand of NC_051185.1, from coordinate 43,745,506 downwards.
GGCATGTTCCAGTAGGAAACGTTAGTAGAAGTAGAAGTGTAGGTGTTAGCTAAAAGCCGACTTCTTCTGTCTCTCATTCCCATTAGCAGCCATTGTTTACCTCCATGGTTGTGCCTGGTGAGATTTCACCTGTGCGTGATTAAACAATAAAAATTTTGTTCAAAACGCCGTTGATTGATGAAATAAACCAACGAAAGACGCCAGATGTATTCTAAAAGCAAAACGAAAGAACGCCAGATGTTTCTAAAGCAAAACGAAAAGACGCCAGCTGCTTAACGAAAGACGCCTAAAGCAATGGTTTTCTAAACAATGAAAATTCACAGCGTACATGCAAAATTAAAGTGAGCTGCAAGTCGTCATAACTCTCATCGAACCTTTAGAATAAACGCGCCCGATCTCACGTCGGTGATGATGTACTGGGCAGAATTCACGGAAGATTCACGGTTTACCGATGAACCTCCGCAGCTTCGCCCACTCATCATCATTCACTCCGTGGATATGCTGTGATTTTTTTTTTTTTTGATGCCGGCGTAACTCAACGCGATCCAAACTGAATTTAACTTCGCGCCGCAGGATGTCCGAACTGCTCTACACGTGTCAGCTTTCAGCTCTAGATGAGTTTACATATCAGTGCATGCCCTAAAAACGGCAGCGCTGAAAATATTCACGTCATTTCTGGACGACACAGAATGGCTATGACAAATTAAGCGTAGGGAACGAAACGCCAATATGCCTGCACGCTCGCTAATTACAGTTCCACGCAATCAACCAAGGAGCACATGCGAAGAAATGAACTGTAGGAAATACGCATCTGTCACGCCGAAACTGAAACCGAAACAAGTTCATCGGGCGCAGTAACACTTTGGCGCAGTAACACAGAGCAGTTAGCTCCGCCCCCGTAGCTTTCCCTTCATTGCCACGGAAAGTTGTCCCCTAGTATAGGCTTGCAGCTTAAAGGGCCCTTCACCAGGTTTGACAACTTTGAGCTGACGAGCGCAATGCATGTATTGGGCGTTCACGATTACGTCTGCCAAAATTTGCAACGCTACGAGCCGCGTAAATGCATCAAATTTCAAGCTGAACGCTGCTTGCCCTTCTTCTCGTGGACGCGCGCCCAGAGAATGAGGGGATGACGTACAGAGTCGTCCACATTTAAGCTGAACACCTCATTAGTATTCAAGACCTCATTGAAGCTTTTGTTTAATACATAATTCAGAAAATCATTACTGTGTTTGTCGACATCATGATTAGACGTTCTATAACGGGCATTGCACTCGTGAAGCATAAGAAACGTTGTAGTTTTACCGGTTTGAATACTAATGAGGTGTTCAGCTTAGATGTGGTCGACCCTGTACATGGTGGAATGGCCCTACGTATATGGTAGTGCTGTGACGTCGCTTCTCTACGTAGACGACTGTGCTCTGATGTCGCCAACAGTAGCACGTGACACTGCGATAATTATTTGACACGACGTGTAGCTTGTGTAATTTGTTGCTTGAATGGATGAATAAAACTTTAGAGCAATAATAAAACACACAAACGGAATGTGTGCGTTTTCTTTTTTTAATTTTTACTGCGAATCGCAGCGACATTCGAGACTAATCTACCTCCGTTTCGCACGCGTTCGTGTTCTCGCGCATTGCGCATCGTGCAGACGCCACCATTAACAACGAAACTAATTTTCTACCGCGTTCCAGCGCTCATTAGGCTCATTTATCCTCCCGCGTCTAACTAGATGTTCATGCGGCACACCGCTGGTCTCGCGTCCGTACAAGTGTCACGGCTTTCGTGCTAGTATTAGGTTGAAAGCCAAGTGATCGGCGAGAGCGCATTCGGCACACTTGCAGAGATGAAGCGCAAAGGACGCTGCCACAACACCGCTCGCGTCTCTGGGACTCGGGCTGGTTCGGGCACGTCATGCACTCGTGGCATTGCGTGCGCATGACGTGTTCATGCGTATGCGTTATGTGATCCTCCTGCTCGCGTGCCGAAGAGGGCAGGGAAGGGATTTGGCTTGCGAAGGCTACACGGGGCGAGCGGCAGGGGTTTGCAGCTCGCCTCCTCGCATCATGGTTTCGCGCCGCTACAAATTATTGTTTTTCTCAGCTTCTAACGCACCTATCTGAAAAATGCTTGTGGCATAATGCTCTTTCTTGGGCTCGCAACAACTTCCAATGTCTAACTAAAATTTGTTATGGCACCTGGTGAGGGGCCCTTTAATAATATATTATTTGTACAACGGGGGGAGAGTTCGGGATTTCTGGCAATCAAGACGACCGACGTGACCCATAGTGTAGGGTTGCGCGAAAGAACAAGGACGAAGGGAAGTGGACAGGACGGCCCGTCCTGTCCACTTCCCTTCGTCCTTGTTCTTTCGCGCAACCCTACGCTATGTGTTCACCTGTGCACCAACTAGCCCAAATGAGAGCTTTACTGGACGTGATCCAGTTTAATAACTGCAATGATTACAACTAAATAGTGAATAGCAAAGCACCTTTTGATACTTGCCGGAGAAGTAATTAAGACGCTTATGTAGAGCGTTATCAGGATCATAAGGACAGCTCTACGGTTGTGATTGACCATACCTTCGAGTAATGTTTGTCAGACATTTCCAAAGTTTACCAGAGTAATTGCTGCGGCTGTGCTTGATAACATGTGGCCTTGCTGAAATGTGATTCGGCTCCATTAGCGGTCGCTCCAGGTGGACTCTTAGTGTGATTATTATGAACAGCTGACCGCAGTGGCAGTACTAGAAGGTCGCACACCTCCCCTCCTCCCCCACCCAATGAAAAAACTCTTGCCTACGCCACAGGCTGAGCGCTCTCCCACTGTATTGCATCTAACACTTTCTATTAATCATTTCAAAGCCGATGGACTAGATGTCTGTCCCTCGCTCTGTCATGTAAGTTACTTATCTCTAAAATTAAGTGTTTGAAACAAAGCAATTTTTTTTTTTTTTGCGGCGCTGGGTTTGTACCAAGGAGGATCAAAAAAGGTGGTTGATCCCTCCGTCACAGGAATTGGAATAACACGAAAGTAAAGCGTGCCCTTGCAGAAGTAACTGAATGTTTACTGTACATAGATATAAGAGAGTTTGTACAATGTATATTGATGTCTGACAGCTCTAGCACCGTTTAACGTCGATGCACCCACTTTAATGATTGGTGGTGCACCTGTATCCCGACGACTAACGTCCATGTTAAATGATTAAACGAACGCTTGTGGTAGCTGTAGTAGTTAACGGTGAAAGCGTCTTCAGGGAACGAGGTGTGATAGCCAAAAGAGCGTCGCATATTGGACGCAGATCTTGGTCTCCATACCGCGGCATGTTAAAATGTGATTGAACACCACGGCCAGACTATCAACAAAAATAGGGAAACGGAAAGCGCGTTGTGCCAGCCCGGTAGCCCGGCTGCGATTTTAGGGGCGAAGCTCCTTAAGGTGGCACCCGTTCGTCCCTCGTAGTCGTAGTAGTCGTAGTGCGTAACCAGTCGTAACGCTAGTACCAGATCTTGACCTCCAAGGTGGTGCAGGTGGGAGATTTTTCCTGTGCGTTGTTGAACAATAAAAAATTCGCAGCGTGCGCGTTAACTAAAAGCCGAATTCTTCTGTCTCTCATTCCCCATTAGCAGCCATTGGCATGTTCCAGTAGGAAACGTTAGTAGAAGTAGAAGTGTAAGTGTTAGCTAAAAGCCGACTTCTTCTGTCTCTCATTCCCATTAGCAGCCATTGTTTACCTCCAAGGTAGTGCCTGGTGAGATTTCTCCTGTGCGTGATTAAACAATAAAAATTTTGTTCAAAACGCCGTTGATTGATGAAATAAACCAACGAAAGACGCCAGATGTTTTCTAAAAGCAAAACGAAAGAACGCCAGATGTTTCTAAAGCAAAACGAAAAGACGCCAGCTGCTTAACGAAAGACGCCAGATGTTTTCTAAAGCAATGGTTTTCCAAACAATGAAAATTCACAGCGTACATGTAAAATTAAAGTGAGCTGCAAGTCGTCGTAACTCTCATCGAACCTTTAGTATAAACGCGCCCGATCTCACGTCGGTGATGATGTACTGAGCAGAATTCACGGAAGATTCACGGTTTACCGATGAACCTCCGCAGCGTCGCCCACTCATCATCATTCACTCCTTGGATATGCTGTGATTTTTTTTTTTACCCGTATGCACTCACCCCTTTTTTCTCGGGGCGAGCGCGTGAGCGGGGAACGCGGTGTTACAGCCAGTTGAGGCAGGCGCGTGTCGCAGAGCTATGTTTGGTTTGGATTAGCTTGATGCTATGAGCGAGGCCGACGCTTTTACGATTCTTGGACTAAGGTTGCCACCTCGCGGTGTGTTAAGGCATTGACAAAATTGAACTTCTATTGAAAACGCGCCGAATGGGACGGACGTGTAACGCGTTGCAGGTGCTAATCGCGGAGACCACAGTAATGACGAATTACCTTACTTTACCGCTCCCAGAGGGCAACACCACTCCGCCGACCGGGAGAGTGGTAGATATAAAAAGCGCGTTTGTAAACACGCTAGAGTCTGTGACCGTGGCGCAGTGAAACAGCAATTCCATGCGAGCTACCCAATCGGGTACATCCTTTTGCATTTTTTTCAATTCAAGAAACGAAGTCAGCGTCTCACAAAAGTAATCTATGGCTCGCCGAGCACCAACATCAGCGTTACGTACAGCCATTCGGGACCTCCAAATGCTATAAAGCGCCAATAACATTGTAATATCATAGGGAAATCCATCATCATTTTCAATCATCAAATACCTATTGTAGACAGGATGTACTCTCTTCTCACGGTTGAAAACTGAAGCCCTGCAATAAAGACAAAAAAAAGACCGTGGCGCAGTGGATAGCGTGCCCGGCATCTGTTGTTGCCGACCGAGTAGTCGTGGGTTCGACGCCCGTTGATGGAACTTTTTTCTTTGCCATGTGATCGTGTAATTTTTTTCGACGTCATTTCCGTGACGGAAATACGTCACTGAAGTCTTGGTGGGCCCCGGCAGAAAACATTTTCGTGTTAAAAATTAAGCAGAGGCGAAGCACGTAGGGAAGGGTGTTACAGCTCCAATAACGTGAAACCTGTGGAGGGGCGAAGCATGCAGTGTGCACCGATGTTTCCCACCGCAAAATCACTGGTAATGGGCAATGAGAAACAGAACCACTCTTCTGAGAAACAGAAGAAAGATTAGACAAAGAGATCCACAGTCCGCTTTTAGTTAACGTGCACGTTGCGAATCTTTATTGTTCAACTACACAGAAGATCTAGTGCCTTTATATACGGGGTGGCCGGTGAACGGTTGTGCAGAGTCATGCCAATCATAGGAATTTATTCCTAGATCTAGGGATTTTCTGTCTGTTTCAGGGATTTGGCGTTCTTTTATTGAATGCAGGGATTTTTGTAAGGCTCTGGATATGTTACATTAGACGGCCTAATAACGGGCGCTTCTGAGTAATCACGCGTATTCAGCTAGAAAGGCTCTAAAAAACAGTAGTTTTCGCTATTTGCTGTTTTGCATTTAAGAGAGCTTTGGCGTTCTGCTGGGCCGAGTGAAGGCGACAGCAGTTCTATGACGCGAGATTATAATAAGCTGAATACTGGGGGGAAATGAAACTTTGTTGTCATAAAGTGCTTTTTATGCACGCGCATATCATCGTGAGCGCCCTTAGTGATTGCTGCTCTCGGAAATAATGAGAAATTTTGTCTTGCAGTGCACATGAAAACTTGTCAAGTTCACGCTCGTCGCGTGCCTTCACCGTGCAATGCCTTCATGTCTTACGACTTCTGGACCAGTAGACCTTGATATGAGATCAAAAATAGGGCTCACAATTGGGCAAGTTGGTACGGATTCGTTATTATATGACAACGCAGTGACGGAAAGAGACAAAAAGTCTGTTTGTGTGTTTTCAGTCTTTCAGTCGCACCGTTTTCATAGGAACAAAAATAGTGGCGAAAACTTTTGGCCATGTGGGAAGCTGATCAAAAGTACACAGGATGGCTATCAGCAAATAAAAAGAAAGGGCCCTGTATGTCTACTGCAAATCATGCAACACTGATTTAAAATGTGGAAAATTAGAAACTGACCGCCACCTCACAAGTTGCTGGTACAAGAAAGGATCTACAGACATGCGATTGAACCGAACGATCACATTTGTGCCTTCAAATAGTGGGCAAGTGAACTTGACCAATTTTTCTGTCTCTGTAGCAACTGGCACCATCTGCAAACCCTTTATGTGCAATTACTCCACAGAAAATGCAGAAAAATGCCCTTCAGTGGCTGTTAATACGATGCATTTTACTTCAAATAGGATTCAGATTATTGTGCCACAAAGCGAGCAACCCTTATACCTTGTTAAACGTGAATTACACTGAATGATGACATGAAAAACTTAATCTAAGGATTTTTCTTGCAATCTAGGGTATTTTCAAGGGTCAACCCAGGGATAAAACGTTTACTTAGGTCGGCGTCACTGGTTGTGCAGCGCGAGTAGTCGGTTTTTTTTTTTCAATAAAGAAATTGCCTGCGTTAGCGTTGTCTCTCGCAGGCGAGGGCGCGTTCTCGTTCCTTGCGAGCTGGTAGTTCAGCGTTCATCGCAGCAAGAGCGTTTCCATAGTCAACGCACGCCGTTCTCTGAGCCCGTAACGCCCTCTCTTGGGCTCAAACAAATGGACCGGCCCGACAGCAGACAACAATGCACACCGACACGCCGAGACCCTAAGGTGCTTCGCCTTTAAAAAAAGGCTTCACCGGTGCTAGCTGTGCGAATTAGTGCACTCCTTATATGCGAAGAAATTCTTAGCGAACTTCTGCGACCATAAAAGCTCCTATAGATGCACTAGAGGGAACTCTGGCGCTAGTGTCTATGGGAGCTGCAACGCATGACGCTTCAGCCAACATGGGAATGATGGATAGTACACCGATTTGTCTAAACTTTGTTCTTTCGGCTCCCTTTGGCTCCGCGTCGCCTGCATCTTCTTTGTCGCAATATGAAGTTCAGCAAAAGTCAGGAGTTCCACTTCACCAGTGTGATCACAGCGCAAGGTAAGACACAAGACAGAGAGGAACGAAGACGAGCGCTGTCTTCGTTGCTCTCTGTCTCGTGTCTTACCTAGCGTGATCACGATTTGAAATATATTACCAACTGGCCCGTACCGAGTTGGTGGGTTGGGTTGGTTCGTTCCTTAAGGGAATAGCTCAACCCACTACGGGGAATCGGCTACGAAGCGTGCGGCAGTAGAATTTGTATGGTATGGTATGGTATGGAAAAACTTTATTTAGGTCCGTCGGGGCGTGAACTAGCACGTAGCGGGCCGCTCCCACGTCGGGACAGATAGGCCTAACCTGTCCGCCACGTCGTGGGCCCGTTGGACTGCCCATAGCTGCGTCCTGAAATCCGTACTGCGTAGCGCAGCATCCCACTTTGACGATGTAACGTTTTGAACCCGTAACGCAGGGCACCGCCAGAGCATATGATCTAAGCTGGCAAAGTCTGAGCAAAGCGCGCACGTGTTTGACGTCTGAATTTCTGGGTAAATTTTGTGCAAGAGTGCGGGACTGGGATATGCCCCGACCTGCAGGAGTCTGAGCGTCAATGCCTGAGGCCTGTTCAGTTTACTGTGCGGTGGCGGATACTTTCGCCTCCTCAGATAAAAGTTCTTGCAAAGTTCATTGTACGTCGTTGGGGGATCTTTGTTGTCAACAACCTCATCGTCATGCCGTTCAGTAGCTACGCTGTGAGCTGGGAACCAGACGATTGTGTGTTGTTGTACCTCCTTATTTCGCAGGATCCGCAAGGCTGATTCTGAGATGGTGCCCCTACCGAATGCTCGAACTGCTGATCTAGAGTCACTGTATATTGTTGTTCTCCCGTCGTCTAGCAGGGCCAAGGCTATTGCGACCTGTTCGGCAACCTCAGCCGTTGTGGTCCGGACCGACGAGGAGTTTGTAATAATGCCATCTTGATCAACAGTGACTGCAACGAATGCTTTTCCGTTTGGGTACCGTGCAGCGTCAACGAAACAGCAACTCCGGGCATGTGCATGGGCACTCTCCAGGAGGGCTTTAGCCCTAGCCCGTCGTCTGCCTACATTGTATTCAGGGTGAACATTCCGAGGTATGGGTGCCACGGTAATACGCTCTCTTTGTTCTCGAGGAACGCTGCAGTAGCGGGTATCGATTTCTGTCGGGTGAACTCCAAGCTCTTTCAGGATGTTTCTCCCGGCACTGGTGGTAGAAAGTCTCGTGAACTGCGCCCTCTCTTGTGACTCAGCTATCTCTTCCAGCGTGTTGTGCACGCCGAGGAATATGCGACAACGTAATTTATAGTAAAAGAAAAGTGTTCGGGGTTATTCTGATTTTTTTTCTTTTTTAATGAAATGGTAATTAAACAAGTGTTAAATAATATATTAAATAAATACAGACTTCGCCACTTCACCTCTTTAACCTCTTTAGGCTCACCAATTTAAATCTGGTCACGAAGTTCACAACGGTCCATTCTTTTATTCGAAACGAACACCAAAACACAGCAATATAAACAAAGCCATAAGTGCGTCCGAAGACCTAAGCACGAAGATAAGGGAAATCAGTGTACTGCCCATCATCACCATGGTGGCTGAACGATCGGAGCGCCAGAGTTCTCGCTAGGTAATTGTAGGACTCTATGTCTGCGGCTTTGAGCGTATCTATCTATCTATCTATCTATCTATCTATCTATCTATCTATCTATCTATCTATCTATCTATCTATCTATCTATCTATCTATCTATCTATCTATCTATCTATCTATCTATCTATCTATCTATCTATCTATCTATCTATCTATCTATCTATCTATCTATCTATCTATCTATCTATCTATCTATCTATCTATCTATCTATCTATCTATCTATCTATCTATCTATCTATCTATCTATCTACGACTTTGTGCTCTCCTGGCCGTTTCATTATTAGGATGTATACGAAGATTGCTAAGGTGGGCTCCGTGTTTCCGGATCAGTCCCAAAAAATCCAATAAGCACTCAGCGCTACAATTTTTGACAACTCGGCTTTATTCGATAAACTACGATTTTAATGGCCAATATGACCCCGTTTCGCTCTTTATCGAATGGGCATGTTCTAAGCGGCCATTGATATATCGGCCGGTTTCGCCGATATAAACGTTACCTCATTTGTACAGTATCTCGTAGACCACACCCATTTCCAATTTGACAAAGGGTCTGTCGCGCACGGAGCGACGGAAATCAGCGTATCTAGGGATACCGGGAGCGTGAGATGACATCGAATATGCGGAGTCTTATATGCTTGCGGCTATTACAACAAGCTTTAAGGTTATAACATACAAACCCAGGTGTTTCGTATTCATGTATTTGTGCTTGTGTATATGTGTTCGTGCGTTCAAACCTTCCAGACAACTAAAAAAAGTCACAGTTTCGCCGCAACGGCGAAGCAATGAATGCGATAGCAATAAATTGTAATGTAACGTGAAGAATGGAAAGCAGCTCGAAATTGCCAGCGCGTCGCTCGAGCCCAAAGGACGCACGAAGAGAACGCACACAGGACGAGCGCGAACTAATGCGTCACAGCTCGACACTTTGAAGCGCACTGCTGAAACATAAAGCAGGACGCACGAAACGAACGAACATGTACACACAAGACGAGCGCGAACTAATTGTCACTTTTGTTGCTTATTTCTGTTTGAACAGCGCGCTCCTTTCGCAAACGCGGCCGCTGCAGCGAGCGAAGCGAAGCACCCCACCGGCCGCCCCTTAAACGACCACACCCTATAGAGCGGAGAGCAACGGCGATCGCAGGAGCGGCGCGCGCACGTCGCGCCATCTATGTAGCCACTAAGAAAGCATGCTGAATTACGTGATGTTTATAAATAGCGCGCCGTTAGCACGCTAAAAGACTGTGCTGTCGTGGCCTAACGTCTAACGCGGGGGGCTGCAAATCGCGAGGTCGCCCGTTCGATTCCGCGCGTCGGAAAGAATTTCTGAATTATTTTTCTTTATGGCTTTTCTATATATATAAATACTTATACATATACGGTGAATGACGGCGACGGGGACGGACATTTTCCAGCCGAGACTGTCCATATAATTGCTATCGCAATAATAGAAGAATCCGTTGGTGGGATACTTGGCACATTCCTTGATATATACTAAATATGTGCAGCGCGAAGGAACGAAGACAAATTGGACATGTCCATGTCGTTTATTTGTCCTCCCTTCTCTTCGTTTCTCTGCACTGCACGCACTTAATATATATATCTAAACTACAATAGCTTTTGTGTGTTGTGACGTTTTCATATTCGAGTATCACTTCATGAGTGCTCGCGGTCATTTCGCTAGCTTGATATACACCAAAATTGGTATCGCGCGACGTGACTGCATGACGAGCATAAATTACAGGTCCTAACATGCAGATCCCGGGAATGAACGGGCCGACCGACTCGCTCGCGCAAGTACATACCGAGCGACGGACGCCCCTGTCGACGAAACCATAGTCCCTGACGACGACGAGCGACCAAGCGGTCGAGCCGACATCCTCGAAGCTCAACGGCTCGAGCGAAGCACTATGGCACCACCTCACCCGAAACTGAATAGAGAGCAATCGAGAGACTGGCGCCGACTGCAGACGAACACGTACCCCAACCTACACACACTTTCTAAGATACACCCCTCTGAATATCGAGATGAGTGCCCCTGGTGTGGAGGGATTCCAACGCTGACACACATTACATACAGCTGTACCTCGCGTCCTGTTGCGGCAAACTCCGCGCTCATAAAAACACACAGATTACCACACTGGTCGTGGGAGGCGCGACTCTCGGATCAGGCCTTGGGAAGCCAACTGGCAACCCTGGACCAGGCCCGGCGAGCTGAAATAGGCAGTGGAGCAGTGGACGAAGGGCCCCACCTACTTTAGTTGCTAATAGGAATAGTTAATAAACTTTTATTATCTCTCTCTAACATGCAGATAATGGTATGCATGCCATGTACGGCATGATTTACGCCATGCCTACAAGACTGCGCATGCTCCTAGACACGCCACGTCAGAGCCCGCAACTGCCGCAAGGCGTCGCCCCGCTGAGCGGGGCCGGCTGCTCGCGCGCTATACAAAAACGTGGACGCGGCTTTGTACTCACGGATTGAAATGGGACAATTTAGGGCTAAATAATGCACATGTTTTCGTTTCTACCGTCTTCAGTTCAAGTCATATCGCGCGTAATTTCGACTGGAACACGTAGATCAGAGCCAACATTAGCTTTAGAGACCAGATTCATCGCGACATGACGTGGCTATCTCGAGCAGTTGCGCATAGAAGTCGTTATACTAAAATACTTGATGTCGCGTTTGAATCCGTGAGTACTGTACATCTGAGGACAGGGCTTGCGTGGGGTGCACGTGCTCCGGCGCTCGCCAGATGTCACGCGCCTCGCACTCCCATATATATATATATATATATATATATGTATATATATATATATATATATATATATATATATATATATATATATATATATATATATATATATATATATATTGTAGAGAAGCCTTGGGACATGGTAATGGGTTACCCTCTCCAGCGCCTTCTAGTGGGTCGTCCTCTTTGGCTGCTTGAAAAAGAACGCCGCTCGCGCAGAGAGTTCGTGCCTTGCCGTGGCTGTCGCCATTACTCATTGTCGTTGAGTACTGTCTATTAAACACCTTAACAATTTGGTGGAGAGTGCTCTGCTCCCATTCAATGCCCCTGGAGCTCCGATCCCGTACCCTGCCATCTACCATGCCTCAAGACGCCGCCCAGCAAACGCCTCCTCTCGCAACAAGCACATGTCCCGGTGTCCCCCGTATACGCGATCCACCTATCTTCACTGGCTCCGATAGCACCGACGTGGAGGACTGGCTCGCAATTTAAGAGCGCGTCAGCATCCCCAACAAATGGGACGAAGAAGGCAAGTTAAGCAACTTGGTATTCTACCTCGCGGGCGTAGCAAGCTTGTGGTACAACAACCACGCGTCCGATTTTGCGACTTGGTCCGATTTCAAGACCGCCGTCATCAGCGTTTTTGGCCGCCCAGCAGTTCGTAAGCTGCAAGCCGAACAGCGCAAGGATAAATGGATCGCCTCGCTGATCGACTTGCTCACTGATCCGACGGCAACACCATCCACTCGCGCGTTGCGTCGTCAAGCCCACCATTTCGCCGTTCGTGACGACCTCCTGCACCGACGCAATTACAACGCCGACGGTCGCCAGTGGCTACCAGTGATACCCCGCAGTCTGCGTTCTGATATATGCGAGGCCTTCCACTCTGACCCGCAATGCGCGCACTCTGGGGTATCCAAAACTTACCACCGCATTCGACAACGATACTTCTGGCGTGGGATGTACCGCTACGTGCAGAAGTTCGTTCGCTCCTGCCTCGATTGCCAACGCCGAAAACCTGCAACGCACGTGTCGCCAGCAGGTCTACAACCATTACCTTGCCCTAACCGTCCGTTCGGGCGCGTGGGCATCGATTTGTATGGACCACTTCCTCTGACTTCGGTTGGTAACCGCTGGGCCATCGTCGCTGTTGACCATCTAACGCGCTACGCCGAAACCGCCGCCCTCCCAGCGGCTACAGCGCGCGATGTTGCCTCCTTCCTACTACACCGATTCATACTGCGTCACGGTCCACCCCAAGAGCTTCTCAGCGATCGAGGCCGTGTCTTCTTATCGGAAGTCGTGGAAGCCATTCTGCAAGAGTGCCATGCTGTTCACCGCAAAACTGCTGCTTACCACCCGCAGACGAATGGCCTAACCGAACGCTTTAACCGCACGCTCGGCAACATGCTGTCAATGTACGTCGCCGCCGATCACACCAATTGGGATGCCATTCTGCCCGTCGTCACCTACGCCTATAACACCGCCCCTCAGAGCACTACTGGTTTTTCACCGTTCTTCTTACTGTACGGAAGGCACCCGTCGCACACCATCGACACGATACTTCCATACAAGCCGGATTCATCTGAGTGTGCGCCTATTTCTGACACAGCCAGGCTCGCTGAAGAGTGTCGCGAGCTTGCCAAGACATTTACGACGCAGGAACAAGAGCTGCAGAAGAGCATTCGCGATGGCACCACCACTTCTGAACCCACGTTCCTCGCTGGAGCGCTCGTATGGCTCTCGGTCCCTACCACTGCAAGTGGCCTTTCTCCAAAACTGCTGCCGAAATACGAAGGCCCATACCGGATCGTCGAGCGCACATCCCCGGTCAACTACTTGATCGAACCCACCGAACCAGCTTCGGACATGCGCCGTCGAGGGCGCGACATTGTCAACGTGGAGCGCCTCAAGGCCTACTATGACCCACTCATAGTGACGAGCTGTTAGGTCGCCGGACGGCTCCCTTTTCGTACCCGGGGTAATTGTAGAGAAGACTTAGGACACGGTAATGGGTTACCCTCTCCAGCGCCTTCTAGTGGGTCGTCCTCTTTGGCTGCTTGAAAAAGAACGCCGCTCGCGCAGAGAGTTCGTGCCTTGCCGTGACTGTCGCCATTACTCATTGTCGTTGAGTACTGTCTATTAAACACCTTAACAATATATATATATATATATATATATATATATATATATATATATATATATATATATATATATGTATATTCAGTGGGAAAGTTCAGCGGGTCCGGCATGTATAGGAAAGCAAGATGGTGCACGTACGAGAAAGCAATACTTTATGCCTAACGTTTCGTCCGTGGCACGGCCTTCGTCAGAGACTGCAAAATATACAAGACATATGCCGCTTTTAAGGGCTTTTAATGGCCCCTTCTGACTTTGGCATATATATATATATATATATATATATATATATATATATATATATATATATATATATATATATATAATGAGCGCACGCCTGCTTACATCACCAGTTGCTCTTCTGGGTGTGTCGTGGCACAGTGAACTAGAAGAGGGGTTGAGGGATTGCTGGCGTCGAACGCGTGACGCCGCCGATGCCTCCTTAGGCACTAAGGAATACACCAGGGTACACGAACGCCTAAGGGCGTGAGCCACTACCAGACACCTAAGCGAAGGATTAAGGTCGCCTTCAGATTTCTTTCTTCTTTTCTTGAGTCCCAACATCTGCTAGAGAAGCCGAGTTCTCGAACGTTTGCCAACCGTCAACCTTATGTAGTGCCGAACTGTTCTGTTGACGTACCTTGTGCACATAAGTTCGTCGATTCATCGTCGAATGTCACTTGTATTCCCTGGCGTCATTTGTCAATGTGCTCTAAGGGGGAGTGACAGTTATTTCAACAGGAAAGCTTGATGGAAGAGCAATAAATCAGACTCCAGAACCGCATGAATCGGTGGCCCTTCCTGTTGACGTATCTACAGTCGGGCATGTTTACCTTTTTCCTCAAAAAACATGAGTTTTTCTGAAAGCAGTGTTCCAACCGGAAAATCCAGCTGAACAGAATTGGTATCGTGCATAAACAACGACGTCTCCATTTTGCTCGCAACAGCTGCGCGACGTCAGTGCGGCGTTTTCTTTTTTTTTTTTTGTCTTTATTTTTCGACAAGTTTGTTCTGCCTTTGGACCTTCCTATAATTGCATTGTTTTATTGATTGCAAAATGCGCCATCGCAGGATGCCCGCTGCATCTGCACGTGAGAGGGCGGCTAAATCTTTGGACAAAAAAAAAATAGTCCGCCTCGGTGGTACAGTGGTTACGGTGCTCGGCTGCTGACACGACAGTCGCGGTTTAGATCCCCGCCGCGGCCTTCGCATTTCGATGGAGGTTGAATGCTAGAGGTCCGCGCACTCTGCAACGTCAGTGCACGTTAATGAACGCCAGGTGGCCAAAATTTCCGGAGCCCTGCACTGCGGCGTGTTTCATAATCATATCGTGCGTTTGGCACGTAAAACCCCAGATATTATTGTTTCTTATTATTAATACGGAAATAAATGGAAAATATGTGGACTGCACGTGCATAACGTACGGAAATATATGGAAATATTTGATCAGCATACGGCACGTTTAGGTGGGGTTGCAAGATGTCCACATGCCAGGGCCACAGTAAACATGCGCAGGCAACTCGGTGATTCCTAACGGCACGAGACTCGCGTTTTGCGCTGACGAGTTTTTCCGCGGGGTGCATTTCGCGTTGCATTCAAAGGACAAGCCAGTGTTACTTACCTCATCCCTGAACAAACGGACGAATGCCTTGGCGTGTTACCCAATGTGTGCGTCATCCATCTTCGGAAGTTGTTGCTATGTTGAGGAAATGACGCGTCATTATTCTGTAATAAATGACGACGGTGGTTGGCTTTTTCAGTGGTTCTTAAAGGGAGGTCCGCGATGCCTGTCGTTAAAAGGAGAAAAGAAAACGTGTTTTCTGGACTCACATTATGTCCCGTGACAATGGCCCCTTCTGACTTTGGCATTCTTCACCGCATAACAAATTCGCATTGCGGCAGAGCTAACTTATCATTCCTCTTCTTCATGAAATGGCTATAAAGCTTTTATTACACTTTTCTGTGACATATGCACGCGAGCATACTTTTTCTAGGCTTACGTATTTGAAGAGCAAAGATAGCTAGAAACAGGTTGAATATGGCTGCGCACCTCACAACTTACTGACAAGCTGTTTTGGTCGAATTGGCGTGGCATTTTAATTTGACCGTTCATTGCCAGGCAGAAATAAAGCGCACCTATTTAACGTTACGTGTTGTGTTAATTTATGACCCCATACACCTTTCTCTCACTGCAAGCGGTCCCTCGTCTCTTCCACTGGTCCACAAGGGGTCGCCGAAATATCCATGGCTGATAACCACTGATTTATCCAATGGCGGACATCCCAGAAGATGAAACCCGCCTCGTATCCTCCAAGCGCTCACAATGAACATGTTAGTGGAGACCCGCGTATTGATTCGCGCAAAGAAAAGGGCTGCCATAGAAGCGCGTCGATTGTGAGTTTGAAACAAAGTGATTAGCGGGAAAGTTTACTTTGTGATACCGTTCTGACTGCCTTACCTGTACAAAAATAATCTTTCACATACTTTTACTACGGTAGCAATTATATCACTGGAGGCGCATATGTTCCGTCGCCGTCATGTTCCTTGTAAAATCCAAATCAATATTATCGCCCCACGTGTCGTGTGTTTGTGTGCGAGTGAAAGCTTCCGAAGTCTGCAGACGGGCATGCCTCAAGCGGAGGTGAAATGCAGAGATGGCCGGCTCCACCGGGTGAAGGAGCATAAAGGGGTGTCTGTGGGGCTGTGGGGAGAAGGGGGCTGCGTCGCACGGGAGGCAAGTGCGAACTTTGATCAAAAGTGTGTGGTCGCGCGCGCTGTATTGACAGAGCTCAGTAGACGGTTCATACCTTTGTTCGTGATGTGCCCTCACCTGTTACTTCGCGTTGAAGCGAGAGAAAGCAAGAAAACCGCTTCGCTTACTAGAGCGGCCGTTGTCCCTTATGCCAGCGTTTTGTAGAGTTACTCCAGATGGGATACTAAAGAACTAAATATAATATGAATTGCTGGTGTTTAGCGTCCAAAATTATGAGAGACGCCGAAGTGAAATTTTCGAAAATTTTCCGAAAATTTTCGGTCACTTGAGTTTCTATTGTTAGCCATCTGTACAGAGTCCTTGGGTGGTGACTGAGCGCTTGCTGGTTCATGATGATGATCATTTTTTATCTGCGACACATGGCAAACCTCGACCATAAGAGCGCTGCTGTAAATGAAGCGGAATTAAGTTATCCTTAACATTCACATCTTTTCGTCTCCCGTAAAAATTTGCATATAACGTTGGAAACGCTCTGCGGAGAAAACAAAGTATGGTAGCGCCGCAGCACCAAATGAAAGAACCACCGGAAGTGATAATTCAAGCCTGTCTTTCGGAGGAGGTTCTTCTACAGTAGTCTTTTCGTGCGAACTCTAAACCTTCGGCGCGTCAAAAAGAAGTTATCCAGGGAATCACTCTAATTGCAGTGAAGGCATAAAGGTGACTGAGCCAGAACAGACCTGTGAAGGTAAAAGTGGCGGGGGGGGGTCTCGACATAGGCGTGCGCACAGGGTGGGCAGGGGGGGAGGTCGCCCCCCCTAATTACCTAAGAGGAGGTGCGCGCGAAATCTGCCCCGTACATTGACTCTTCTAGTCACCCAAGACGGGGGGGGGGGGGCGCAAAATCTGCTCCATACATTGACTTAGTAGAGAGGGGGGGCGCTGCGACGAACCTTTGCCCCCCCCCCCCCCTAATGGGGAACCCTGCGCACGACTATGGGTCTCGACATCATAGCCATGTAATCAACATTTCCTGCCATGTAGGGGGAACACCTTCTACTCTTCCAAGGATATTTTATTTGTGGGAAATCAGACAAAAGCAAAGGACAGGACCGCTTCGCTAAGCATGTTGCCAGCTCTTGACCTCGTCTATTTTCATCCCGCCCCTGTCTTGCGTTCTCCGCTAGATGCTGCCATGAGAAGTTGCTGAAATACTCACTAGCAAACAATCAATCCTAATTATATTTGGCTTTTTTCTGCTCTGCTAATGCTGTAGCTCCTATTTAAGCAAACTTCTCCAGGAAGGTGAGCTAAATTTCCTTCTAACCAGGTGACAGTCTGCGACAATCGTATCGTTATCTTCCACCTTCTTCTCCGGCGTTGGGGCTTCACTTTATTTGCCAGCACGCACAACACGCAAACAGTCCAATTTGCAGGTCTAAATGTGATAGTACAATCAGGATAACTTTTGCCTATAAAAACAAGTTGATGTGAACATGCGCGGAATTGCACAGCAGCCGCGTGGCTATGAAAAACAAAAAAATGGCGTTCGAGACTCCAAGATATTAGCTACTGAGAGAACCACACAACCGACAAACACATTTACTGCACTCTAAGAAAAAAAAGAGTATGCGTGACTCTTTTCGGAGAGTTCTGACTTGCCACGTATAGGACTCTCTTTAAATAGTCACGGTGACTCTCTTGGTGGGTCAGGGTCGGCTCGCTCTAGAAGAGTCCCCTGACCCTCTAGGAAGAGTGCAAAGACTCTCATCGGGAGGATCACGTTATCACTCATAGGGAGTCAGACTACTCTTGCCGGTAACGCTCCTAGGGGGGGTCAAGGGACCCACACCGAAGCATCAAGCGACTCCACAAGTATTTTAAGCTACTCATTCGATCCTTGCTCTACTTTTGCGCGACTACTGTTGAAAATAGTGGAGTATTGATTTTAAGCAAGTCCAATAATACTTGCCGTTCTGCCCAGCGACTGTAAATAAAGAATAGTTCAGTTTTAGCATTATCTTAAAGAACTCGTCAAAACAACACATATTTTCCAACAAAGTTATATAGAAAGCGCGAAAAGATGGTCTGTGATTTCCAATTAAGAAGTTTGGGTATTCCTCATTTACATGCTTCTATGAGTATAGCCAACTAAAATGTGTGACTGTGATGTGCAGTGTCATATGGTGCTAAATGAACAGGAGAAATCGCCATCATGTTTCCATATTTATTCCTTGTGATTAAGAATAAATCAAAAAGTGGTGACGGCTGGAAGTATCAGACTTGTTGGCTTGCTAGGTTGTCGCTCCTGTCCAGCGTGAGCACCATGAAAAACGGTATCTGAAAAGCAGAACGTGATATTATGATGAGAAAATGAAATTGCAGTAAAGGTTTGCACAACCTACACAAGTGTTCACACAGACATAATAAAGGCTAACAACAAAACAACAAAGCACATCCTCCGGCAGCCAGGACATGCCGTGAGCGGTTATTGACCGCACGTTTTACAAACGTAACCCATCCTTAAATACTCAGATAAACAGATGCGAGTACTAGGGCCCGAACGACACCCAGCGCGTGCGTACGCCGTCTACGTCGAGATCAGACATGTGATATGCTAGAATTAGCGCACACAACTCCCACAGATCACGTACACTCACTCGATTCTGTTATAGCGCCCAACGTCATCGCACTGTATGCAAACCACGAAAACAGCAAAGAGAAACGAGGGAAAAGAGTGCACGCCGGCGGCCGCAACGCGCGCCGTCGAAAGTCTAGAGCTTTTTCACTTTCACCGGCGAGGCGTGTCCACTTGAATGACTACCGCGTACATTCTGGAAGCCACCGTACTATATCTGCACCTCAAACTACCGTCTTCAGCCAACGAAAACCATTACATATAGTGCGTCTGAGCGTTCTGTACACAGGCTTTTTTTTTCACGTTCCCCACGCGTGAAAGCACGCCGCACACTCAAGGTCGATGGAAATGTTATTATGAAGTAGACTAAGGGCATCTCAAAACGACATCTTGCACCTTCAGTAGTGCAGACACGACGTGCGATCAGCAAGAATGACCCTCGATTATTGTTTGCATCGCTCACTTTATGGGAGCTTGTACAGCAACGCGCATAACGGTGGCAACTCGTTAACTGACAGCTATAGATGGCCATCCGCAACAGCCCCGCGGACACAGGCTGCTGTTGGAAATGCTGCAGATAACTTCCGCAGAGCTGCTGCAGACGCCCAGCTAAAGCTGTATAATTAGTGCCTACGAAGGCAGTACACTCACCGTTAACTGGCGCCCGTTGTCCGTATCCACACTCCATGAATATTCCGCCCTCAAGCGACACTTCGTGCACGGAGCCGGCGTCAACACCACCGAAGACGCGCAACCAACTCATCCACGCAACGCATTCCAATAGACCAGGAGACTGAGACGACTGAGACTGACTGAGAGAGGAGAGCGGCGCGCCACCCCGGCGCCAACCCCGTCTGCGTCGCCGAGCAATGCGCCACAGCGGCGCCAAAGGGCGAGCGTGCGATATGTATGGCGTATACGGCGGCTCTTCCGTATACCGAAGCCAATTGAAACGCGCTTCAGGAGGGTCCAGTGACTCCTTCCCAAATGCGAACTCTTTTTTTCTGCCTGTACCTTCCAAAAGGGGTCAGATGGACACCCGAGGAGAGTCACGGTTCCATGACCCTCTTTTGACTCTCTTTTTTCTTAGAGTGTGGACTCTGGTGTGGCCAATGGGTTTTCGCGTCTACTTTTTTTTCGTCTTCTTTTTTTTTTTTTTTTTTTTTTTGCTCAGACATTTTCGTTGCACCGGAGATTCTTTACTGATGCGCTGAAGTATGAGCGATCTCTTCAACAGACACCGGCTTTCACGACAAAAGAGGTGTTCGTCTACTGTTCTGTTCTGTTCTGTTCTGTTTTGCTATGGAGAGGTTGAACTTTGTGATATGGAGTAGCCGAGGCAATATGGTGTTCGTCTACTTTATGCTTATTCCGCGGTTCGCATGCCGTTAGTACTAATATTCTGATGCCACGCGCGAGATTGAATTGTTGCAAGAGCAGGGCAAGCACTCGCGCGAGGCGCTGCCTCGCACGAGTGCTTGCGTTGGACGGGTGAACTTGAGTGCGTGCAGTGTATGGTTACCGCGCTACGAGCTGCTCAGGCCACTCACGGGGACTACTGAGAGCGACAGAATGTTGATATAGGGGGCAGGAATTTATCGTAAAAACGGCAAGGCGGGTAAACAAGGACAGAAGCGAAGAAAACAGTTCTCCTGTCCTTGTTTTCACGCGTCACCTTTCGTGATTAGGGGCTGCTTCGACGAGTTGAAGGACAATGCCCTGTTCTCTCAAGCCTACTATTTCAGAGTATACGGCAGCGGTGGTGCACCAGAGGTCATGGGTTCGACTCTGCGCTTCGCACATAAGCGAAGAAAACAGTTCTCTTGTGTCCTTGTTTGCACGCGTTACCTTCTTTCGTGATTGGAGGTGTCCTTTGCGAGCTGAATGACAATGCCCTGTTTTATTCAAACCTATTACTTCAGAGTACGGCGCCATTGTGGTGAACCACAGGTCGTGGGTTCGACTCTTCGCCACGACTGCCGCCATCTTATTATGACGGCATGTGCCCTTTATTGATATTGTGTGATATCGAGAAAATATTCCAAAATAAACTGTAATTTCATTTGGAAGCTTATACGAACTGCATGCGGAAAACTATGAGACAATGCATATTTGATCCTACATATTTTTATACTAAAGGAAAGGCCTGGAAAACTCTGCTTTGTTATTCGACCGATGATATAATGAAATGATTATCCGAGCTTGTTAGTGTGATCGAGTCAACATTTATTTGCCTTATCCCGAAGAAGAAAAATAGCATTTCCCTAGAAGGCGCACGACCTTTCAAACTTATCCAGAAATATAAATACAATGCTAAACACAAAACTGTGCGTTACAATACACATCAGAGCTTGTGTTGCATCTGTTTGTCATGCGCCTCTCCTCACCACTGTTCTCTAAACAAAGACGAACCGTTACCATTGTTATTGTGTGAATACTGCACCTACAGTTTAATTTGCGCGTTCGTACGAACAAATACACACCTTATTTCGACAGCAATAGTGCTATGTTGTATGTTAACCACAAGGGTTTAATCATGATCATGGACATAGCAACACTGCAAGCTTAGGGGCCTCTATAAAAAAACCAGTAAAGATACACGAATTTCCTCTCAGTAGGAGACTGAAAAAAAAGTGCTTATACTTTCGCTTCAAGACTGTAAGATCCAATGAGCTTTTTAAAAAAAATGTAGGCGAGCAAATTACATCCCGGAAGTCAAGCCAGACATACGGCAATTTACTAGAGTCGCGTTAAATGTTAGCTTACCAGTAAGGAAAAAGTAGCACTTCCCTCACGCTACTTAATAGTTTAAAACGACTAATTGTTCCTGACACAAACTGCACAACGTGAACCTTTGAGTCACTGCTTTCATTAGGAAGCCTCAAGTTCGTGGAAAATTTTATTAGAGATCATGTCACTAAATACTTATCCAGAAGCGAATTCGCATTGAACAGCGCTCTCTCTTTTTTTATAACTAACCTAGCATTTACGTCGTCGGAACAAACGCACTTTATCTCTAATCGGCTGTCACACGAGAAGGCTATGTTTCGGAGGTACAGACAAAAGCTGGCTTCAAATTCGCTCATAAGAAGCTGGAAGAGCTTCCACTCTGGAAGTTTTTTTCAAACTGCCTCAGTAACGACATACACTGTGTCTCTCGGAAATTATACAGATGTCTTTCCTAGGCTGCTGGTCGCAGCCTTGTGAGAAGCAGAATTTGATTTGCTGAAGCGGAAATTATATCTCAGACTACCACCTATCATCACGTAAACCGTGTGTACAACAAAGGATAAGGAAAAACACACACCGCTTCCTCAAATTCAAGACGACGGTAGACCAGCTACAACTCACCTCATTTCCAAGTTGGGTTCTTTTTTGCGCGGGCCAATTTCTGAACCTAGGAACATACAGAGATTGTAACTAGATGCGGTTCGAAGTCACGATATGCGGAATGTTTGCACACAAAGAAAAAGGCGCTAGAAAAGCTCGGAGCACACTTGAGCTTCGCCCTCGGGAGTAGAACGCGATAGCGTAATCGGGCCCCGTGCGCATCGTCCTTTTAACTGCTAGCCTGGCTTCCGTTCTCGGTCAATGCCTCGACCATGCGGCAAGGAAACCAACGTTTGTGCGCCTAACATTGGCCGTTTCAAACTATCCTAGAATGCCTACTGCAAGTATAGTTGTGAAGTGCACACTACACCATAATTCTTCCTTTTGCGAATCGGAGAAAGGCCCACTATACGCGTCCGCAAGGCAACGCGCGAACCTAGGCAGCCGCTCACTTGGTCGATGCTTTTGCGGCTAATGATGATTGAATATCTCTGAGCGCTTTGTAATGGGTGGGCCTTCAAAACACCCGCTCGTCGCGCAGTTCACATGTTCGAACGCCTGGCGCGATTCAGCGCTTCTGCCCCAAAATATTACATGCGTTAAGGAGACTCCTCCCGCTACATGACATTCATATAGCGTTTTTTTTTTTCGAAGAAGTTTCAAGAAATGGTATGCCTCTGTGGTGGAACGCCTGCTTCCCACGCAAATGGACTGGGCTATATTGTTACCCAAACTTAAGTTTTTTATTGTGCATTTTATTTGCATCTACCTCGATTTTCCGGTCACGAACAACGGTGATTTTTCGCTCATAACCAACGATGCCAACACCGACACCGGGATTATTTTCGAAACGAGCTCTTTAACGCTCTCGCTCTAAAACTACAGTCGGTTACGATCTACGAATAAATATAACCTCTACGCAGAACCGTCGCTGTGCCACCCAGAGAGAGTTTGCATATAGATGTCTCACGCTGTTGCATATGCTCACTTCCCTGATGTAAAGCACCTTTCGCGTATTTCAGGTAGCTGGTTTTTTTATAGACGCACATCTTCGTGTCGCTGGGTATCGGTCGAAAACTTTAACTTCCAAGTAGTAGTACTCGCTGTTCGGCTAGTTTGTGAATGTTTAGTATGAATAGTAAACCGGGTGCCAAACACACGGACACGGAGGAACAGAAAGGAACACAAAGGCAGAACGGGCGATCACTTACAGCTGATTATTTCTTGAAAAATACAGGCATATCAATACACTTTTCATAAACGCATGCGCAACGGGTGCGTCGCTTAATACACCTAACAATGTTAGCAAGTACTTTCCAGGTAAGACACTTCTGATTCATACAGGCTTATAAATGTATCACTTACGCAATATTTACCTCTTTTTCTTATGTCTTTGCTCGTGTTCCTACGTGCTCGTGTTTTTGGCGCCAAGTTTACTATTCATATTGAACGTCCTGGAAAATTTCGGCGAAGATTCCGACATCGGTTCTTCGGGAAAGGTAACATTGATGTAGGAACGACAAACTTTTAGTTATTTATATGTTTACTATTTACATCTGCAGCGAAAAAGTACTTAAAGTTAAAAGGGAAACCACCTAGCATGACTCTCTTGCACGCATGAATGGTAGGCGCATAGCAGTTTTGAGGGTGGATATTTCAATTATTATTCGGTCTCCATGTTTAAAAATTTTTGTAGCACGCACAAAAGACGGCGACCCAGAAAGAAGGTACAAGCGAGCGCTTACTCACAACCTATTTGATTCTAACCAACTACACTAGTTGAGAACTTTGATGCCATAGACTCTTGAGCTAGGTCGGTATACCTCATTGGGGACGGTGTGCCACTGATATACAGTAGAGTATACAGTATTCTGAATCGTCTACCATATTATTGCGATAGCAGCAATTATATTGGTACTCTCGGCGGGTTTTTGCCTCACACATATGTATGTAGATCTCCTCCATGAGTAAAAGTCACAACGTCACAACGGAAGTGTTTATTTCGACAGTATCGGATTCCAGTACCCCATACTTTCGGCCAGAGTCTCGCTTTCATCATGATGAAGGCCAAACTCTGGCCGAAACTCACGGAGGATCTACTTCACTGTTTGCAATGCTACGGCCACTTTCGCCACCATGCCTATGTATATGTATAGGGTGTTTCAAATTAAGATTTATTGGTTTTCTTAAAATTAGAAGGTACGCGAAAATCACCTTTGGAGATAAGTATATTATTCAGGGTGACACAAAGTGAGACAATAATTATCGCTGTCAGACGCCCAATTAACTAAGATTAAATAATGAACTCTTTAATGAGTGCAGCAAGCGGGCATGTTTGTATTGAAGAGTTGGAGGCAGTCGTGTTTCTACACAGTTCCACTTGGAAGAATTCTAGCGTGTCTGTCCCCCGAGATATCCTGCTGCAAAGTCTAATTGCGGCTTCCATGATTACGCATGCAAGACAGTGAACACTTGCGCAAAGCTCCTCTCCGATGTGCCGCGGCAGTTGCGTGCGGCGTTTTGTCTCACAACGGGTCGAAGACACAGGCAAAGATGATAACGGTTACCCTTTTGCTGCCGGCTGGCGATAGCAAACAATGACTGCTCGGAACAGTGCGCCGTTCCTCACCGTCCTGCATGCGTAATCATGCAAAACGCAATTGAACTTTGCTGCGGTATATCTCGGAGCTCAGACATGCTGGAAGAATTCTTCCAAGTGGAACTGCCTGGAAACGCGACTTCCTCAAACTTTTAAATACAAGCATGCCCGCTTGCTGAGCTCATTAAGAAATTCATTATTCAATCTTAGTTAATTGGGCACCTGGCAGCGATAATTATTGTCTCACTTTGTG
The DNA here is from genome assembly GCF_013339695.2 of Rhipicephalus sanguineus. Taxonomy (NCBI): domain Eukaryota; kingdom Metazoa; phylum Arthropoda; class Arachnida; order Ixodida; family Ixodidae; genus Rhipicephalus; species Rhipicephalus sanguineus. The sequence goes on along the minus strand of NC_051185.1, from coordinate 43,720,404 downwards.
TCCCCCTGGATAAAAAACTTATCTGCAAAGATGGTTTGCGCGTTCTTCCCAGAGCTGAATGTTAGCAAAAGCATAAAATTTAACTTTGAACACCCGGTAAATACAGGGTGTTTTTTTTTCTTTTTTGGACAATACAGATATTTTATAAAAATGTTCGGACAGTCAGGCCCTTGTCGTCTTCGCAAATGTACTCTACGCCGATGCGGAAAAACTATGCCTTACTTAAAGTTACATCTAAATGAGTAATTAACAAAAATTCCTTAATATTTTTTTTAAATAATAAGTTAGGGCGGTGTTTTATATAGAAGTGTTGTAGGGACGTGACAATTTATGACATGCCCATTTTTTCTGGAAATTGCGAAAAACGCACGAAATTTGATATAATAATCGCTAAAATTCAAGGCATCGACCTAGTCGAAACCGAAACTGAGTGCACCGGGTGCACAGGAATTCTGTCATCCCGGTTTCGTCAGACGGAAAGCTCCCGTGACATTTTTTTTTAAATGCACGCCGCAGCAGAACATGATCAAGAAAAAGGGCAAGCTCTCTGAAATACCCAATTGGTCCGCTTAATCTTTGCGTTTGGCGTGTAGTGCTTATCCTTTTCTTTGTTAAAGGGACACTAGACAGAAACAATGAATCGGTTTATATCGATAAATTATGCTCTGAGAACTCTAATGTCGTTAATTTCGCCATCATAGGTTTGTTAATAGAGGAGAAAATCAAGGTCAAAGTTTCATTGTTAAATTTCGCGCTGGAATCTCCCCGTGTGACGTCACGGATATCAAAGTGTATTTATCGTATTTTGGAGCCATTGCCTCAACAAAATTACCCCAAACTTGGTATGTCAAATCTATGCCCCCTCAGAGGACAATGTACTTTACGTTTATCGATTAGGAAACTGCGTAGTCCCTTGTAGGTGCCATCAAAACGTGTGACGTCACGACGAATGATGCAGAAATCTCTAGGTGGCGTCGCCACCCACATTTTGTTTTTGCACGTTTTCTCGCTTACTAAGCGTGTTCTCGCAGAAAACGTGGTGTTTTTGGTATCGTGAAAGAGTACTTTACGAATATGAGAAAAATCGTTTTGCTCTTTAGTGTCCCTTTAAAATCGGAAGAAGCGCAAAGAACTCGTTCGCTTGTCCCCGCGAAGTAGCGCCGCAGTGGCTGTCGCCTAGTTTTAAGCTGTACAGTGAAAGAAGAAGTGGGAATTGCGGTTTTCTTGGGTACAGCGCGACAGAAACAGGTAAGTACAACTAAAAACTGAAAAAGAAAAGCTGTGTTACCGGCAGCCTGCGCATATTTTCAATGTCAATATGCTACAGCTACAACAATTGCCGTCCTTCCTCTGCTTTTAAGAAGCAAGTTTCCACGTGTCCTTGTGCTAAACTTTACCAATAATCGTGTTTCTTCAACTGACATGATGCCGTGTCGTTAGTTTGTAAAAGCCTCAGCCGTTAAGAGCATTCCTCGATTCGAAGCTCTGTGAAAGTGTTTACGGTCGTCGCTGCCATGGAATAAACATTGCAACCTCGCTAACAGGTCAGTCGAGTCCTATACGGTGCGTTCATAAGCTGTTTCGCATCTAAAAACGAATGCCTCACATGGCGTAGTACCCCAGCATGTGCACAGGGGCTGCGCCTACAGCGCCACGCTACCGCCGACAGACACGAGGCAGCAATCAAGCGCTGGAAGCGTTCACGTAGCTCACGCTGCCAAGTTCGTATAAGGGGAGACGGCGTTCCGGCCCGCATGGCGATGCGCCGCTTCGCTGCAGTATCGGCCAGCTCCTCAGAAAAGCGACGACACAGCGAACGGCTTTCAACTGAACAGTGCAGACGCCATAGCACTTTAAGCGCGTCCCAATCACCTGGGCTAAATATAATGAGCGAAACACGTATCGCGCGTAACAAATCTGAACGGGAGCGCACGTCTTGGAGGATGCGAACATCAAGGCGCTATGGTCTGTCCGGAAGAGATACACGCTTATGCCACAGCCAAAGTATTCATGGAAGCGCCGCCTGTTCTTGAGAAAAACACGCAGCAGTCGCTCTAGGACACGCGATCAGTTTTGAACAAGCCCTTAGCTAATGCATGAAAATCACTAAACATAAAACAGCTTTTGCAAGCCAGTTCACTAGAAACAAAAGCTTTTTGTTCTACCAGTTCTACATATTTTATCAAAAAGCAGCAACATGTTTATTATAGATCGCATATTACAGCGATGTTGCATGCGAGAAAACACAAATACGAAAATATGAAGATATCTATCTATCTATCTATCTATCTATCTATCTATCTATCTATCTATCTATCTATCTATCTATCTATCTATCTATCTATCTATCTATCTATCTATCTATCTATCTATCTATCTATCTATCTATCTATCTATGTATCTACATAAATGACAGGCGGAAGGCTGAGACTATAACTGGAATGTGAATAACGAGTTTTAAGCGAACTTTGCCCTAAATTTAACTCAGGCTTGTCTCTTGCGCGTGGCTAGCATGAGCTTCAGGCAGTAATGATAGACAAAATGACGAATCAGTCGGACCGAAACGCATCGACTGAGCTTAAGAGCTTCGGTGGGGAAATGCTGCGGCAGTCATAGCTGTATCTCTCTTGACGGGAGCTTGCTCTCATGTAACTTTGGATATGCTACATTTTTGAAACCGGGGATCGGGTATAAGAGTAGGACACACTCTAGGGAACGTATGCTCGCGCCTCAAAGCGAAACTATACTGGCGAGTCCCATGCTGACGCGCATGCTCTAGTTTCCCTTATCAAAGATGTGCTCAAAACTACAATGCTTCCTGGCGGCGCTATCAAGGTGTCACTGACGGCCTGGGCACGGCATAAGGCTGCACTGACAGACAATTATCAAAAAACGAGTTGTGGCAAAACTTGAGGCGTAATGTTGCATTGCTGCTTTCCTAGAGCGCGCTTCAGACGAGTTCAATTTAAAGGATTCTTCTCATGACGGGAAGGCAATAAGCTACTACACTCGCAGCTCTTGATGATCGCACTTTAACGAAGTATATGAGAAGAACTCGAAAGGTTTACTAGAGTGGTTCTTACGGCTGCGTTTTATCAGGGGTGGGTTCTGAAAAGGTTTCTTCCGTTTCAGGCGTGATCAATCTCTTCGCTGTTGGGATTAGGCTGCATAAGATTGCGTCTAGCACTTGCGTAAGTTACACTGACACATTTTATAAGTATTTAGTTTATAAACATCTTTAGCGCTTGCGTGTACTGGTTCAATAAACTTTGCGTTGGGAATGGCATGTGATCAGACATTTTTGGGTTGCATTTTGCGTGCACTTGTGGTAAGCCGAAAAACAAATACACACTGCATAGAAAGTCAGAAACTATCTATTCGTACATTTTTCAAACCGATCTACAACATTTTTATGGAAATTTTTTTCAGAGCTCCGTTGCTTCAGAAGTTAATTGATATTGCCTTATTGATCGGAACACAATAGCAGTGTGACTTACTCCATGCAGTTGTCAGCAACATGCATGTGGTCACATGGTCATAGAGTGCAGCGGCATATCTGTGAACTCTGGCAAGAGCTAGCTAGGGTACCATGTATAACGATACAAGATAGAAAAAGATGTTTCAATGACATATGAGGTAGCGATAAGCAATATTATAGTCCTCTCTAGCTGGCACAGCGACTACTTTTCGCTGGCCTGTTTCTAAGATCACATTAGAAATCTCCGTCAACAATAACGCGATCGTCACCATGCACAGAATACCTCGTCGAAAAAGGAACAAGTCCGCAGCTTCATGCCCAGCGCCGATGCAAATTCACACACACACACACACACACACACACACACACACACACACACACACACACACACACACACACACACACACATATATATATATATATATATATATATATATATATATATATATATATATATATATATATATATATATATATATATATATATATATATATATGGATGAAATTCGGAAGGCAGGTGCAATAATAGAATTATTAATATTCAGTTATAAGCGAATTTAGCCCTAAGTAGACTTTGACTTGTCTCATGGGCTGGAGTACCAGCTCCATGCGGCGAAAACGCCTTTACAGGAGGTGATAGTAACCCACCCCCCTCCCCAACGTATCGGGGTTTTGGGACGTAAAACTCCGACAATTAATATTATTATTACCGTGAATGTGGGTTTTTTAAGATTGACAAAATTGGAATGAACCGAAGTGAAAAGGAGCGACCACGTAAGGGCTTCGGCCAGTCGCCAATATGTGGGCTAACGCAACGGGAATCGTGGCTGTGTCTGTGTATCCACCTGCAGGATCCTATCCTTACTTTCGATCTGCTGTACTTGTTGAAAGCACACACCTGGTGAACAGTTGGACAAACATTAGTTGGACAAACAATAGGAAGTGTGCGTCTGCGTCTCCACGCGAAATTAATTTTTACTAGCTCTTCGCATATTGACGCGCCCGCTCTAATTTTCATTGTCAAAGATTTACTGGGAACTAGCATGCTGTTTGGCGGCGAGACCAGAAAACGGGCCCACTGACGGCCCGGGTGCGCCATGCGGCAGCACTGAAATTGAATGTTCAAAAACTCAGTATCGAACAATTTGGCCCATAACGGTGCGTTATTGTTTTCCTAAAACGCGCATCTCACGAATTAGGTTAAAGAGACTCTTCCCATGGCGGGAAGATTTAAAACTACTATCCTGGCAGGTATTGTAGATCAGACTTTTAGGAAATAGTCGAGAAGAACGCGCTATGTTTGCTACAGAGATTCTTGCGGCTGTGTTTCATCAGAAATGGGTTCCCGCCTGATGAAACTCGGCTGCAACAGCGGTATGCTTGTGTCCTCCTGGTATTGTTTTGCTCTGACACGTTTTTCCAGGACGGCTTCCCGCTCTCCTGTAGTACCGCGCACCAAACTGTTTGCATGTAATTTCTGAACAGTTTGCTGGACTCTATCGAGACCCTCTGAATAGTCGTACCCTCTTCTCTCAACACACATTGTAGACATTGTGACACTAGTACTGAAGTTCAGTGCTGCAACCATCACGTTGCAGGCGTGGAGGCCTCATCAGGCGGGAAACAGCGTCTTTAGTATTGTCCCGCTTGCAAGCAAGTGTCCTCGCATACGCTTATCACAGCTCCTTTCTATGGTTGCAGGAATGGCGTGTTTTCTTCACCTCTTTCACAACTCTCCTACCTTAAGTACCTCCGGCACAGTTTACGTCTTCCGTTTGAACGTAACGTTACCTTTAAACCTGTCCCTTTATTTTACAAGCGTTACATTGGACGATTGCGACAGTAAAGTGGTACTTTGGCGATAACCATCTTGTATAGTATTACAGCCACACATTCTGATACTGGAAAAGCTTTTTATTGTTTAACACGTTTTCACAACGTAAACAAAAACTGAAATCGTATGCCTCTGCCGCTTATTTATCTTTCTGCAGCATGCGTTCCATTCGCATGCATGCATACGAACTTATTAAGGCGGTAGGCTCACTAAATTATAAGATTGCTCTCGTGAAAGTATATTTCTGTGTTTTTGTGTTATTCTCTGAGAATAATACGGCTGTTTAATTCAAAATGGAACGGCAGCACAACCACACAGCTACTGAAGAGAAAAGGTGAACGAAACACAGCGCTAACTCACAAATGAATCTTTTATTTCAGAAACGACACTTAAAAGAGCAACCACTGTAAGCTTCCCGCATGCGCAAACTGACGAAACGCACCAATCACTGCGTAAAAACTAATAAACCACGCGAACACAAAAAAAGAACCTTGCACGACTAAGTCACATGTACTGGTTTCAAAATTCATACTCACAATCAAGAACGTCACCGATGGTTCACTGATAGTGATAGTGGTACCTAAACTACCATTCATGATTTCAGGGAGCGCTTCTTGTACACCGCGTAAAATACAAGTCCTACGAGATCCATTGCGCGTGCTGCGGCAAGTGAGAAGAGTGCGATAAAAAAAAAAGCGTCTCGTACCGAAAATTGAATGATGGCAATAATGAAAACTTTAACCTGTCGTTTTCATCGGGATAGAAAAGAAAGTAGCCCGTCGGGATCGGTGCTCTTTAGTGTGAAGGAGGTATCTTACGAGGCGTGTATACTGGCGTTCGATGAAGGGATCCCGGGTTGACTCAATCAGTCAACGCCACGAGTGGAGAGACTCCAACGCCCTCGTGAGGATCGTTTCTATAAACTTTAATACAGTATGCGAAAACTAAAAGCGACAGGCACGTCACGAATAAGATATGGTTTTTAAACTCGAAGATTTAAGACATTTATTTATCTCATTTCAGTATTAATTCTTCCTTTCGCTTCAGTGTTTTTGTACCCGTTGGGTGTCGGTTCAAGACGTATCCAAGACTATGGCACTCTGAGTTTTTTGAACGCTTTAAAACGATTTTTGCCACTATGTGGCCACGTGGGATACAGCATAAAAGTTAAACGTGCAGCCCCATATACAAGAGCGCTTCTTCAATGCTTTCTTTGGACGCTATTTGCGCTTCGTGTCAGTTACAGCTGCTGCACCGTGCTTTTTAGCAAAATTATTTATCATTCCGCTCGTGGGGTCAATATCTATCTATCATTAAATATACTTCGGGGTCCTCCCACTCTAAGAGCTCTGTCCCTCTAGCCGTCATGCTTTTACTCCCTGCAATAGGCGTTAAAGTTTTAAGAATAACTCTTTTATCGTTTTTACAAACGCTTACACGATTATTTGTTTGCCCCGCGCGTTTCTGCGACCGCTATTTTGCATCGCTAAAAATAATCGAATGTTTTACATTTGTTGACGGAGCTTTGCAGCACTTCTCTGCACCGGGATTCACTTGCAGTCATGAACACGAATACTGTAATTAACAGTGTAAGGCGCGGTGATTCCAGTTCGAATCATGAATTTTGTAGGTCAGTCAGCAACCACTTTTTAAAGAAAAAAAATGGTAGTCCTTCCGCTACAACTCACGCATAGCATCTACTCTACATATGCTGTCGAGCTGCCCCGCCACGGTGGTCTAGAGGTTATGGCGCTCGACTGCTGACACGAAGGTCGCGGGATCAAATCCCGCCCGCTGCGGCTGCATTTTCGATGGAGGTGGAAATTTTTGAGGCCCGTGTACTTAGATTTAGGTGCACGTTGAAGAACTCCAGGTGGTCGAAATTTCCGGACCCCTCCACTAAGGCGTCTCTCATAATCATATCGGTATTTTGGGACGTTAAAAACCAGATATTATTAATATGCTGTCGAGCTGGTAGACTCAAGAAAGTGAGGTCACGTGTGAACGAAGAAATTACAGAAGCGCTCGCGCTGTTCGCGCAATTCGCTGAGGCAATTTATTCTTTCATCCTGCAAAGCAAGGGCATTCATTTTAGTTCTTTATCGAAAGTTTTAATTTTGGCTACTGAGTATTGTGATAATCACTCGAAACAATTTTACGTAAGTAAAAGCTCGTTAATTCAGACTTTACAGGACCGGAAAAAAATGTACGAATTAACCAAATTCGGAATTATCGAAAGTGTCAAGAAAACACTAAACAAGGGTCTATAACGTCAATTCACTTTCATTTTCTTGATGAATACGTAAAGTACACTTCGCAAAGTTACTCGATCCTTCGCCGAACAAACCACTGAGGCTCATCGAAAACAGAAAAGCGTGATCGCAGAAAACGAGTTCGCCTGAAACAGCCACATCGCCATCATATATCATGCGAGTGCAAGCACTGCTGACGTCTCCGCTTCAGCGACAGCCACTGTGGACTGAAGCGACCACGCACCGGGCATTCATCCACTTTCTGCGCAAAGCAACGTAGACCGCTGGTGCAGACGAAACCATCAACCGTTCTTTGTATCTAACGGTCATTCGTTATAGCGTTCGCTCGGACAGCATTCACAGCGCTCGAAGCAACACAGGCTAACATTAACAAATCACATCTATCTATCTATCTATCTATCTATCTATCTATCTATCTATCTATCTATCTATCTATCTATCTATCTATCTATCTATCTATCTATCTATCTATCTATCTATCTATCTATCTATCTATCTATCTATCTATCTATCTATCTATCTATCCGTGTAGACTTATGGCCGAGTGCCAAGACAAAAAAAAAACCAAAGAGAAAAATAAAAGATGGAGACGAACCTAATATTTGACTTTAGTGTCTGGTAGTGGCCCTGCACGGTCGACCTTCCCATGCCCTGGTGTTTTGCTTAAGTTAACTAGTGTTTCGTTGATCTGCCGAAACGGATTTCGGAGGCCACGTAGAAAGAAGCGCGGGGTTGAGATTTGCTCCCTCAGGTGCCGCAACGTTCCCAGCAGCTCACAATAAAACCGTCTGTTCTTTCGATGAACTCATTCAGTAAATTTGCACTGATTATCCTGATAGTTTATTGGCCCTTACCTTAAGTAAACTCATGCTCCGATATATTATTGTTGCAAGCCATGACGAACAAGAAGGAATGCTCCATCGAGGCGATGAAGACGACGATTGTTCTTGTTGGTGGTGTTCTGCCATCTTGGCTGAAGGACTCTCCGTGTACATCCTGTAAATACATTTCATTCTTTCTTTCTTTATCGCGGATACCCTCACTCCCGTGACATTTTGGTGGAGGTGCGGGCTACCAACATTGTATAACGGAGCTCCGAAGCGGCCGACACTTGGTTGAACTCCCAGTGGCAGAAGCGGGTTCGGCCCCTGCGGCGGCAACCGCAACGAGGACAGTTGTCCTTCGACAGCTGAAAGACCCGGGCACGTTCTGCGGGAATGACAGTGTCGACATCGAAGAATGGTTGCCGATGTACGAACGCACCAGCATAAATTATCGCTGGGACGACGCTCTTATGTTGGCCAACATCCTATTCTACCTGAAAGGGACAGCCAAAGTGTGGTTCGAGAATCACGAAGCAGAAATTGGCAGCTGGGTTGCGCACACAGAAAAGATGCGTGCCCTGTTTGGCAAATCCACTGGTAGAAAGATAGCGGCCAAAAAGGAGCTGGCGTCTCGTGCTCAGGCATCGATAGAGCATTCCTTCTTCTTCGTCACGGCTTGTAACATATCCATGTATCCAATACAACTATTAAATTGAACCGGAATGATCATTTTCGTACAAATTTTGCTTTTTGCAGGAATTCGTTTGAATGTTCGGCAAAAACCTCAATTGAGTGCTAGATTGTAAGAAACAAGAATGTCACTCTGTGCTCGTGCCACGCGAAATGTTTCACGAGTTTTGCTGAAGTTTTTAGTATTCGACAGCTTCTGTGAAAATGCATTGGGTCAACGCTACATGATAATCAGCGAGCGCCGTTTCCTGGATTAAAACTAGAACATGGGATGGCTAAGAAAAGATTTGACATTTAGAACCTCCTTGTGATGGTTAATTATTCGACATTTGCCTGCTATTAAGATAAACTGGCTACCGGGCTATTGCGAACAAAATTTAAGTAGAACGGCAGGCAAACATCCCAAAGGGTTCTCCTGAACGATTCAATCGCTCCCTGTTTGTCGGCTGGGACGCCCGTCGTTTGAGTAAAATACTGAAAATTATGTTAAATTCAAACTTATTCTACGAAGAAGCGATCGCAGTTTGTCAATTACACGAACGTAAAACGGTGCTGGCTTGTCAGTAAGTGCACTTTCAGTCGCAACTTTGTCTTGTCGTACGCACAGTGTCCCCTATCCAGGAATGTGATAACTGTCGACACTACACATTTCGCTGAAGCGTTCAATATATATATATATTATTCAAGACGGTGAACCGGAATAAGCGTGCCGTACGTGATACAGTGAACATAGTCACAGAAGCGTAAAGAGAGCTTGCTCACTGAAGATAACTCTTCTTGCTAATTATTTATATACGCTAATATTTAAGGCAGCCACGGCGCTCAAAATTCGAGACACGGTCCTCCAACGACTCTCGCCATTAATTATGATACTCTAAATAAACGGAGCGATCCCTACGCACCTTACACCGAGCCAAACGGAACCCACAATTAGCTTTCGCTATAAGACAAAAAAAATCATACCTGGAGCCAATGAAACGGCGTACATAGTGAGGTTTTCGTTAACGCGTAGAGGTAATTGGTGGTCGCAGTTCCCCAGGGATGTGAAGTAGAGTGGTAATTAACGGCTGTAGAAACTGCTAATTAGTAGTTGTGCGGGAGCATGCCTTGTTACTTGTTATTCGCCGAGTCAGAGGCCCCTTGTGACGTTGTAAATGTAACTTCCGCGGGAAACATGCATGATATCGCAAAAGAGCGTGTTATATATATATTAGTCGGTGTCGATATATGCTAATATTGGCGGGCGCTTCGAACTCACGTGAACGCTGTGGTAGCTGAGAAAGGTGTACTTACGCGCCGGATGGGTGCTCATTAACTGCGCGCGCGATGCGCGATCTTGTGGACAGCTCGTTCAGGAATAGTGCGGTTGGCGTACCCAACGCGAATAACGTAACGAAACAAAAAAAAGGGATTTGCTGAACTGGTTTGTCGGTGAGAAGGAGGGAGAGGGTACACTCAAACGACGATATAGCCCGTTGTTGTACCCCTGATCCTTTTTCTTCTTTTTTTTTCTTCAAAGACACTCTCTTCCTGTATGTTCCTTCCGTTCACATATTGTGAGGGCATGATTCGCGTTTTTTGCTTTGTGAATAAAACAAACATCAAGAAACACAAACAAACAGTCACCGAACAAGTACTAAAGAAATTAAGTGTTATGAAAATGAAAACAGAAAAAAAGAAAGCAAAATAAAAGAAAAAGCAAATATGATACAGCAGCTTACTTCAAGACATTTTTTAAAATTCAATTCAATTTTATTCCATTTTTCTTGATATACACAAAACATAGTGGAGGCTCGAACAAATAGTGAAACTTTTCACTTGACGGGGATCCTGGTGTTAAAGAAGGCAAAAAAACAAAAGAATTTGGAGGGCGCTTGAGATTTACCTTCAGGAGTTGAACGCGATAGCGTAATCGGGCCCCGTGCGCATCGCCTTCTCAACTGCTTCAATTGCTGCAATTGCTTCGGTTCTCGGTGCATGCCTCAACCGCGCCGTAACGAAGCGAACTACAGTGCGCGTAACATTGGCCGTTTCAAACTAACCTAGAATGCATACTGCAAGTACAGTCATTAAATGCCCACTACGCAATAATTCTTCCTTTTGCGAATCAGCGGAGGGCCCACTACGCGTCCGTAAGGCAACACGCGAACCTACGCAGCTGTTCACTTTGTTGATGCTTTTGCTGCTGATGATGATCATATATGTCTGGGCGCGTTGTAACAGGTGAGCCTTTGGAACACCCACTCGCTGCGCAATTCACATGCTTTGACGCCTGGCGCTATTGTACGCTTCTCTCACGCAATATCACATGCGTTAAGGAGACTCCTTCCACTACATGACATTCATATAGTGTTTCTTTCCGAAGCCGTTTCAAGCAATGGCATAGCTCTGTGGTAAAACATTTGCTTGTTTCGCAGACGGTGTTATGATGATTTTTATGAATTTATGAAGATGATAATTTTTCTCTCAAACCAACGACGCCGACGCCCACTCTGACACCGACGTCGACCCCGTCTCCAAAATTTCCGCGAAATGAGCTCTTTTACTTTATCGCGTTAAAATTTTGAGGTGTTCTCGTTCAGTCCCAGTCCTATGACGGAGTTTTGTGCCAAGTGTTATCTTGTAGCCGGTAGCTGATCCTCAATGTAGATGTTGCTTTGTTTGCTAGTTATCACGCTTTAACGCGGTGTCAGTCAATCATTCAAATGTATCAACCGAAGGAGCGAAGCACGCTGCGCCAGCTGTTGTAAATAGCGAAAAAAAAAAAATATTCATACGCACATCTAACGGACATATGGGAGTCTACGTCAGACGAAGCTTGAGTGAAAGGGGTATGTGATGTGCGCACGTGTGGTGCTTAAAACAGTCTTTATTTACATCACAGGAGCTTACGATGCTGCTTAGGCATGCCCACACGCAAGGGGGACGGGGGGCGTCTCTTCTAAGGTGGGTGCAAAGTCTGCCCCATACCGTTACTCATTCGTACCCTTCCCGTAATTGTTTAACGTGCAGGGTTTTGACGATAATGGCGGCCGAGAAGCCCTGACGTTACATTAAAAGAACTGCTTACTTCCCACCTTTAACTCCGGAAAGCAGGGCGTCAAATGTACTCTGAGAAAAAAATTACACCATCTCCCGCTAAAGGGGACCATGAGGCGATGCGAAGCCGGAGCACTTGCACCATCGCGTTCCGTTGGCGTTCGTTGGGCATGCTACCGACCTCGCGTCGTGGAACGCTACGCGCGTCGTGTCTTCCCTCTAGCCTGGTCGTTAATTCTCACAGGGCGAGCGGGGAACGCGGTCGACAGGCGCGCGAGAGGGGGGAGCGTAGGAGAGGAGAGAGACGGGGAGGAGACACGCAATGCGCTGGAGCTCATTACGGCGCTGCGCAGGAGATAATGAGGCGCGTCAGAGGGGGGAGCGTAGGAGACGAGAGGAGGGGGAGGAGGATGCGCATGCGCAGTAACAGTGGTCACGCCGCACACCACCACCGCCGGATTGAACTCGGCCATAAGACGCTTCATATCTAAAAAAGTATGTGTGACTCATTTCGGGTAGTCCTGACTTGCCACGTATATGACTCTCTTTAAAGAGGCATGTTAACTCTCTCGTGGGTCAAACAACACTCCAAAGAGAGTCATATACGTGGCAATAAGTCAGGACGCTCCAAAACGAGTCAAATGACTCTCTTCTTAGAGTGTGCAGGCCGCTGTGAGAAGCAAGTCATTGTTTCATTCTCATCTTTTTTTTACATTCATTGCGACGCTCGTTTTTGCTCGGACTCGATAAATAGGGGGGGGGGGTTAAACTTGGCTGAGGTGACACTGTTTATGTTAATGCATCGGACTGGTCCCCACAGTTATGCTGTGAAATTTTTGCGTTCACGCCATGCACGGTTCTCGGGCGCCGACGAAAATCGATGCGGTTGGTCACTGCGACGCGTCCGATCGCTGCGATGTTTACAGTAAAAATGCGGTGTGTCATGTTTGTGGAGAAGCGAACGTTAATCTCCGCATCGCCGGGCACGTGCACGTAACATGCACACATAAAACGAGTGTAAATAGACTTGCAGTTTGCTGCGCCCCTTCTGCTACCGTGGCACATGCTGAGACTGCGATATTACAGTTGCGCTGCATGTGATTAGGTTCTGGACTATCATGTCTGCTGACAAAATATGCGTAGAACAACAATTTTCGTAGAATTGACTAACTCAATCAATACAGTGTTTCTGCGTTGAAAAAAATGGAGATGACGCGAAAGCCGACATAAAGATGTACGATTTCGCCGACATGGCAGAACGACGTAAACGGCTTTGCCTCGAAGGCAAGCCCACTGGCATAACAAACGAACGTCATACCATGTTTGTACTTTCAAAACAACGGGGTTATTAATGTACTACAGGATGTCATTTTGAGACCGCCGTTGGCTGCCGTTGAGATATGTATTATTCGCAAGAGAAACACTGGGATCTCTAATTGTATATCGCTTTATTCGCTCGGTATAGTCATTATTAATAATATGTTAATTCACTATAGCAATATTCACTATACCTGACCGACCGTGGTTCCAATTTTACTGGCAGTTTCAATCTTCACAGTAGTTGAAGGCTTTTGAAATTTTTATTGGTCGAGATGGAGGCGTAGGCTCACCGACCTAGGGTGGGACAATGAATGAATACAAAGGAAAGAACTCAGCATATAATGACATTCATTTGAGCGGCATTTGTCCCATAGAGGTAACACTGAGTCGGTGTTACATGCAAATGCATGGTTCGACATATACTGCTTGATTATTAAGCCTAAAGAAGCGCTCACTGCATAGAACTATACTTCGTAATCTGGAATAATTTCTCTCTGAAGAATTCGTATGGAGTTTATGAAGCGTCGTGCGAAAAAATGCAGATGACCATTTTAGTTCCTTCTATGAACATTCTGCCGTCTTGCCGTATTCCGCAGGGCTAATTTGCCAACTGCAGTTCTACTGACTTGCACAAGTTTTTCGGCTATACACGCGGATGATCTTTTAGCCCATCTGGTTGCCCCAACATGAGGCAGGTCAAATATAGAAAGCTAAAGGAAGTGCTTTGATGAATAAACCTCTCATTTGATAGAAACATCCTAGTTGAAAGCCTTCTATTATCCGTTAGCGCTGCTGCGGATTGCAGAATAAGTCTTGTTTACAGATAGCGTTCGATCGGTAAGTATCTCTGCTTGAGTGCCTCGTCTTTAATCAAGCCATCTTTTCTTAGCTAGGTAATATCGAGGACGGGCTCCAGGCCACTCATTTGCCTTAGCCACCTAGTAATGAATAAATAAAAACAATAAATAATCTTCGCATTTGTGCAAATTGCTCCGTAGCTGCAGGCAATAACCTCATTGCTGTACCCTGGCATTCCGAAAAATATTGAATAATTTATTGAGTGATTATTACTGGTCCTTGATATTACATAACATCCGGTAATGGTGCATATCGTAGCTACATGAAAGTTCGCGATTACGGAGATTCTTCTGCCCACCTTCATTATTTTCTTCCACACATAGTTCACAATGCTTTTAACTGCGGGAGGTTTTTGTTTTCTCGGGTGAACGAGAACGTGTTCAACCGCCACTCTGCTTGTACACTCTAAAAAAAAGGGTGCCCTTTGATTCTTTTTTGCTAGGCATATGACTCTCGCATGTATAACTATCTTTAAAAAGGCACGTTGACTCACCTTAAGGGAGTCGTGGGATGTATAACTCTCTTTAAAAACACACGCCAACTATCTTTTAGGAAGCCCTGTGTCCCACGACTCTCCTAAAGAGAGTCAACTATACTCTCTAAAGAGAGTTATACATGTGAGAGCCACATGTGTAACAAAAAAGAGTCAAACCACACTTTTTTTTTTCTCAGAGTGTAGAGGGTAGTTCAGTGCTTAAAGCCTTCTCCATTAGTTGCTTGCGCCGAAACATTCCTTTTCCTGAACAACATCGTCGCCATCTTTAGTTTTACTCAACTATACGTACACCTGCGCCGGAGTTTGCCAACAAGCCTCCGATAAAGATCATGAAGCCAGAAGTATCGTGTTGTTCACGAGGATAATAGAGTGATGGATGAACAATGTTCTGAATTCTAAGAAAAATGCAAGAAAAATGACGCAAAATCGTCTTGTTCCTCCCCCGTGCAAAATGGGACTAAACATAAGAGTTCAGGAACGTTAGCGATGAACATAGTCGTTAGTTTTCCGTTTCCGTTTACTTGTACACGGAACAAAATTCTACACCATGACGGAGGGCTGCTGCAAGCGAAAGTGTACGGAAAAATTTGCTGACTCATTTCTCCAGTGCGCGAGTCTTGGAAGCCGGAGTCACGAACGAGGTTGTGTTCCGCTTGGCTGTTGTTTTTGCTTTTTTGCATTTGTTTCCTGATAAATTGTTTCCTACGTTCTTTCTTGTTGTCCAGAAAGTGAGAGACGCATAAATTCTTCCTGCACCGAGGCAGCGCACAACCTACGAATATATTTCTGTTTTACGTTGCTTCTCTTTTTTTTAGCATTACTAGTTTATTTGTGGTCCTCGTTCTTTCCAGCTCATCGTATGTGCGTGGCGTTCCAGGAATCGCGAAGCAGCCGTGAAGAAAGGGTTTTTCGCGATCACCTGCTTCGTTAGTTTGATTTTCTTTTCACTCACCCTTCCTACATCTTCAAGGAACAACCGCAAAAAAAGGTTATATACGAGGTTGTTCCTCGAGCCGGACAATAAGCTTTCCGAGCGAAAGTACAACGCGTTGCCTGTCAGCAAATGGTTGGCGCCGCCACGCGCATAAGCACTGAGCAAATGGTCCTCGGAACTTCGTCGGGATTCTGGGACAGAGTGCAGACCCTTTCAAAACGAAAAACAAGAATATAGGAAGAAGAAAACTGGAAATGTAGAGAACAGAAAAAGGGACGCCCACTTATAAAACGACCACCGCAGGAACAAGAAGAATTATTGAACCGCGAACTGTGGAGCCACCTGTGCACCGTATATAACTCGTCTATTCTCAGATTTTTTTTTCTGTGTTTTTAAAGATGCATCGTTTGTGCCCGTGTACTCTTTCACATTATGCGCAACTTTCATTCAGTGAATGTAGGGGCAAGTTTTTCATGTTTCTCAGGTACACTCACTAAGTTTGTTTCACCTATGTTGGACTCAAACGTTCCACTTCGGGAAAATTACGCTTAAACTGTACCACGTAAATGGTGGGATGACACCATGAAAGGTTTCAATCACATAGAAACAATGGATGCTCAAAGAATGTACGGTCTCTTGAGCCTTATACAGATGTGGGTTCTACTTTGTAGATGGAACGTATAGTTCAAAATACTGCCGCATGTTTTGTAGTTTGCTATGTAGAACGCTCAACAGCGCAACGGTTGCAGAATGGCAGAGCGTCCGTTTACGATGCGGTGGGTATCGGGTTCGTTTCCCAGCGCCGACCGGAAAGGCACCGATCTTTCCTAATGTGCCCAGAGATACACCGGCCTAGCGTACGGTTGTTTATGCGTACTCATCTCGAAAGATGGCCCGTAGAGAGAGAGAGAGATACGAAGAGGAAAGGCAGGGAGGTTAACCAAGCTTTGGCTCGGTTGGCTACCCTACACTTCGGGTGGGGGAGAGGGGGAATAATAGAAAGGAAAGGTTAGAGAAGAAAAAAGAAGAGTAAGAAAGGGATGAATGAACAGCTTGAAACAACAGAACACGAACTCGCGCTGTTAGTTCACAGGCGCTCGTGAAGTCCGGTGGTCCTCAAGAAGCACAAGAGGGCTTTCGTGGCCTTGCGCATATGGGAGACCGTAGGCCAAGGTCCCAAGATCTTTTCTGTCAGTGGTCTTGAATCTAGGTGACGGAGCTTGACTTCCATGCTACGTCTTTGAGCCCGGTATGATGTAAGGTTCTGTAAAAGTATGGGTGTATGTATAGACAGATGCACATACCTGCTCCCTGTACGGCCAAAAGAGAGAATCCGCGCAATGGCTGCCTGTTGCACCCTATTAGTGTGGCGTCTGTGTTAGCTCCGGCTTCGCGACGGTACATATGTAAAAATAGAGCTGTCAACATCACTAGTATATTCGTTTTGTCACCGTCGTCTTAACGTGCAGCATTACATTGCAGAACAGACCACAGTCCAGTCCCCCCCCGAAGAGCAAAAAAAAAAAAAAAAAACTCTCCTCAACAACTTTTAAACCACTCTTTTAAACAAGGCCAGCGCCAAGCATCGCCGAAGGGATGCCGGATTTCCTGGACTTGAGTGTCTTTTCGTCTGGTATAGTTAGAACTTCCTCACAGAGACCGCTTTGACCAGATGGTGCCTTACTCGTTTACGAGCAAGGCGCGTCGAGGCAGTAGCCTCTTGACGTTGAAAGACTAGACTTCGTGGCCCGGAAGTCCATCCCACATTTAATCGGTCTCCCCACGTTTCATTTTTCTTTAACTCCCGTGGTACATATTTGTAAGAGACTAGTTTAGTTGCGATTACGAAGGAGCAGTGACGGCGGAGGAAGTTCGAAAGAAGGGTAAATCATCGAGGGGCTCGTTTTATAGACACAACCAATGAAACTAACAGACAATTAAGCCAAGGAAGGCATAGGGGATATTATTTTCTGGATAAATGTAGTGCAATGATTACAACATAAAATGAAAGGAATTAAAGTGGAATGATATGTGAAAGTCAAACCTGCGCGGGGTCGCAGGTTCGAGTCCCCGCGCGACCGGATATTCGAACCTGCGACCCCGCGCTCCGCGGCGTGACGTGTAAACCAGGTCGGCCCCGTACGGATACGTCCCCCAGCATACTTACGGCGAGCTATTTATATACGTCATTTACCGTTGGTGGTACACAAATCTACGAGATGCTTCAGCGTGGCAGGTGCTTGTTCACTTTCACCCTCAAGATGGCGCGAAGGGCCAAAGGGCGCGCATTAAAGGGCGTCGCCCCGCTCATCTATCGCTGGAGTTGGGCTGCGCGCCTGCGGCCCTGTACTTTGATCTGCAGGGCGTGGTCGCCGTGCTCTCGCGCTTGACTCTGGAGGGGGGTTCACAAGATGGCTGATAGCTTCGTACGTGTTGTGCTTTCATCGCAAACTTTGCGTTGAAGCCATATGCCGGACGAAGGCCATTTCGTTCGCTGAAGCGGCCTTGTTTGCTAAATGAGTGGGCTGCTAGCCTTTATTCGTATGACATTCCATGTTGTTGCTATCGAGTTCATTGATTCGCTCTCTCGGCGAAACTGTGACCTAAGAAAAAGGATTCGATAGACATGCAGTTTTGATTGTTCTGCGCAAATGTGCTTGCGCACCTGGCTAACATTTCTTTAAAAAGTGAACCTGTCTCAAAAAAAAAAACAAAAAAAAAAACTCTAGTTGTAGCTGACGCTCTCTCCTGTCGTGAGCTCTTTTCTTTTTGGGTTCCATCTTATCCATTCTGATCAAGTAAGAAAGTGTCGGGAAAAGGTAGCTCTTCCTTCTTTCAGTAATCACAATATACACGGGCGTCCCAGCTATCACGCAGCACGATTCAAAGAAACAAGGACGTCGCTACGCGAAGCTCACATAGTGCATATTGTTCTCAGTGTACTGTAGTACCTATTACTAATATTTTCGTTAATGAAGTTTAGTTAATTAGACCTAATTATGTTTCTAACTCGACAAGAACTCAGCTAATCAATAAATTGTCAATGAGGCATATGTAGGCATGCTGAAATTACATCTAACTGCGCTATTTTCAGCAACGTACTAATCACATGCTAATTTTTTTACCGGCTGACAAAGGAAGCCCGCGAAATATAAAAAGTCCCTCGTGACAACGTTCCCACCCGTAAAAGAGAGCAGCGCTCTCAAATATGCTTACTCTAAGCAACCGTTTTTCCTTTCGTAGGTCACCAGAGACAGCGTTCTGCACTTTGGCAAGGGTACATGAGGAGAGCCAACAAGATGTATCGCAGTTTAGCAGGAATTCCTTGCACTCGATTTACGGCGCTATCATTATCCGTACCTCACGGCAGACAGTTCTTATCGATAACGCGGCCGAAGCACTGACCCAAGACCAAAGCGGCGCGTTTCTTTGGCCGGGGAGTGTAGATAGGGCGATCCATGCATTTTTCTTGACTTGCTACCTCACAGCGAGCCTGTTTGAGGGCGCTGCTTCCTGATGAGTGCTGCAGTCTAATCACGTGTCACTTTTCAGATTTCGCACGCTTTCTTTATTAACAAAGAAAAGCGAGCACGCAATTAGTGCATTGTTGAAAATAGCGTAGTTAGGCGTCATTCGAACATGCTTACATATGCTGCATTGACATTTTAATGATTAGATGAGTACTTGCCGAGTTAGAAACATAATTTAGACTATTTAAGTGAATCTCATTAGGGAAAAAGATAACTACAGCATACTGGGAACAATATGCTCTAGGTGTGCTTCACGTAACGACGTTCCTCTTTTTCAATGTCGTGCTGCGTGAAAGCTTGGACACCCTATATTACGCATACGTGTGATTGTTCACGCGTCAGCGTTGTTGTTGACATACTTGCTTTTGGCTCTTATTTATGTTGCATTTTCTGATTACACCGCCTTTCACTTCCATTAAAGTTTCAGGTGAAAGACAGCGCTTGCTCCATTCATTTATTCTCTACGTTTGCGTTTGCCTGAACGGCGCTACTGTATGGACGGGCTCGATCGCTGTCATTTTGTCCTTAGTGTTAAATAATGTCTGATTGACCGCGCAGTCATTGGAGAAAACATATCTTTGAGAGGACTGACGAACATTGTTTTGCCTTGGGAACCGAAGGTAGCGTTTCTGTAAAATCGTACCAAGACAGCCATTTTTAACTCGACCGATACATTCAAAGACTTAATTAATGGGCTCACTTGCCGAAGTGCAGCCTTGAACGTCATTTTGAAAATGCGAGTTTAATGACGCTATCATTCGTCAATATTGCTACGTTCCCATTTCCAAATGCATTCCCTCTAAAGTACCACATATCTGGATGGGAATGTAAGATAGTTTTTCTTATTTATTTATCTTGCGTGCAAGGGAGATTTCGTGGTCATTGTAGTTATGAAGCGAGCGTGCAGTACAAAAAAAAAAAAAGTCCTCTAAAGGATGCGGTGTCACTAGATGGCGAACATTAAGCGAGGCATTTTGTACACATTGGTTTCCATTGCAGCTAAACTGTCTTGCCACGATCATATTTACTGCCATGACTCTCTAGTTCATAATTGCCATAGTTATAGCCTGTTGTCGTGTAGATAATGGGGATCATTGGTCTGAGAAGGCTTTAAGCTAGGCAGTTTAAAAGTTTGTTGATTTGTCTCAAGTGTCACTGAACTTGCATTTACAACAACCCTTTAAGCTGCACTCTGGTATCACATTGTAGAGATTAATTAAAATAAAGAAAACCTATTATGCGTGCATTTTACCCGACCAAATGAAGGGGTCATAGCCCTAGGCGACACGGACAACGAAAACAAACCGTGCGAGCGGTGTCGAGCGATGTAGCACTCATATTGTTATGCCTTCCCTGTCCGCATTGTCTAGTGCAAAGATCGCCCGAAAATTGTCCATCCAACTAGGACGAAAGGCCGTGCTTCTGACTGATTCAACTTGCTTAATGGCTAATACGCAAAAATCCCGATTGCTTTAATGGTATTTCTATAGTGTGCCTAACTTGAAACATATGCATGTATTTTAACGAGATAGCGTTAAAGAGCGTTTCAGAGAAATTCCGGCGTCGGCGTCTGTGTGGGTGTCCGCGTTGGTGTCCGTGTGGGTGTCCGTTTCGCAATCGGCGGTTGTGAGCGAAATATAATCATCTCTTCCGTGACAGAAAAATCGTGAAAGATGCAAATAAAAAGTCACAGCATATCCACGGAGTGAATGATGATGAGTGGACGAAGCTGCGGAGGTTCATCGGTAAACAGTGAATCTTCCGTGAATTCTGCCCAGCACATCATCACCGACGTGAGATCGGGCGCGTTTATACTAAAGGTTCGATGAGTTATGACGACTTGCAGCTCACTTTAATTTTACATGTACGCTGTGAATTTTCATTGTTTAGAAAACCATTGCTTTAAAAAACATCTGGCGTCTTTCTTTAAGCAGCTGGCGTCTTTTCGTTTTGCTTTAGAAACATCTGGCGTTCTTTCGTTTTGCTTTTAGAAAACATCTGGCGTCTTTCGTTGGTTTATTTCATCAATCAACGGCGTTTTGAACAAAATTTTTATTGTTTAATCACGCACAGGAGAAATCTCACCAGGCACTACCTTGGAGGTAAACAATGGCTGCTAATGGGAATGAGAGACAGAAGAAGTCGGCTTTTAGCTAACACTTACACTTCTACTTGTACTAACGTTTCCTAATGGAACATGCCAATGGCTGCTAATGGGGAATGAGAGACAGAAGAATTCGGCTTTTAGTTAACGCGCACGCTGCGAAATTTTATTGTTCAACGACGCACAGGAAAAATCTCCCACCGGCACCACCTTGGAGGTCAAGATCTGGTACTAGCGTTACGACTGCTTACGCACTACGACTACGCCAACTACGAGGGACGAACGGGTGCCGCCTTAAGGAGCTTCGCCCCTAAAATGTTACACCATCGTCCACTAAAGGGAGCCATGTCCACTAAAGGGAGCCAGCGCATGGGACGACTTAATCCTTGCCCGATGTTAACGCGTCCTTGCAAGTGGAGCACACCGTGAATTCACTGTAGTTGCTGTTGCTGTTACTCGTCCCGATTGTTGGAGCACGGCACGCGGGTTCATCGCCACGCCACGCGGGAACACGTGGGTTCATCGCGCGTGTGCAGAATATCGTTCCCCGACGGTCACGCTCCGACTTCTGCAAACTAACTCCTACCCAAATCCGGCGTCCCTTAAAAGCATATATCCGGAAATTAATCCAAATTGTTCTTGCGCAGCCTGTGGCGAGGCTGCTACTTTACCTCACATGCTCTGGGAGTGCGGTTCGTTGGGCCCGAAGTTCCCCAAAGAAGAGTGGGACGCGCTCCTACTAAGTCCCGTCTATGAGGACTAAATCCTGGCCGTCCAGCGAGCCCGTGATCGGGCCGGCAGGCTAGACCTGTCGGTCCCGTCGTGTTGCGTTTAATTGCGTTTTGCTGGACCAAATAAACGTTTATTCACTCACTCACTCACTCACTCACTCACTCACTCACTCACTCACTCACTCACTCACTCACTCACTCACTCACTCACTCACTCACTCACTCACTCACTCACTCACTCACTCACTCACTCACTCACTCACTCACTCACTCACTCACTCACTCACTCACTCACTCACTCACTCACTCACTCACTCACTCACTCACGTGATTGCTGAGAGAGTGTAAGGAGGGGAGGCCACAGCGTCTTACTCAGCCCCTTACACAGGCCCGAACGCGCTAGCGCGTGCCAGCACACATGGTTCTAAGGGGGAGAGGCCACGGCGTCTTACCCAGCCCCTTAAGAGGCCCGAATGCGCTAGCGCATGCCAGCACACATGGATCCCGAGCGGGCGGTCACCAATGGAAGGACGGACACAGCCCCGAGCAAACGTTACTTCGCATCTAATAAATAATAATAATCTTACGTTCGAGTGAGAACCGAACCCAGACCGTCTGCGTGGCAAGCAGGTGTTCCACCACAGAGTCACGTTATTGCCTGAAACTGCTTCAGAAAAAGCACTATATAAATGTCATGTAGTGGAAGGAGTCTCCATAAAGCATGTAATATTGCGTGGCAGAAGCGTACAATCGCGCAAGGCGTCAAAAAGCGTGAATTGCTCAACGAGTGGGTGTTTTAATGGCCCACCCATTACAAACCGCTCAGACATACTTAATCATCATCAGCTACAAAAGCATCAACAAAGTGGGTAGCTGCGTAGGTTCGCGTGTTGCCTTACGGACGCGGATTCGCAAAAAGAATGATGGCGTAACAGGCACTTAACAATTGTACTTGCAGTAGGCATTCTAAGATTAGTTTGAAACGGCCAATGTTACGCGCACAATCGTTCGTTCCGAAATTTTCGGAGCCCTCCGCTACGGCGTTTCTCATTATGATAACGTGCTTCTGAGACGTTAAACCCCAAAAATTATTATTATTAATCGTTCGTTTCCTTACGGCACGGTTGAGGCATGCACCGAGAACGAAAGCGAGGCTAGCAGTTGAGAAGACGATGCGCACGGGACCCGATAACGCTATCGCGTTCTACTCTTGAAGGCGAAGCTCAAGCGTCCTCCAAGTTTTTTATGTTGCCGTTATAATTTGTGATTTTGTTTGTCAATAATACAATGAAATATTCTCTATTATTGCTGTGTTTTCACCATGCTTCTTGCCTTTGTGTCGAGAGTGCTTTCATTACATTCATATGCCCTGGCATGCTTTCACTTTCGTTGAATGAATTCTTGGAAAAACTGCGTAGAATTCAGCGCTATTACCCCAGTCTCAATACGTAAAATGACGCATCGTCAGTTTTTTCTGACTTTTCCTCATGCAGCGCGTCCCTCCAAGATACGAAAGGAACAGATGATGAGATCCACATGTATAGCTAAGACTTATAGATTACGCCAGATATCTTCGGTTCCACTTTTTTAGTTTCATTTCTCTATATATTTATCTGCCTAAGTTTCTCGTTGTATCTGCAACGATCATCTTTTATTGCGGTTGCGTCGAAGACGAAGCTGACTCTGCACGGTGGCAGAAAGAACAGGATCAGTGCTCGGATAGACAGCATTAGTCTTTCCTACCTTTCCTGCAGCTGTAGAGGCTGCGCTCGCGTCTGTAGCACAAGGTCGGTTCCTTCAATAAACGTGGCTATAGTAAAACTCACAGGGTTCCTTATGAATTCACCTAAGACAACCCGAACCTGAAAGCCATCTACTTGTTCTTCTCAGTCCATGTACTGATACTGCCCCGCCACCCTCCGAAAGCTTTCTGTCCCTAACGTGATTTCGCACTGCCTCTCTGATCGACCCACCTTTGACCAAGCTGCGGCGTCACGTGAGGGCGTCATCTAGTGACATCACGTCACGTTGCATCACAAATGTTGTCGACCTGTGACGTTTTTCTTATTGACATGATGTAAGGAGATGTTGGCGCACAGATAAGGCGCCGGCTTCTCCTTAGCTCTTGGAGTACATAGAGTCCATAAACATAAAGTACATAGCGTCCAAATTTCTGATCACAATTAACCCGTAGTACATACGATATACAACTTAGCTGACGTAATGACGATGTGGTATGGTGACGTCATCCGGTGATCATGATTTTTTGCATCACTCGTCCCTGACTGCGGTGCACGCCGGCGACGACGGTCAATTTTCGCGTTTGATGAGACATAAAAGGCTTTCGCCTTACAAAGGCGTGTCAACAGCCTAAACGGTGGACACAGCAGGAACACTGAACAGAGCGGAGAAGAAGGCACGTGCGCAAGTAACTGTAGCGATGCGCTTTACTGCCAACTTACTGAACGTCCTGTCACCTGCACTCGAGGAGAGCATTTTTGAAGGTGGGCAGCGCGCCATCATCTTGAGCGTGTGATAACCATGACGTTTCGGGAGGATGAAAGTGAAGTTTCAACGCAACTGATACAAGTGCACTTGCGGCTATCAACACATTCACGCCATGTGCAACGTGTCCACTGATCTCACCGTTATCTTTCTTGACACGCCTTTTTTGCCCTTGCCTACTGGTGCCCCAAAGACAAGGCCATTAAGATTGCTCGTGGATCTTCACTGGATCTATATCAAACTCTATCAAATGTATCAATTGAGAAACGATTGATATCATTTTCTTTTCTTGCATAGGTAAGTCCTACGTAGCGAATGGAGTTTGCCCTCAAGCAGCTATTTGGAAAGATACGCAAGTCGATTTCAAGACGTTTCCTCAAGGCGCGTGAGCCAACGAGAACCTATCCAAGACATAGACGCCATAAGGCCTTTCTGACAGCTCCGATCCGCTTCAGACGTAAAGCGCCCATTTCGCTTGCATTTCTTTTCATTTAGGGCTATTTCAACATTCCATACATTGAAGTAGATCAAGAGCGGAATGTCATTCCATCTCTCTCTGAGAAATGGCACGGCACATATGTATCACTGTGCCACTACGAAGCCTGAAATGCAATTTCCTCCCTGTCTTCTAGTGACACAAGCCTATCAATGGGTTGAGAAAAGATACCATATTTTGTGACATTAAAGCGACACCTTTTTCTTATTTTTGGTTACGCAATAAGATGGTGAAGGCCCCCGCAATGCTAGAGTAGAGATTGACGTCGAATGTCGAACCATTTCATTTCGCAGAATATCCAGTGTGTTGTCTTGTTCTAAGAAATAACGATGAGTGCTTCTTGACACGCAACAGTATTTCAGGGACGCGTAGAAACATTGCTATTCACATTCAAGACATTCTGCCAACCAACTTGACGTCTGAGAAATGTATTATGTCCGGGGTGTCCTTCACACAAACATGTGTCACGTACGGCTGTTACGGTTTCTTGAAATACAAAAGTGACGTGCCCGTGGGATGATCGAAACAGCCTAATTTATCCACCGTTCCTGATCGTTAAAAAATTACCGCTCACGTAGTGATAACTGCCCAAAATTCTGCTCAGGGCCTCTCTTCAATGATTTCGTATTAAACACATTTTTCTAGGTTTTTCCCGTGAAGCGTTTTGCCGGAATGCCATAACTGTATGGTTTACTATAAACAACTGTATTATAACTATATGGCTTACTGATTAACTCTCTTTACTATCCCGTCTTGTCAAGTAGGAAACTTGCCGCTTTGTAGCTTGCCTCAAAAATCTCTTTCTGGGTAAGGGATCAACTTTTTTTTCCTTGTAATCAAGCATATTCTTTCTCTTCTCGTGTTGTATTTGCTCCATGTGTTGCTCTTAGTGGAGAGTAGGGGAAAAAGAGGCCGCCTTTGCGAACGATGGTTACGTGGTATTCTGATGGCCACAGGGAAACGTCTAGAGCCGCTCAAATAACGTATTGAATGGTTATAAACGGCGGTTACATACCCGTAGTGTCACTAGTAGTTTGAAATAGCTCGACGGTACCAAACAACAACAAGGCATCACATTGGCAGTTGAACGCAGCGCTTCTACGAACCCGCTTGATGGATAGCCGGCTATACATGTGCTAGCTCTCTGTTCAACTGCAATGTAGCTTCACGGCGGCCACTTCTGCACTGCAGTGAAGGCACACTTCAGAGCAAGCTTAGCACATTACAAGGGTACAGAGTCAAGCAAAATAAAAAAAAAATCACCGTTCTTTCTTTGAAATTTGCGAAAATTTTGTGCATATTTTCCATATTCGTACTCTTCTTATACAGTCCGTTTTTTGTGGCTAAAAACCAGTTTTTCCGAAAGTAGGTAGTGAGTGAACAGGCACCCCAGGACAAGCCCGTCGTATTCGCTCCGTGCTTACTGTATATTTTTCTAAAAGAAAAAAAAAACTTGCTGTACGAAAGCCGAAATGCTTGTCTCCAGTAAGCTGTACATAAGAAATCATCCGGTAACTTCTAAGGCAGTCCGAAGACGCTGTGCACCTTTTTATTCGCAAGTTTTGTTCTTTGGAGCGCGTCTGTTCGAACACTTTTAGCTCCTACCTTCATTACACCTTGTTTCTGTCTGTGCCTGTCGTGAATTTGAGATGCTGAGCCTAAAGAAGGTCTTCAGCAAGCGTAAATTTCTTGGCAACCAA
The DNA here is from genome assembly GCF_013339695.2 of Rhipicephalus sanguineus. NCBI lineage: Eukaryota > Metazoa > Arthropoda > Arachnida > Ixodida > Ixodidae > Rhipicephalus > Rhipicephalus sanguineus. Next base: position 43,693,592 of record NC_051185.1, on the reverse strand, counting down.
TGCAGTTATCTTGTAATTGCGAGTAAATGCCGGCAACGTACTGAGGTGCCGAACGCTGAACCAGCAAGCTCTCTATCGTCGAACCTCTAAGCCATTACAGCATCCTTCGAGGCGAATTACATCTAGGGTGACAACGGGTATGCTTTAATGGAGATTAGTATTATTTGTGATGCAGTTAGAAAGAATTGCGCGTGCAAACTGTGCGGTGGAAGTGTTGAGCTAATCGATATTGCGTCGCAGAGTTTTTGCTTTGCTGTCTTAAATATTGCGACATTGGATGCTGTTCTTTCGTTTCATGATGGCAGTATCGCACGTGCCAAAATTCTTAAATCATTAGGATTGAAGCCTATAAAAATAAAGTCAATTAGCTGACAGATGCTTACCAGAATCGACGATACATTGCGGATAAAGCTGCACGACAGCTCACAAAAGAAGCAATGCAAGCAAGACAACGTGCCCGAGAGTATAAAAAAGTAAGAGTAAAAAAATATACTTTGGCAATGATTGCCAAGCTCGTAGCTACTAAATAAAATAGTTGAACGGTGTTTCTGGCAAAAGATGTTCGCTTTACCGCTGTTTTCTCACTCAGCGCCATGTTTTATTACCTAGTTAGTCAGTCAATAAATTTATTGAAAGGTCCTGAGGAGTTTAAGCTGCCGGGGGATCCACGAGCGACATCATAGCAATCGCTACCGTAGGCGACGCCCGAGTCTGGACGGGAACGTGGTGGCCTTCCGCCAGTTCTTCTTAGGTGCCATTATATGCTACATGTTCTAAGAAAGCCAGTTTATTCATTTTTCTTGTATTCTGCACAAGTGCATACAACTACTGTACCATAATTGAAATCATGCACTTGACAATTTCTGTGTTAGAAACTTCGAAAGAAGCAAATTCACTCAAAATTTAGGTCCTAAGGATAAAAAAGTAGCTAGAATTGTAATGCTAATCAGACTTTGATGGATCTGGTACAGCTAAAAGAGTGCAAAAATCGGAAAAAATATTATACGGATTACTTGAATGCCTCGTTTACTTAGAAAACGGTTCCTCAACATGGTCAAAAATGCATGGGACGTGTAGGACTTACCCTGTGTCCTTAAGCGAAGCTTCTATGAGTTGCATATTTCGGTGGTCGCGGCGGCATAGGTCGCGTGAATTCTGGCGCTCGCGAATGTACAGAAACCCGGGTTTACACAAATGAGGCCCTCGAAGCTGCGCCGCTTTAACCTGGCCTTGTCGGCGATAAGCCGTTCCTGATATCGATATATGGTCTTTTATCGAGGTTACTTGCAATCTCATGTTGCTATGTTTCATTACTGCATTTCATTCTTTCGCGCATGACCGCCATTGTTGCCTGTAGCAACAGAAGTGCTGCGCTGCTGAGCACGTGTGTGGTGGTCCAATTCCTCAAATGGAGGACGAAGGAAGGAAGAAGAAAGAAAGAAAGAAAGAAAGAAAGAAGAAAAGAAAGACAAAGATAGAAGGAAAAAAGGAAGAAAGAAGGAAAGAAAGAAAAGAAGAAACAAACGAAGAAAGAAAGAGTAAAATACTGGGTCAGGCTCTCACGCGGCAACTTTCTCTTGCCGATATTTACCCGGTAAGGGAAGGGCGCCTGAATATTTTGCTACGTACTAGTTCCGTAGGCTGCACAGCGTGGTACAATATGTATGGAACGCAAATACGCAAAACTGTACGGTTTGTGATTAGGAAAAAGGCTAACGAATCAAATTACTATGTACTCTACCGCGGGAGATCAGTGAGTTGTGTTATTGTTTAGAAAGAAGGGTGAAATATTCGGAGTACCACGTACTCCACTTTAGGAGAGCAGTAGGCTGTCTCTCAGTTCACAATAGGAATGACCAAGGAGGTTTCCTCCTTGGGAATGAGCATGTCCCAAGTTTAGAAAAAGAGTTGCAACCATTCCACTCTGTGAAGGTGGGTGACCAGTGGAGCTGACGGGTGCACTGGCGTCCCTGATCTCGTCGCCGTTCTTCATAAGCGCGCTGCTTCTCCGGCGTTCTCACATTGCGCGGCCCGCCCCATACTTAATACAGACGACCATGCCAACGCAGCGTCTAGAATTGAAAGACGTGGCGAAACACGTACTTTCTGGTTTTCCCCATTTTTAAAGACGATAGTCTTTCTTGGGGAACTTAAACACAGAAATTTTGGTCTGTCTGTCTTTCTGTTTGTCGGCACGTCACTCGATTCAGCCACCCGGCCAAAGTTGAACCACTTGCTTACCGCCCACCCATCTTGAACTGGTGCGGCTCTTCATACTTGTGAACGTTGTCGATCAAAAAGTAGATATTAGGCATATCTGAGGCGCAACATCATTAGGTAAGTATTAGGTGGTGTGTTCCTTTATTAGAAAATGCATAGATACGCAATTTTAAAGACTCTGGTTTCTTAAGCTGCGCTGAAAATGCGACTGCTCTGAAAGTTGTCTTCCTCCGTGCCCTCTGCACAAGCTCATGTTGTGTTTCGGTTTCGGTTCAGTATTGCATTGTACGAATGACAGGGGGCGCCGCTCTGGTATTCCTGTTTTACCCAGGCGACGTGTAAATAAGATAGTTTGCGGAGAGTACTCGTTGAGTGCGGACGTTTCTTCTCCTTCGGCGCATCGCGCCTAACCGCGTGTTCGGGCTGGCCGGCGTCCCCGCCGGTCGCGTTGGTCACCACCGGTCTTCGCCTGCCGCTGCGCCGGGAATACCAGCCCGCAACACAGCACTCATGTTTCCCGACGTATTACCAGATGGCGTCCATATCTCACGCAGCGCCTCTTCTATCGCCTTTAGACGACATTTGCAGCGAAGCACGCAGATACGCGGCCAATTTTAATGCATTAGTTCTTCCACCGCTGCCTAGAGGACACCGGGGGCGTTTAGTGCTTTTAATGTTTCACATGCTTCTTTTTTTACTCACGCGAACGCCGCAATGACGAAGTGGTCGCGCAGCTCTTGCAGTCACTCTTGGGGGCGTTAGAGGTTTCTCGCAGTCTCGGGCGGACGACTCAGGGTATGGGAGTTGTGCCATTTACAGCTCCGCCGTAAAGAAAGCCGACGACTGAAGGCTCGTTCACACCTGCGACTAGCACCGGTCGCGCGACCAAGCTAGCCGCAAAGCTTCTGGTCGCAAATGGCTGCTTTGGTCGCAAAGCGACTGCTTTGGCTCAGTCCAGTGCTGGGCAGTATCGAAGATACATGTATCTTCGATACTATCTTAGATACTCTTTGGGTATCTTGTATCTGTATCGCGATACGTCTCGCAAGACGTGTATCAGTATCTGTATTTCCAATACATTGAAGAATGTATCGTGTATCTTAAGATACAAGATACTGCGATCGCAACACCGCGGTTCGAAACAATAAACATTGGTTGAACTCCGCTTCTCAAGCTGATACTGCTCCCACTAAGCCACCAGATTAAAACTAAAGACAATTACATTATTTTATCTTTCCACCAGATTTTTCCAGCGAGGGCAGGTGACGAGCTCTGAGCGTCCCTGTTGAGGGAGTCACGTGGTGGCGCTCGCGTCGTCTCGACAAACGCGCGAACGTCTACGCCCAGACGACATTTTGTTTTCACGGTTTTTTTTTAGTTATGTCAGTGCTATGGCACTTGGCTCTTAGCTAGTATCCTGTGCCGCGTACTCCAGTGCGTGCGGCGTCTTTTGCACAAATTATGATGTCGCTGTAGTGTCGTTATCGAAGTTTCTCTTGCGTTGTGCGTCGTTTCGAAGTCTGAAGAATGCAAGAAAAGTGGTTGCTTTGCGTCTCGTGGCTTTCACACATCGGCGATTTGAAGGACTTAGTCGATGCAAGTTTGACTTACATGCAATGAGATATGCAAATAAGATTCTAACAGCTGTAGCACCACCGCTACCGATGCGGGATTTAACAGAACGAGCATTCACTTAGCAGAAGCTATCTTGGGGTACGTCTCCTTTTCTCTTATAGACATTTTTCCATGTGACCACTTAATTGTGTTTACGCCTCCGTTTTTTGTTTGTGTTTGTGTGTATGTTTGTATTTGTGTTTTTTCTTTCCTATTTTCTTTCCTCTTTCTTTCCCCCTATCTTCCTTTCCTCTATGTTTCCACTTTCCCAAATGAGCAGGCAGGCGTTGTGCACGTTTAGGTGGCAGTTGTCAGCCTGTTCCCTCCCTATTTCCTCTGTGTGTTCGTGTTTTCTATGTATTCAAACCAAATAAATAATTCAATGAGTTTTCAAAATCATAATTGGATTGTCAGCACAAGTTCTTTCTAAGCTGTCCTTTTTCATCCTATACATTACCAATGTCTCTGTATTGCTTTATTTCGGGTCTGCTTACGGCAATATGTCTTTAACGTGCTGGCAACGTAAGATCTCTTCTTTATTCTTACTTTTAGCTGTCTACATTATTTCTGTTCCTGTTTACAGACTCATATTCTACTTAAGTTTACTGTTATGTCAAGGCGACGTTGAGAACAAATATTTAATAATCTGCACGCGCTTGGGTATACAGTAACAAAAGTTCTGCTTACTGCTTAGTAAAATAGCGAGATTGAGTTTTCATTATAATAACGTAAATTATTAAGAGCCGTCTCAAAGTTGTTAGCAAGGGGATTGGACAAACATTGTTATACGAAATGCTCCGTCTTTCTAATGAGCGTTTCAGCGAGTCGGCTTACGCTATTTTACATAGGAACTAAATTTTCTGGGGTGCTAGCTTAAATGCCTGATAGTCATGGCTATTAGGGGTTACTCGACGCGGTGGTCTAGTGGTTATGGCGCTTGACTGCTAACCCGTAGGTCGCGGCGGCCGCAATTCGATGCCGGTGTGCTTATATTTAGGTTTTATAACACCACGTGGTCGAAATTTCCGGAGCCCTCCACTGTGGCGTCTATAATTATCGTATCGTGGTTCTTGCGACGTTAAACAACAATTATTATTAGGTCTTGGGAGTGCCGCCTGTATCATGTTCCTATACCTATTCGCTGCGTTTGATATATAACCGCTTTTCTATTTTACTTAGTTATGTTTGTTTTTCTGTCTTAGTCTTCTCTAAATATTTTTACTGTTACTAATCACCAGGTAATCGGAGCTTAAGTGGCAATATAGTGTGAATAGCGGCGGTGTCCTGCGGCACTTCATGCAACTACAGAACACGTCTGACACGTTTTCTGGGCTGCAGATGTTCTCTCATAAAAGAGAAATTGTTAGAAGATTGCGCATTACTCAGTACGTCGCTATCGAAGGCTTTGCACCAGCAGATAAGTAGAAGATAAAAGTAACTGCAGTTTTATGTCCTCTACGTAAACAAGATGCGTCGCAAAGAATGTCGCTACCAACGTTCTCGCTGATGTACACCTGTCCGGTGATTGGGTATTGCGAAAACCGTGATACGTTTACGGGAAAGGTAGAGCTTAACGACGGTATTTCCACCATTGAACGGAGGCATCTTATTGAAGATGGCAGCCCGCTAGCTGATCGGCAAGCAGAGCATCGACGCCACTCAATTACAAAAGCGGCAGGCAAACACCGTTATCAGCGAAGTGTATAAAGAGCTGTCATGGTAAGCAGCTAAAGCAACCCTAATAAGTTGTTTCGGAACAAACGAAATATACCTTCAGCAAGAAATACAAAACTTTGGCGATACTAACAGACATTTCATTCAAATAAAACAAAATTGGTCGCAGTTAATAAACATTCAAGCGAACATTTTTGTGCATCGGCGTTTAGTGCTGCATTACCGTAAATACCGATTTATAGTAACAAATTTTCGAATGTATCGAAGTATCTTAAGATACAATTGGAATGCATCGTATCGGATACAATCGGCTTTGTCGTATCTTGTATCTGTATCTCAAATACTTCTTGCCTGAGTATGTTGTATGGTATCGCGATACAATTTCAAAGTATCTTTGCCCAGCCCTGGCTCAGTCGCTCGCGGCTCATTTGTTCAGTAACGCAACTGCACTCGCAGAGCTCTGAACCAATCACATGCGCAGGAACGAGACGTCAGCTTATCTTACTGGGCAATGGCAATGCGAGAATTCTGTGTGGCGACACGGGAATTCTGTGTGGTGACGAGTATAAGTCGCACGCAGGTGTGGATGTCGGTCGCGTCGAGTCGCTTTTTGGTCGCTTGTGGCATTGTGAATTAAGGCTTAGAATTAAGGCTATGTAGTCTACTGTGGGAATGGGGTGAGCTGTCCCCAAAGTTAAATTGCAAAGGAGCGGATGTATGAGCATGTCCCTCCACAAAGGAAAGTTTAGTCAACCAACACACGCGAGGGCTACGGTCGCTTATATACCAAATACAAATAACTTGCGTCAGTATGACTAATACAAAAGCTAGACGCAAAGCTACGCAAACATCAGTGATACACTCTACACGACGAAGTAACGATACTGCAAAAAGGATGCTAACCAAAGCATCATACTTGAAAAAGGCAGAAGGAAGGGGAGAAGGAGAAACTGGTTTTCTCTGTCATTAGTCAGTATTGCACTGCCGGAAATTCCTGTTTTTTAGCAAGTTATAGGGCAAAAAACCGAGTGTGTACAGCGCCCTATGGACCCTGCACACAAATTTCACCCACGCAGTTTTGCGTTGCCACACGTTCCTTTTATTGTTCTGGGATGACTGCAAAACGACGGTTGATCCCTCTGTCATAGGAATCGGTATAACGCGAAAGTGAAACGTGTCGTCACAGAAGTAGTTCATTGCTTTAGTTTATTGGTATGTCAGAGCTTGTATAATGTCTACTGTTGTTTGGCAGATGTAGCACCGCCTGATCTGGACGAACTCACGTTGATGCCTAGTGGCACATCTCCGTACCAACGACTAACGCCCACGATCATGATTTAACCCTTGCGGTAGCTGTAGTTTTTAGCATATACGTGGATACCGCATATCGTGAATCCCGCGCAAATATGGCATCAATAAGCACATAATAAACAATGATACTTGATATGCACTTCTCCAAAGCGTCGTGAAACGCGAAGAGAAGTGCTACGTGCGTCGTGTCCTCCCTCTAGCCTGGCAGTTAATTCCCACAGGGCGAGCGTGGAACGCGGTGCGACAGCCAGGCGAGCGTCGGAGAGCTATTTTTCTATATGGATGGAAGCTATGAGCGAGGCTCGGGCTACAGCCACTACCTGACGTCGCGTTAAACGAATTTACACTTCTATTGGAAACGCGCCGAATGGGATGGTCGCAGCAATGGCGCGTACTTTTTTTTTTTTTTTTCGAGCCTCGTGGCACACATGTGACCACCCCGTTATAAAGGGGACGCTCATAGCATTCATCCATCCATCTATGCAAGAGCCGTGTCAGCGGAAAGTGTGAAAGATTAAAGGGGCGTTCATGTAGCCTCCGTTATGCATTTAGCAGTAGCTCAGAGGGCTAAACGCCCGCCAGCCATTGTCGCGGACCGAGAGGTCATGAGTTCGACTCCTGTCAAGGGAACTTTATAGCTTTTTTTTCTTTACCACTTGATGGCGTTCATTTTTCTCATTTATTTCCGTGACGGAAATACGTCAGGAAAATCTTGGTGGACACCGGCATAAAACACTTTCGTGTTGAATGAACGAATGAATAAACTTTATTAAATATCCGGGCGAGTGTTAGAAGAATTTTTGAGATAGGCGCATGTAAGAATCTATTGAACTTGCAAATTCAAGATAAAAGCAGCTGATGACGGAAATGGGCATACCGTTTCGTATTTCACTCACCCAGTGACGTGTCAGTTTGGTTTGCCTGGTTCTAACCAAAGCGCGGCTTACATTTGACTGTACCGGAACGCTGCAGCATATGGTAGCCTTCCTGCTTCAAGCGGGCGCCGCACTTTCTGAGCTATTCGGTGCATGGCCTCCGAGATTAGCCGGCGGCGCGCGCCGCCGGCTAATCTCGGAGGCCATGTTCGGTGCCGTACAATTTAGCAGACGACTCTATGTTGACAAGTGGGAGATGAAAACGCGTCAGAAATGATGTGCTGCTCTGACTGGACAGACTTTGAACGCGAGCTTCCACGAGGAGGCGACGCGCTATGCGTTATTGGACAGATTTAGTTGAGCGTCCGCAAAAACGTACGGACGCAGCCTGCCATAGGAAATAGCTGGCAGGCTGCGTCCGTACGTGGTTGCGGACGCCCAACTAAATGTGTCTATTGTGTACGAAGACAAACGTCTAGAAGTTCGAGGGAGGCCACCGAGACCGACGCCAAGCGAAGACGACAGCGACGAAAGCTGTGGAGGAACGCGGAATGGAGCGTATTGGAATGAGGAACGCGCGCACTCATGTTGACTCGTGGCCTCCGCGATGAGCTCCGGCAACGCGCCATTGCGAGGGCGTTTTGCCGGAGCTAATCGTGGAGGTCGCGGTTGAATGAACAGAATAACGCTGGCAGGTGAAAACCATAACGCCTGCAGTTGACCGTGCAGGGAAATTCTGTGTTTTGTCATAGAGGAATGAGTGGTTTGGCGCTGAAGCAGAAATGCAAAGTACGGTGCATAGATGAAGGCTGCAGGTTTGCGTAGACTATTCGTCAACGATACCGGGTTTAAAGTTGCACAAAAATTTAAATTGATGCACAAATTGGCGTCCTTTTTCGCAGCTCTAACAAGTATTAAACACATCACAATTTGTATATTCCTCGCAGTGAATACATCACAAGCGTGCGCAATATACTGCTCATTTCCGACCAATCAAAAAATGGCCAGCATAGGCTGAGCGATAGCTCATTTCCGGCGGCAGAAATTGTTGATGTACGACGCGGCCGGCAGTCGGCGTTGAAACCCACTTCGTAAACTAATTAAAATATCAAACGCTTTGCTCTCGCCGCTTTCACTGGTGCGACAGCAGTCATCGAGACCCATCGCAAGCAAACGGCTGGTAATGATGGCATGCGTAATTAGGGGGGTATGGCCTCTTTTAAGAAGGCGTCAGAACCTTTAGCTTCGACAGATATGTTTAAGACAAAAAGTGAACATTTTAGAGCACCATTTGTACTCTACTATGAGAGGGCGGTATGCCGTCCCGGTCCCTACTATTTGAGTGGAGAATTTTGCTTCGTATTACTATTGGTGAGAAAAGCAATCTTTCGTAGAAATTGCGCACTTACAGCGTTAGCAAACCGTCGTAGGCGCTCTACGTTTTAGAACAAATAGTTTGCAAATGATTTTTGCATTGTTCTTGCCCTTTTAACGGTGCCGTGATGCGGACGAGTCAATGTATTCAGGCCTATGCTTTTTATCTCATACTTACAGCAGAGCCTAAAATAATTTCTATTAGCTTATCTTTCTTGTAGCATGAATGCAGCTGATCAGCCTTGCGCTTCGAAATTTCGTGACTGCTTCCTGTCATGAAGTTTTGACGAATCCCACGCACTGTGGAAATCGACGTTATGCGAAGCAGTCAGCAAGGAGCTACCTCACTGTTTGGCTTTGAGCCAAGCGTTACTAAGGAGATAGACCCCTGTGTGTAAATTGAGTGGTTGCGTGCACGGCTTAGGTGTAGCAGGCCCATCGATTACACTCTGTTGCCTAAAGGATTACTTATAGTCCGACGTAACATCGGTACCCAGCACAGACGTCAATTTCGTCGAATGTGCAATTCACGCTACGGGGCACTTACATGAATACCATAAGCCGCCTTCGTTGGCGCGTTCCTGAGGGGTCGTGCAACGCTAGACTATACCTGTACGTTCCAGAGTCACAGCAGTACACATGTTTATTACGTTGTTACAAGAGGGGATAGCCAACACTCCGCGGGTGTTTCCGGGTTAACTAGCCGACTCTGACTGATAGATAATATTATTCAGTGCTAGCCAACAAGATCCCACCATAGCCCACATTTAGCGAGGAATTAACCTGTGCCACCACCAGAGTTGCCAAGCTCCGCTTATAATAAGCGGATTTCGGGCTTCATTTTTCGCCGAGTCGCTTGTAGAATGTTCCCGTCGCTTGTCACGTTTTCTTTTTTTGGGACTTATTCGCATTTTCCAGCAAATATAGTTATTTTAGTGATATTTACATTCACCAATAGCGCGTTTACCGATGACTTTAAGTAGCTTGGCTGTTGAAGTCAAACATACGTTGGGGAATCAACAAGTAAAGTTAATCATGCACTGGCAAACGTCCATTCAACCGAATGGAAACTACCTTGGAGATAATGCTAAAACGTAAATATGTGCTTTCATTCATAGATGCGCACATTTTGGCTGTACAAAGTAATTCAAGTGATTTTTTTCAACTCCCCTTCATATTTTAAAGACATTTTTATTATATTAAAAGTATTTTCAAGGATGGAAAATTTCATTATATTTCCGCTTCTTTTCGGCTTCGTTGCGAAAGCCGCGCCGCCTATTTTTTTTTTTTTTTTGGGGGGGGGGGGGGCGGAAGGGGTTCCTTTGGGAAGAATATTTGCTTGTTAGCTCGGTAGCATATGGCAACTCTAGCCACCACTTATTAGCAGTTAGCGAACGTTTTACAGTTCTAGCCAAGACTGTCAAGCACACTGTCAAGAACTAACACTAGCCGACAGTGAGCCCAGATTAAGGGGCACTTACAAGGTCGATCCAAATAGGTCGGGAAGCTTCGGTCGAAAAGCGGTTCAGAACCTATTGCCAGCGACCCCATGTAAGTGAAGTTATGGGTGCTGCGATTGAAGCGCGACTATGTTTGGATGGAACAAACACAAATATTGAAAAACCAAGTTTTAAAAGTCAAGGACAAAACATTCTTTATGTTCTGTAAATGACACTTATTCCCGAACAATATTATGTAGGGTGCAATGTGCCAGAACGTATGACAGTGTTTAATTATTACGAAGAACCTTTTTCTTAGCGCCCCCTGAAGAGAGGCGCACGTCAATTTATTCAGTGCAGCCCTTGCGGTGCATGGAAACATGGAAAAGGGCCCTCGTAAAGTTCGTCTGCGACGACACGCCCCTCACGTGTTCCGGTGTTTCGCACTTGCATGCATTCTCGGAATTATTGTGGCGAGGACTTGATTTTTGCTGTGCGCGGAGTAGCGAGGTGCGTTTCATCGTTGGTGAACGCGTTGATTACGGTGTTCAACGGGCAACGGGACGACGCGGCTAACATTTACAGCAGAACGCTATCCTCGTTACCCGCGGAAACAATATAGTATACAACGGTGCAATAGCAACACACGTACGCCTGGCGACCCATCCCTTCCAGATGAGACACCGGGGCAACGATTCGGAGCAGTGTGCTCGCTGGATTTTCACGGATCAGTATTCCTGCTGCCCGGTTTCCTTCGTGAACACGCGGTGCCTACTATATTTCCTGTTATCGGTGAGCAGATCGCTAAGTTATCTGTCGCGCTACAATTCGCGTGCCTGTATACGTTATACGTAAGGTTAATTTATCAGAACATAAGGCAAAACATAGTGCACGTAGTGTACGCACTTTTTGTACTTATTACGGCACTTGTTGTGTAGGGTGCAAAAAAAGTGCGTTATGGTCAACATTGAATAAGACTGAAATGTCATCATTTTGGCGTGACCAGGCGTCATTTCTTCTCGTTAGCACTGAAGCACACAAGCAATCAGCTATTTCAGGCCCCTGCGCACGTGCGAAGCAAATAGCAACGCTGCGAACATGACGAGGTACGCTGCTGCTTACTTTAATGCCGTTGTGGAAGATGACACCCCGACCGCAGAATAAAATTTCCATGAATAAGATTTCTTGGTAAAACCAAGGGAATTAAACAGCGGTGCACTTAAACAACGCTGTTTAGTCATGAGTCGCTATTAGTTTAGCTAGCGTCAAGCGCACTTGCCAAAGGCTTACCGGCTCGCCTTAGCGCGATTCCTAGCAGTCAGGGGCCTAAGAAAACTATCTTGAGGTCACATTTCGCGCTACTGCCAACAAAATGACGTCACTTTTTTAACGAATATCGCGTCACATCCACTTTATTTTTTGTTCCGCCGGAAATCTTCCCTCCTCACACAGATGGAATATGCCCCATTAGCAGCTGATGAGCAGCCATTTTCTGAACGTATGGACTTCTATGGAAGCTTCGCTGCCAGTTACATTTACCTTGGCACTTACCCATTGCAAGCCAGCATTAGCAAGCACTCATATTCTAACACAAACAAAGGCTTACACAACATAAGCCGGTGGTAATCCGCACCAGCCAGCGTTAGTAAGCACTCACGATCCACTGCCGGTGAGTGCTTGCCAGCAGCCACCAGAGGCACCACTCGCAAAATTAGATAGATAGATAGATAGATAGATAGATAGATAGATAGATAGATAGATAGATAGATAGATAGATAGATAGATAGATAGATAGATAGATAGATAGATAGATAGATAGATAGATAGATAGATAGATAGATAGATAGATAGATAGATAGATAGATAGATAGATAGATAGATAGATAGATAGATAGATAGATAGATAGATAGATAGATAGATAGATAGATAGATAGATAGATAGATAGATAGATAGATAGATAGATAGATAGATAGATCAAAAGTGCTCGCCTTAATTATAAAAAAATGTAAAAGAACAAACATCAGAACAAGATAGTATAATGTAGTAAAACATGACAAAGAATATGATTTGCATGCTCGTATGTCGCAAGTAAAGTCCATTTTTTGAGGTTTTGCGATTTGTACACGCTAAGCACCTATCTAAAAAATTTCAAGATTTGCCTATAATCGTTAACAAATAAGGCAAGATGTCGCTTAAAAAAAGAAGAGGTCATTGCTCCTCAGTGTTATTGAGCCTCTCGTAAAAAGCAGCAGAAACAAAAGAAATGCTGAACAAAGAGGCGTCAATGACACGGACGCTTAGCTACACCCGCCTAATCACGAGGCATTGAGTGCGATAGTCCCCTGGCTCCAAGATAGTCTTGCAACGCCCAATTGCAGTTCGTTAGAAGTCAGGCGCACTGTTTGTTTCTTTGTGCATGGACTCAGCACCATGACATTCCGCTATAGATATTCAGAGCTTTTTTTTTCTTTTCTAACGCCCGAGCTTGGGCAAAGTGCAGCTTTGTTGAGAGGGCGAGTCACTGACCGCATAGACACGATGCTAATAGTAAACTTATTACGCTCCTCTTTGTCGGCTTGTACGTTGACAGAAAGTGTTAGGAAATATCGTTTGTGGGACGTCGATGTCAGCAATTCCCTACGAGCTCGTAATCTCAATGCGCTTTGCTTCTTTTGCAATAGCTCCCCAAAGTCCTGCGGGATGTAACCTAAGGTGGTGCGAGACGGGGCTCTTTGGTCAACCGGGTCAGTCATGGCTCGAAGTGTTATTGGACTTGGACGAAAGACAAAGACGACGACAAACACGAGCGCTGCGGGGTATTCGCAACACCCCCCCCCCCCCCCCCCCACGCTGACGCTCGCCAGAATGTTTTAAGATGAAGATATTCTCACACTGTATTACACGCTTCCGTAATTCCTAGAACAGCCCTGGCTCTATCCAGCCAAAGTATACAGGATCATTACCGTAATGTATTCGTTGAGAAGCCTCCGCCTTTGTGTCCGCGCAAATATGTGAAGAGCCGATGAGAGGCTTGCCCATCGGAGAGGATTAGGCAATTTCGATCACACGCACATATTTGAAGGGACTTATTTGGAGCCATATTGGGAACCTGGGGGTTCTGCGATGTACAAGTAGAAACGTCTCATCTCCTCGTCATGCTTGATTCCCCTTTAAGTTTCCGCTCATGGTTTACAGCACAATGCAGTTTTATGAAACTTGAAACACTTAAGTTTTTTTTTCCTATGCATACCTACGTTTGTGCATGACATTTGAATGTTTAGTCGTGAATCCCAAGCTCAGCGCTTGTCTGGTGTATCTTTGCTCAACCAGATGCCGCCACTATTCTTAGAACTCTCAATTACTTCTCCTGTACAACGCTCAGCAGCCAATCAGGTCGATGGCGCGAGTGACGTGGCATAATCAAGCCACCGCTAAAGTGAAGAGGCGACTGGAATCTCGGTTTGGCGGCGCCGCTGCGATTTATAGTGATGCTCTTACTAAACGCATTAAAATGAATTACATCAACTACTTGGAGCGCTTAAAAAGGCTTCTTTAGCTACCAGTTCAATGAGTTAAAAAAATTATGTCAAAATCTTTTTCAGGTTCCCTTCAAGTTCCTGCGCTATGTAATCCCGAAAGATACAGATACTGATGTAGTGATAGTGCGAGGTTTATACAAACGCTAACGTAAATCGGACGAGGGTCTGTGACAGTTATCGTTGCGTCTATAGGTTTAGGGAGAGCATAAATTGTAGTTAGGGGAACTTGCACGTGCTGGGGCAGAACTTAGCGAGGAGCAGCGTTCATACTGCCCCTTCCTTGAATGAACATTCTTGCATAAACACGCTGGCAATGACATATGTACTCCATTTGTTATTCTTTCACACTTTTCCTTACCCTACTAATGAAACCGACAGACAATTCAACCAAGGAAGTCATAGGGGACATTTCTTAACTGTACTGTAATAACAATACAGTTAAACTGAACACTAAAACTTAAAGTTTGAAAGTTTAAACTGAAACTGAGACTTAAACTGAAAGAAATAAAGTGGACCAAAGATTAACTCGTTCCGTTGGTGGGATGCGAATCCACAACCTTCGAATTACGCGTCCGATGCTCTCCCATTTGAGCTACAACGGAGGCTGCTCCCCTGTCCACCTTTTTTAAGGGTATCTATGTGTGCTTAATACCTGGGAGTGTCAGCCAGCGCCACTCGTAGGCCAGGTGGCGAGTGCGGAACACCTTTTCTTTGCCAGAGGGCGTGTTGCCCTGTGTTGCAAGTTTGAAAGATCCATTTAATTCGCTTATACTCACGCTTAGTCTTAGCGACAAAAAAGGCTGTAGCAGGTTGCGGATGCATAATCAGGTGGCGCGAAATTGCGCGTCACTCGCGGGCGCTCCAGGCGGTACCTCCTGGGCTGTTTGTGATGGGGCAATGCGCTTATACGAGCAATACAACTCGCTGTCTTTATAACGCGCAGGTCCAGCGAATCCTCGTTGCATATTCATATATTCATATTGGTGATATACAAGAAGCTTTTCATATACACGATTAGGAAGGACCCGTCGATGACGCCACTTGTCCCGTTGATGCCCGAAGCAAGGCTCCGATCGCGTCGATATCATTCAATATCTACACGGCGGTCCACCGTTAGGTCCCCGCCACGGTGGTCGAGTGGTTATGGCACTCGACTGCTGACCGGAAGGTCGCGGGATCGAATCCCGGCCGCGGCGGCTGCATTTTCGGTGGAGGCGAAAATGTTTGAGGCCCGTGTACTTAGATTTAGGTGCACGTTAAAGAACCCCAGGTGGTCGAAATTTCCGGAGCCCTCCACTACGGCGTCTCTCATAATCATATCGTGGTTTTGGGACGTTAAACCCCAGATATTATTATTATTACCGTTAGGTAAAACGTCGGAGCGCGTGGCAGCCGCACGGCGTTACCGCCTGCAGCGGCTGCAACTAATGTCCCTAGATTTTCGTCTCTTCTGAAGCAGAAAATCTTGGGACTTCAGCTGCACCGACTTTCGCGCAGGCGCGGTGGCCGCTATGAGGGGTGCTTTTTCGCGGTTCGCTACTCTGAGCTGCCGCGCATCGAATCGTGGAGAAGCAAACCGTTCACACTACGAAACAGGACCGCGCGTGGTGCTCACTGTGCGTGCGCGAAAGCAGTTGCAGCCGCAGGCCGGCGGTGGAGCCGAGCGGCCACCACGCGCTCCATCGTTCCCTTTAAAGGTAGACCGCTGTTTACGTACATTTTCAGCGTTTCCTTCGCACGCGGAGCGAGCTTTCTCGGTGGACCTCACCGTATTTTGGTGCTGCTAGTGCTGCTGCTGCATAATCGAACAGGTCCAACTTAAGGAAAATAGCAGCAGATTCAACGCGACCTCAGCTCAACGTCCCTGATTCCGCTTCCAGTCGGCCAGCTGTCTGTTCGAGTACGTAGTTCCGCACGCTCTTCCACTTCCGCTTTATATTTCTGGTTCCCAACATCACTTTCGGTTTTCACTTCCGGTTTGTCCTTCGTTCCGGTCGCCATTAGTCCTGTTATCCTAGCCGAGAAATGCAACTGAAAGAGAGCTTGGTCAGATGTTCGTCGACATCATGGACATGATACTCGTATAGCCCGTTACAGACTACCTGAAAAATCCTTGAACAGGCTGGTGTCGCTGGAGCCAACGTGTTGACAAGTGGCCTGACTTACGTTGCTGACTTACGAAATGTCAGTCCGCAACGGAGCTGTTGCGGCTTTGAAGAAGCCCACTGTTAACTATCCACCATCAGCTGCTCGCCCGGGGCAATAAAGCTCATTATAATATCACAAAGGCGCCTCGGAACTTTTCCTCAAAGAAATGCCAGAGTAAAGCGATAATTGATTGATTGATTGATTGATTGATTGATTGATTGATTGATTGATTGATTGATTGATTGATTGATTGATTGATTGATTGATTGATTGATTGATTGATTGATTGATTGACTTCACGACTACCTACATTGTGTTGCGCACACGCTGTCGCCTGTAGGTTTGAGGGACGCGAATACGAGATGGCTAACTAAGGAAACAGCATCTTTGCGAAGCCGTTCGCGAAGGAGCTCCCGATGCATCAGTTTTTCATTTACGGACAATAACGTCTCTGACAGCCAGCAACATCTATTGTATTCCGTGGCGTCTAATATTACACCATCATTCACCGTTCAGTAAGGCACAATACTAGCACTTATAGGTACGCGTATTGTGCCTGACTTCCGCTTCAAGTGGTGGCAGTCTCGCGCGGTTTTTTTCTCTCTCTCTCATTACTGCCATCATCCCCGTCTGGTAACATAACGTTAACGCCACAGTCGCAGTTGTTAGGTGCCGCCGCCTTTTTGTTTTCATTAGGTAGCGTTTTCGCGTTATCAGACAAAGCTCAAGCTGTCGTCGATAGGCGGCAGCTTGCCGCAGCGCGCTGGCTTTGTGTGGGCCCGTATATATGACGAATCTGCGGAAACTCAACTACGAAGCGAAGAAGGTTTCATTTGTGACGCAGGAAATGCTATCCAATACAAAGACGGCAACAGTCGTTGCTTATTACCATGAAAACTCAGATTGCACCGTGTTTCTGTTAAGAACAACAGGTTTGAAGAACAACAGGGGCACAAGGAGGAGCTTCAATGTGGTAGGTACATCTTGCGTAAGGAGTTATAAGAGCAAGCAGGAATACAAAAACGAATGGCGCCCAGGGTGTTTCACTTTTCCGTTCTGAAGTCGTTGGGGTTACCGGATAGGCTTTTGTCAATTTTTTTTCTTATCTCGGTCTCCCTAACATCAAGTTTTTGCCAGTGTCATCGTAATTGCACGTGCGGGAATCAGTAACGTTTTAAGCGACACTTTAAAACTCGCAAATTTCAGTGGCGGCGTCATGCGCGGGAAAGCTGGCACCGGCGAGCATACAGAAAAGCGGCCCCCGAAGGAGCACCGTTCACATGCATATTTGTGCGCTGCGTTTTCCAATAATTGATGCACTCTCAATCGTGGGCTTCGGTGATCAGCCGTTTCTGATGTGCCAATCTGATTTTTCATCGAGTTGACTTCATCGAAGTGCCTCACATAAAAGCTATAGCGTTGCAGGCACGAAACCATCCGTTCGAGAAGCTTCCTCAAAGGAGATATTAGCGGCATAAAACTACGAAACTACCATTTTCGTAACTGTCTCAACGAGGAGCTAGCATTGCAATTATGAAAAGCTAGTTTTTGCAGTTGTGTCCACGAGGCGCAGGCCTAACAGTATTGGAAAAATTTTTTTTCGTTACTACCTCAATCAGCTGGAGTTACAATAATTAAAACACCGTTTTCATAACCGGATCTACGAGGAGCCAGCGTTACAATGACTAAAAAGACGTTTTCATAACTGCCTCAATCGGGAGTTAGCAAAACAATACCGAAAACTTCTTTTTCGTAACTGTCTCACGCAGCAGCTAGCGTTAGATGATCAAAACACGATTTTTATAACTGCAACAGCGAGGAGCTATCGTAACAATAATTAATGAGTCCTTCTCCATAACTGCCTCAATCAAGACTTATAGTTACGATTATGAAAAGACCCTTTTTCATAACTGCCTCAACGAGAACTAGCGTTACCGTCATGAAAAGACTCTTTGATAACTGCCTCATGAAGGAGATATATTTTTACCACGACGAAAGGCCATTTTCGCACAAAGTGTGACAGCGCATGCGTACAGTTGGTGCGCCATGTGTCAGAGATACATGTGGTAACCTATTTGGGGCGCGAGGCCAGCGTGCACTTGAAATGAGATATTGCTGCTGATTTTTATGCCCCCGCTGACTTGAAGGTCACCTGACCAGTCACTAGTCGGGTAAGCGCAGCGTGGCCCGTCAGTATACAGCCGCAGGGTACGTAATACAGTTGTCTAGGGACAAAAAAAACAACAGTAAAAAAAAAAAAAAAGTACGTTCCTCGCTTCGACGCTCCTCATCGCGCCCGCATTGTCACTAAAAGCATAGGCGTGCGCAGGGTGCCCCGTTAGGGGTGGCGAAAGTTGATCTTACCCCCCCCCCCGCTTACCCTACCCCCACCCCGTTCCTATTGGTAGTGTCTACAATGCAACATGCTGCGCGATCGATGAAAATAAAAAAAATAAAATGATGACATGCTTCTAAAAATGAGCTGCTTCGGTCCCTGGTTTTCCGGGAATAAAGGGGGAAGTTAACACTTGTTGGAATGAGACGTGAGGGGCCTTCGGCCGCCATTAGCTTCAAAAACCTGCTGGGTCATAACCCGTCTCCTTAAAGAACGTCGGCAAAGGTCCGACTGAGTAAAAGCCTGGGGCAGACTTTGTGCCCCAATATTAGGTGACGACTAAAAGGTGGCAGACCCTGCCTTAACCTCACCCCCCCCCCCCCCGCGCGCACACCTGTGGCCAAATGTACTCGTGGTCGCCGTGTGAGCTTTGTTCGGGTCACTATTTCGACCATTGACATTACGTTGGTTTAGCTGATAAATAAACGTCTACGGAGTGCCAAAAAACTAAGCTTGTTTTGTGGTTA
Source organism: Rhipicephalus sanguineus (assembly GCF_013339695.2). Lineage (NCBI taxonomy): Eukaryota > Metazoa > Arthropoda > Arachnida > Ixodida > Ixodidae > Rhipicephalus > Rhipicephalus sanguineus. Next base: position 43,674,534 of record NC_051185.1, on the reverse strand, counting down.
TGTTGGCTGTAATATCTTTCCAGCACCGCCTATCCGTGAAATAAATTGCTTGTAAAACAGTCGTGCGAGCCGAACATTACAGTGCACGCGCTTTCACCTGCACTAATTATATCCGACGGAACGCATCGAATCCGTTGAAACCGCTGCTGCTAGATTTACCTTTTCACATAATTAGTATCACACGAGCATACCTTTAATAAATAGAGCTCACGACTCTCGCTTCTCGTCGCCATATTTCTCGCCTCTGTCACAGACACAGGGGAACTTCATCCCACATCATGTGACAGCGAGCTGATGGCAACTAGCGCATTGTGTTCATCGCACGGCCTTTCAAACACCTGTCATATGGCCGCATGCCCGTAACAATCAGTTCCTGTAGTCACTATTTTCTTATTTTGCATTAAAGGGGTACTGACACAAAATTTCGCGGCCGAGATAGCGTGCTGGATCGATTTCCGTGTACGTGCGTGTACCATCTGCGAAATATCGACAGCGAATAAAGCTTGGAAGGTATTTTATATCAGTATTGAAGTTCGCGTGCGCGATCCAGCATTATAGGGCGCACCTATTGCATTGACACCCTCGGAGGTGACCCGAGGTGACCCCCCTACTTCCCCTACGTAACCGTTGTAGCCGGTACAACAAGTTGTGATGACGTCGTAGCCGCCATTTTTGTTTTGACGCGCTCGCCGCTGCGCTGTTGGTGTCTCAAGGAAATCGTCGCCAACAGACGACGATGAGGAGGACGACGACAACGAGGACGATGATGGCGACGACATCGCGCAGCACGTGCGGCAAGCGTGCGAATGCGAGGAGACGACGCGAACAGCGTGGAAGTGCGTCACACTTCTGTGTGCTGACGTGATCGAGCGCTGCGGCCGCTAGGTGGTGATAGTTGCACCCGGAGGCTTGTCGTTTTTGAAACCGAAACTGACACTGGTCGGTAATGAGGAGCCTGTAATTAATTATCTGTCGCGCGCTGCAGCAAACGAAGTGCCGTGTTACGACTAACAGGCCCCCAGCAACACATTGCAGCAAAAAAACGCGAGGCCAAAATTTTTGTGTCACTACCCCTTTAAATGTTGAGACTTCATTCATTGCGTAGGACAGCTATTACAACACCTGCATTTTGTTCTTTTTTTAACACGAAATTGTTTTATGCCAGGGTCCTCCAATATTTCAGTGACGTGTTTCCGCCACGGAAATGACGTCAAAAAGAACGTGCACGACCATATTACAAAGACAAGCATGAAGAAAAGAAGTTCCGCCAAAGGGAGTCGAACCCATGACCTCTCGGTCCGCGACAACAGATGCCGCACTCGCTATCCACTGCGCCACGGTCATTTACCAATCTTCCTGCCCGTCTGTTCTAGGGCCCGTTTTCTCCGCTTATCGCTTCTCCCTGCAGGACAGCAAATAGGTGAGTATACGCTGGCTAAACATTCTGTTTTTAATAACGAGCTCTAATTCTCTCTTTTCTCCTAAATACACGAGGCTGCGGTGTCCTTCCAAGAGAAACCGCCCTGATCAGCGATGCTGCATACTTTCGTTCTGCCGATAAATCTCCACAGTCTTCTTTGTGATGTCAGTATCGTCGATGCCATCGCTTTTATGCCCGCTCCTCACGTAATTTTGTAGTGGACCCTTCAGGTACAAATCAACAATAAGAAGAACAGCAGGAACAACATCAGCAATGACAATGACGACAGCAACAGCAACAACAAACAGAAGTTTGATACTTTTCTGCTGCCACCATGTGCTTGGGGTCTTGCTTTTCAAGCGAAATTCTAACTGTTTCTTTTTTTCAAAGCGAATGCGTCGATAATAACGAACGGGGGAAAAACATTCAATAAGGGATTAGCTTTAATGCGAGATGACGGTATTTAAGGTGTGTCCTAAAAGAATTAACTATATGCGGTTCCTAATAAATATTGAGCCTTTGAATCCCGCCTCCTCCCCCGAGTCTTGTTGCCCGTTAGGCGCCATCACGCCTCACGGCCTCTCTGTTCGCAGGAAGTGATTAAAGGACCTGTCCAGGTCAGCCGCTTTAGATAATTGAAAATGCCACGCCCAGCGCTGGTCCTAAAGCGGGGAAAGCATGCTATTCTCGCGTTCAAGTTTCCGCGAAGTTTGCCCAACACTTATCGCGAAGTAGGAGTTATTGACTGGCTTGAATAAGCGTTATACGTGAATAGACACTTACTGAAAATGGCAGGTTGTAGAAAAAGTTAGGATTGCATGGGCACTCTGTCCCGAGTTTATGTTTAAAATGTATGATCTGTATCTGTTCAAAATGAGATTTTGTACTCGCTGTTATGGATTCCTCATAGTTAAGCCCTGACAGCAAAAGACGGAGTGTCGTGGCCGACAGCCAGTGGCGACACGTGGCCCGTGAGGCCATAACATAAACTAAGACACCTCACATGGGGCACCCCAGGAAGTACGACCGCGTGGCCGCAGTGAATTCATTAGTGACTACACTGTAAGCGCCTAGACGGGCATCTTTTTCGCTCAACTGGCGGACCACTATGTTCTTGCGTTGTCTTTGACGCAAGGTTTCGGAAAAGCTGTTCTTTGTCGACATGAAGAATTCCTTCCGTCGTGTAGTTTGTTCTTTTATTTTCGTTTTGCATGCGTGCCTGTTACATTCCGAGGCTGCGCGCATGCGTTATTGCCTGTGTACTACTATCTGTGCTAAATTTTCGATAATGGAAGTAGCGGGATGGCATATCGAACTTGCAGAGCCAACCGCAGTTATCCACCGCCCACAGGACCGCACCTGCGGTGTAACTTGAGCGCTTCCTGTGCATATATATATATATATATATGATGTCATAGTGCGCACATCAGTGAGAACTACGCACACGCACTCAGTGAGTAAATGGCGGGCGCAACCATGTATATAATTCAGAAAGCGCAATGGAAGTTTCAAGGTCGATGCAAATGGGTTGCGATGATTCGGGCTAAACGCTGTTCAGAACCTAGTGCCAGCGATATCAGCAAGATGAGTTATGGGTGCAGCAATTGAAGCGCGACTAGGTGTGGAGGGAGCAGACGCTAAGAGCGAAAAACCAAGTTTTATTCCAGGGCGAAGCATTCGTTAAGTTTTACAAGTGACATTTATTTCCACAACGATATTATGTGGGTGCAATGTGCAGATAATTTATGGCAGTCTAATTAATACAAAAAAAATTTTTTTTTCGTAGCGCCCTCTGAGAGAGGCTCACGCCGTTACTATTCAGTGCAGCTGCAGCCCTTGCAGTGTATGGGAAGGCGCGCTCGTAAAGTTCGTGTGCGACGACACGCCCCCTCACGTGTTTTGGTGTTCCGCACTTGCATACATGCGTTCTCTGAATTATTGGGGTGAGAATTTAATTTTTGCTGTGCGCGGAATAGCAACGTGCGTTTCATCGGTGGTGAACGTGTTGAGTACAGTGTCCGACGGGCAACGGGACGATGCAGATAACATTCAATGCCGAGCGCTTGCCTCGGTACCCGCGGGAACGATGCACTGTGAACGGATGCAGTAGCACCACACGTACCTCTGGCGACCCATGTCTTCTAGATAAGAAACCGGGGCAACGGTTTGGAGTATACTGTGCTCGCTGGATTTTCATGAATCAGAATTCCTGCGGCCCGGATTCCTTCGAGAACACGCAGTGCCTACTATTTTTCCTGTTATCGGTGAGCAGTTCGCTAATTTACCTATCGTGCTACAATTCGCATGCCTGTATACGTTACAAGTAACGGTGATTTATCGGAACATAAGGCAAAATGTAGTCCACGTAGTGTCCGTGCACATTTTGGGCTTATTACCACTTAGTACTCAGTGTGTGCTGTGTGATAAAATTGCGTTATTGTCACCATTGAATGAAACGGAAATGTCCTAATTTTGGTGTGACTAGGCGTCATTTCTTCTAAATAGAACTGAATGAGACCAGCAATGTTCACATTAAGGAATCTGCGTATGTGCGAAGCAAATAAGCGTGCATATATGAGAGGTATACGCTGCTGCTTGCTTTAACCCATCTGCGAAGATGCCACGAACAACGAATAAAAGTTCCAAGAATAAGTTTCATAGTAAAATAAAAGGGGAAGTAAACGGCAGTATGAACACACTTAAACTCACTGTCTATTGATGAGTCGATATTAGTTTAGCTGGCGTTGACTTGAAGCGCACTCGCCAAGAACTCGCCTTAGCGCGAGTCCTTAGCGATCCGGGGCCTAGGACAACTATTTTGAGGTCAAGTTTCGCCTTAGTGCCAACAAATTGACATCACCTGTTTCCCAAATATTGCGTCACGTCCGCTTTATTTTTTGTTCCACCGCAAGTGCTTCCTCCTCACACAGATGGCGCTAAGCTTCATGAACAGTTGATGAGCCGCCATTTTCTGAACGTATGGACTTCTATGGAAGCTTCGCTACCGTTTACATTTACATTGGATGTTTCATATATATAGGTGGGGCAACTTTGATTACGCCTCGCACTTTGCGTACGCTATATGTGCCGTTTTCTTTTTTTTCTATAAGGGCCGAATGCAGAAACCGAAACTAGGCTAAATTTCCAGGGAATGTGAAGCATGCCATGGTATCTTTGACTTTTAGTACACTTGTAATCAAAATGAAGCAATTCCTGACTGTAACATGAACTTTAAAAAGCTGTTTCAAGTAATAACTGAGCCAAATCCTGCACCTGTTTGTGTCAAACTGAGCCAGATACATTAAACCAGAAATACATCAACAATCGCGACCAGAACAACCAACGTGGCCGCCTGCAATCTGCTTCATTTGTGTTGTAGTTGCTTTTTTAATCATTTTTTTAAATCAGACACTCTAAACGTCTAAGCATAAATGCAGCTCCTGTTTAAACTTTTCAGAACTCCCTGTACATTGACGAGAAATAATATCGTTCTAACCTCGGGCTGCTTACAGTGAAAAGAAAATGTCTGCTTTGCAATTGACGCTACAAAACTAGAGAATGTAGCTGCAAAGATAACTCCTCATTTGATTTATTGTCGGCGCAAACTCTAAAGAAGTATAGACGATTCCCTGCCGCTTAATTATAAATTTCAATCCCCCCCCCCCCCACCATGAGTTTTCACAGCCTTAGTTTTCACTTGTTTCTTTTATTATATGCAGAACATGGGGCGAGGGAGTATATTTGTAACTGACAAAAGATCCATCCCCTCCGATCTCCTTATTTTTCCAGTTTTATAGCCCGTTTTTCTAATATTAAGATGTCAAACAAAAATTAACTGCACAGAACAAACACGTGAGTGTCATTTTTCCTGGATAGGTCATTACGATTAACGAAACTGCGGTGATCAGAAGCAACACAGCCAGCGTAAGCTTCTATCATGGAAAAAATCGTGAACTTTGAAGCTTACACAGCTTTAGCTCCACAGTGACGCGAAAAACAAGACCTTCTCGGATCAGAAGGGATATCTCTTCTCAATCCCTGTTTGATGGAAAAACGCAGACTTTCGCTTCCAAACTGGGCGAAAAAGTCTGGCGTTGTCGTTAGACAAAGCACCTACGGAAGAGCCGAAGTTTCCGGAAATAAGACCGACGTGTACGGATTAAAGGAGCATTACACTCCTAATGCTCTTAATTCCTGACTGGCGTGCGTCTTATCCGCTCCGTTGAACTGAGCTGTTTCGGCGGCAGTTGACAGGAATGGTTAGCTTACAGAGGATAGCCAGCTTTATCCCAGGCAAAATAAAAATTTTAGTTTCTTAGAAAACTACCACTTTTCGTTTACGTCAGGTAAGGTGACAAAATAGGTAGTCGCACGACTCGATATGGAACTGCCCCGATCGATCAGCGATCAGTAGTTTAAGGAAGTGCAGGATTTCACCAGCTTCATTCAGGTCTTCAGTCTTTCTGGAGTTAGTGAAGGCTGGTCGTGTTTTATTGCACTCTTCATTGTTAATTTGCGCACTTGTGCTTGCTGCAATATGAATACAACATTCTCACTCATTGAAATGCTTACTGAAACCCGTGCTTCTTGGTTCCTCTCTGAAAACTGGGTCATTCCTTCGCACTGGTGTAATCTGCCTACTAAAGTTCACAAAGACGGTGTTCTAGTAATATAATACTAAACGTAGCATTGATACTAAATTTATCAACGTGAACATATTCTCTTGCTGCAAATCATCGAGGCACATATACCGAATGACTGTTGTTGAACATTGCGTATGTTCCCGTCTACTACTGCGATATAGATGTTCGTTAACACAGTGCTAAGACCGACTATGATCTTTGCGCGCGTGGCGACAGACACCGCAAGGCACTGCTTAAATTCTTGCGCAACACGAGCGCTTACAACTACACATGTATAACCAAACGAACACTGTGATTTAAGGCAGGCTTTCATCGGAGACAGTAAAGAAGTGTGACGCATAACTTGTACTTTTACTTGTCGATGCAGCTGGCTGGCAGAATATGAATTGGCGGTTGGAAACTCGGTGGTGACACCCGGTTTTTTAGACGAAGACGACGGTGGGACGAGGCTCTAGCTAGCAAGTGAACTTTATTGTGAAAAAAAAAAGAAAAACAAGAGACACACAAGCCCTCAAGGAGACTCTTGGCGCATGCGCACGTGAACTGTTGTGCAAGACTGAAAGTGTTACCGCACGTAACACTTACAAAGGAAATAGGAAATTCTCAGCGCGGAATACGGTATGAGAATCGATGAATCTATATGGTGATTGGCTATGTCGATCGAACATTTGCAACGCACCTTCGGTGAGTCGAGTGCGCCTAGTGTAGTTTTCGTGAACGTCACGACACTGTCGCGACAATACTTTATATAGCACCCCCCCCCCCTTCCCTTCCCCCTTTCTTCTCCACCTTCTCTTCTGGAGGTCAGCCATTGAAAAGATGTCGACATCGCAGCGCGACCTTACTTCAGTGGAACTTGAAGCCGTGTAAAAGAAACAGGGAGATATTTCTCTGGCGGTCTGTTTTTTTTTTCTTTTTTGCTAGATACAACCATATAGAGGCATCAGATCATGAACTCAGTGAAGTCCTTCTCTTCTTTAGCGCTGTTGTTCTTATATAGTTATTCAGATAATGAAGCCAAGGAAAAAGTACGGGGCATTATTTGTAGTTATTTGATCGAAGCATAGAAGTTATGGATTCAAGGGGAAAGGCGAAAGGGGACGACCAAACAAACTTGTCGCGCACGAAATGCGAACACACAAAATCCGCGTTAATACGCTTCCGATGCGCTCCCGATTCTGCTACGGCGACGGCCATTAATGCGTACAAGAAAGTGTATGAGATATGTGTAACCTTGAGTATGTGTAACCTTTATGTATGTATATCCGTGAGAGTGTATATCTGTATCCTCAAAGTGCACTTAAGTTGTCCGGTGTGACAGGCGTATAAGACGACGTGAGTAGCTGGAAGTTACAACTAGTCCCATCGTCTCCTTCACCTGGTCTTTCGGTCTTTTCCACAGTTGTTATGTTATCGAGATTTCGAGAAACTTTCGCATGAAATCAACGGAATCCTCTCTCTCTAACATTATAGAGAGAAAAAGAGAGAGTGATATACAAAGGAAAGTTAGGAAAGTTAACCAGAGGCTATCACCAGCTGGTCATCCTGCTTAAAATATGAGAGAACGGACGCATGAAAAAATGAAAGGGGAGAACAGACTCTGAGGGGGCCACGAGGTCATTATGACAACGTCAGTCTCCTACTTACACTCATGGATAATACCCAATGAAGTCACAGCATGGTGCTGAATCCGGTGCTTTTTTTAGGGAAACGCCGCAATTCATTTGAAGCGACTCACGTTGAAGTCTGTGTAGGCCAGTTATCTTGAATTGTGCTCCTTTTTAGAGGGTGGTTGTCAATCTCCTACACTGCTGCTGAAAGAGCTGTCTTTTATTTATTAGTAAATATATTTAAGGAGATATTGGTGCCTCTGTGTGGCGTCGGCTACTCCTCTTCCTATGCATAACAGTTGCATAACGGTTAATAGCAATTTAAATTTTATCCTAACAACCAAGTGGAAAGGAGAAGCCGTCATCAAAAAATAGCGACAAGAGCTCCTTCATTTATATCTTCCTTCAATAAAAAGAGTGGCCAATCGCAAAACTTCAGAAATCGGCAAATGGACGAACACTCACGAACATAGTCCCAGCACTTTATTACAAACAAATGTCCACTCAACAAAACAGATAACAAAACATAGATATTCACACAACCGAAATGTACACATGTAACATAAGTACTACTACTAATCCGGCATATCCCGCGCATTGTGGGAATCAATTTCACGCGAAGCAGCCAGCCAGTAGCAGCCTATGCCGGATTTTTCCTTTTGAAACCAAGCGTTATGAAACATTTCCCCCAAACGTTCTCTCATTACGCAACGATTCTATCTCTAAGCAATATTCTATTGGTCACTTGTTTTATTGCGACGCACGGTTTCCCTTAACGTCACGGTTACTGCTAGTAAACTTATTTTTATTGGTAATCTTTGAGAGGAGGTACCCTTACAGCCCACTGCTATCGTACCCCTTCTGTATAATTACTGAGGCGAAAGCCTTAGATGCCTCACCAAACATGAAAATTGACCGTTGGCGTCCCGCGGCGTCGGGGACAACACGAGGGATACAAAAAATCATCGTCACGTGATTACGTCCCCATATGACGTCATCATGACGTCACAGATAGCCAGAACTTGGGACGTCGCTATGACGTCCTCACATGACCTCGTAGCTTGGTCAAAGGTGGGCCGATTACGGAGGCCGTGCAAAACCACGTTAGGTGCAGAACGCTTTCGGAGGGTGGCGGGGCAGGATCTCACCCCTCTCACCCCGCAGCCATCGACTAAGAAGAAAAGATGGCTCTCGCCTTCGAGTCGCCTTAGATGAATGCATAAGAGACCCTATGTGTTTTTTTTCTTTATCGGGTTTTGTTCAAAGATCTGAAATAACCTTGATTTCATTGGATTTGAAGCTAATTTCTTGCAAAGAGGAGCTGCTAACGTTCGTCCGGTTAAGCCCGTCGCCCACTTGTCAACGACTTATGAGTCGTGCCCACGTAAAAGAAAAATAACTAAAATAAAGAAAATGCGATCGATATTCGATCGTCATCGACGCATCGTAACGCTCTAAGAGCTCACCCCGCAGCCTTCGCCGACACACTCCACGCTAGGGAGTGCGCGAGGTAATCGATTGCACTATTTATCGAACCGGACCCACTCCGTGTGGCGTAGGCACATGCCTACGGTATATATCTTCTATTCTCTTACTCATGGAACTTAATGCATCTCATGCCTCACGTGCATGATACGTCGTATGCATAACCTGCTCCCATGCACTACTCGGACATATTCAAATATATTCCTTTATTTCTCTCACAATTATTCAGTGGAGGACATAAGATGACTTTTAAGGGCTCGTTTCTTCTTCGTTAGAGACAATAATAATGAGAAATAACAGACAATAATGCCAAGGAAAGTACGGGGGGTGCTAGTTGTAGTAATTAGAATACAAATGTGAAGAAAATAAAGTGGACGAAAAGATAACTTGCCGCCGGCAGGCACCGAACCTGCGACGTTCGAATAACGCGTCCGATTCTCTACCACTGAGCTACGGCGGCGGTTATCTTACAGTCAACTTTATGGGGTATATAAGTGCATTTAAACGTGGGAGTGTCAGTCAACGCTGATGGCAGCCATGACGGCGAGTGTGGAACACTTCTTCTGCCTATTGGCGCCACGTAGCACGTGATCCTTTTACGAGCTGGCAGCTGACCAATAATCCCTCGCATACTACCTTTTCGTCCACTTTACTTTCTTCACATTTGTATTCTAATTAGTACAAATAACATCCCCCGTACTTTCCTTGGCATTATTGTCTGTTCTCATTATTATTGTGTCCAGTGACCCGCTGGACTACAGGATAGCCCTTCGATTTTCGAGGCACGGGATATCGACCGCTCCGCTGCCAAATGTTTGATATCAATTTTTATTGCAGTGTAATCACAGGACGTGCCAATGAGTCCGTGCCTAAGTACTCTCACTGAAGTTGGTTTTAATATTACCGCTAAACTCCTTTGAGGCGGTGACAGCATTTTGATATGCCTAATAGAGGGACTATAATGCCTATAGTTAGTTGCAGTCGGCTCGCCATTGTTCATGAGTGTATATGTAGAAAAAAAATTAAAGGCCGCTTTTCTTCGTTGTAATCGTGAAGAATGGGCACCTGAAACGAAAATCTATTTCCTACATCAAACTTCTTTCTCAAAGGAGCTCAACTCTATAAGAAAATCCGCAATTTCAGTATTGTAATAAAAGAGCGCAGGGCTCTTTCACTTCATTTAGCGATTAACCATTAATGTGAAAGGAAGGAAGTCTCTTCGCACCGCTATATATAGAGCTCTGAAGGACAGTTGAGGCGTTACAGACGTCTTCTTAGTAGTCTCATTACTCTTGACATCTTTCTCACAAGATCTCGCAATAAAATTATTTTTTGCTTTCCAGGGACTCAGAAGAAGAAAGTGACACAGCTGTCTCTGCCCTCGTTCGCAACCCGCCGAACTTTTCTCCAAACTCTTCTTTATGCGTGATATTAGAACGATGTCTGAATATAGGAAACCCCAGAGACTAGCTTTCTTTTCTTCTCAAGTTGTCAGAAGCTTCGTGACAACGAAGCAGCGCAAGCGAAAAAAATCTTAAGGGAGGAGGAGAGGGGGGGGGGGGGGTAGCGGAGTGCGCAATGTTAGCGAAGCCAAGAAATTATCACACCTAAGCACTGACAAAAGTAAACGACAAATCATCAAAATATTCAAAAGCAGACGACAAAAAAAAAAAAAAAAACGCCAGGCCTGCGCGGAAAGCGCAACACAGTCCCAGTGAAAGCTGGAAGGCAGGCATTTCTACAGCCCGTTATAAACTCTCTTGGGGCTACTAATACAAGTACACTAGCAAGGTACGCTCTGTGCCATAGATCATAATTTTTGTGATGTTGGGAAGCGCCTACTACGCCATTATTCGTGACTCTGCGAAGAAGCGAGGTACCAGCTGCACATCTGTAAGGCATTATGTGCACTTTGTTGATGCGGCGGCTGATGACGATGAAGATTTATGGCCGAGTCCTTTTAATGGATTGGAAGCTTTAAACGACCCACTAGTTACGTAATTCGCAGTGACTGACGCCCGGTCGTTATTTCACTCTCCCACCACGCTATATAACATACGTTCACGTGAGAAAGAAAGAGAGAGGGGGGACATAACTTTATTGAGATCCTGAGGAAAGGGATAATCGGGGCTTTATGGGCTTCCTTGGCAACCAATACAAGTGCACTTGCGAGGAACCCACTACGCTATAGATCATTATAATTTTTGTGGAAGAGGAATGCACCACTATGTCATTTTTTGTCATTCTGCGGAGAACCGTGGCACCCGCTAAACACCTGTAAGGGATTATGTGCACTTTGTTGATGCTGTGCCTGATGACTATGATAAATTATGGCAGAGCCCTTTGTAATGGGTTGGCAGCATTCAACAACCCACTCGTTGCGCAATTAGCATTGTGTGACGCCTCATTGTTATTTTACTCTTCTATCACACTATATTGCATATGTTAATGTGGTTCCTTACATGAAGCATGTATAGGGTCTTTTCGCAAAGCAGTTTCAAGCACCGTCATGGCTGTGAGGTAGAATAATAGGCCCCCCACCCAGAGGGCTCTGGTTCGAACCCCGTTCCATCTTAGATATTTTTCCTTATTTATTCTTTTTTCTTATTTCGCGCGATGGCTCTTACGGACACCGGGGGCGTGGGCGGACAACTACGGCGCCGAAAACGGCCGTTGTTGTGATCTCATAACAGCTTTCGCTGTAAGACAACTGTCGATCATTTCTTACAATATCTGCGAAGAGGATATAGGCAGGGTCTTAATGACGAAGCAGTGGTCTAAGTTTTGGGTGACTTGTCCTCTGTGTCTTGCTTATAGTCCAGTTAAACCTAGTAATGCTAACGACGCCCTTCACGCTGACCGGCTCTTAAGACAGGCCCCTCTCTTCTCCCTTGCCTCCTCCTAAAGTAACAATTCGAAGAAAAAGTTACAAAATGGAAACCTAGGCCTGATTTTGTTGTCAGAACGTAACCCACTTGACTGTCGTTTATTTCTTTTTATGTGTTATACTTACTGCTTATTTGCGTTTTTTTTTTCTTTTATCTTCTTTTCAGTCATGAACATTGATGTCTAAATTTTTTGTCGAAGCTCGCCGAACGCTTTTCGTTCGCAAGGAGCCCGAATAATGATAGGTTTCTCGAAAATTTTAAAAGCTTTTGTTGTGTTTGTTTGCCAGGCCAAGGTGGTCTAGTGGTTATGGCGCTCGACTGCTGACCCGAAGTTCGCGGGATCGAATCCCGGCCGCGGCGGCTGCATTTTCGATGGAGGCGAAACTGTTTGAGGCCCGTGTACTTAGATTTAGGTGCACGTTAAAGAACCCCAGGTGGTCTAAATTTCCGGAGCCCTCCACTACGGTGCCTCTCATAATCATATCGTGGTTTTGGAACGTTAAACTCTAGACATCATTATTAATGTTTGTTTGGGGGGGGGGGTGTCTACGTTTTTTTTGTGTGTGTGCGGACCTCCAGCTTGAAAGAGCGCTGATGTCATAGGCGTATCTACCGGGGGGGGGGGGGGGGGGAGGCGCTAGCCCCCCCCCCCCACTTTTGACAGCAGTTATTGTCGGCTGCAGACTGGCAAACCAACTAGTCAGGCAAAATTTTACTTGAACGCAGCAATAACGTAATTTTGTAATAAGATTTGTCCCATGATTCTGCTGTGACGACTGTCCTCAGTGTATCATGACCACGCATTGTAGGCTACCTGCGGTGCGGGCTGCCTATTCCACGCTTGTGCGTTTTGCGCTCGAGCATTGCAGAGGAGGCTATCGCTCAGCAGGGGCTCTATAACATTACAGCAATGCAGGCCCGTATCCAGGGGGGGTGCCCTAGGGCCCCCCCTCCCGGAATTTTGTCGAAGGGCGCTGTTTTACCGAGAATAAATGATGAAAATAGGTGTTTTTCTAAAATAGTCAAGGCCTTCAGCAAGTGCCCCCCCCCCCCCCCCCCCCCCCCCCGAAAAATATTCCTGGCAACGGGCCTGCAGCAATCTTTCATAATTTTATTTTGTTCCGCCTGGCCTGAAATTTAAGTAACCCGCGACGCAAATATGGGCGGGAAGCAGTAAACGTTTTATAGCCCGATCAAACACTCTCCTTTTTCAGGAAATTCAGTTTCTTTGAAAAGGAATAGCACCGCCACTGCTCCATATTCAAGCTGCTGTGCGTTGATGAGTGTGCAGAAGTGTCCAGTATTTTAGTTGTGCCTAGCCAGGACAGCTAAAATAGATTCCCACTTTAGTCTCCGATTAGCCTGCTTCACTTGGCTTATCATATGGTAGCCTGAAGCGATCGTGGCGGCTTGTACGTGTCGGCTTGTAACAAGGCAGCGGACTCGAGCACATTGAGAAGCCCAGCTTTCTAGTTTGCCCTGTTACTTGATCTGCCTCACCAGCGAGATGATCAGCGTCCACGGTTTTCCGGACTAAGAACGTTGCCTATACCTGCAAAGGATTGTGCATGTTCCTTATAATGTTTATTTCTCTCTCTACCTCTTTGTCAGCAATGATGAGTTCACAGAGAGTTGTAGACACGCAAAAACAGCTCAACATCGTTATACTACAACTGAAAGTATCTATTATACACATATAAATCCATCTCGCCGGCTCCTATAGCAGCCGCTGCCAATGTAATTGGCGGGCAGCTTTCTTAAATAACGTTCAGGAAGAGACACTGTCTAGCTATTCCGAAAAAAAATGAGTTATTGTTCAGCACTGTAATGTGCTGCTTATCTCGCACACTTCATTTTAACGCAGCGAGTTTTCGCAGACTTGTGAGGTCGCGTACCAAGGAGGCGATTTTATGGCACATTGAAAATTTTTGACGAATAGCGAAGAACCAATGGCAAACAATACGCTGTATTGAATATAGTTCATTCAGTCATGCGTACGTGGTAATTACGCGGTGGATCACTTACGCGTCATTTGTTCCGCCGTTTTACGAGCAGGTGCTGGGAGCATTACCCAGCAAATTTCGACCAATCATTAACATCTAACGACCTATACGGGAGGAAACAATGCGGGGTAGTTTAACGTTATAGCCGCCCACATTTTTTCAAGGCAAATTTGAGATTACACAGTTTACATAGGCTATTTACTTGGAGGAACCGGAGGGGAGGAGCACAGGGCCACTTCACCGCTTTTCCGTCCACCCTCCCTCCTCAAGCTGGGAAAAGCAGGAGGGCAAGGAACGAGAGCTAGTATATAAATTCGCAGTCATTTATAATCCTACAACTATACACAACCAGCGCATTTGGTTTCCTTAAGTAATAATCGACTGAACTTGGTCTTCTTAAGAAATACTTTATATTAGCGGGCTCTAACAGTAAAGAAATGGGCACTCGGTTTATCCTGAAGACTTCTGCGAAGTACCTGGCTTTATCAGCCACATGTTTTGTTTAATAAATGAGAATTTAAGGTAATAGAGTCATAGCAGGTTCTTCATACTCATCGTATCTACAACGCCAAACTAAGACTGGGAAGTTTGCTGGTGCCATGCTCAGATGATCGGGCTAAATTTGGGTGTACTTTGTAAACTTCATGGTAATATTTCCAAAATGTTATGAAACACTCCTGTGATGTCGCGGTAGAGGGCGGTTCAGCCTACAATCTGTTTGTGCAGATTCGTCCTTTTAAAACAAAGCTTCGAAAAGCAAGTCATCTGTGAATATAAAAAGTCATCCAAATCAAATGTATATATATATATATATATATATATAATATATATATAATATATATATATATATATATATATATATATTATATATTATATATATATATATAGATATATATATATAGATATATATATATATTAATACGGCGGACAGAGTGAGCGACGCCAGCCCTCCCTATCTCGCGAACGGGTTGGTACGCCACTGGCTGATGTGAGAAAAATAAAACCTCCAGCCACTGTCACCTGGCGTGCTTCCGCGAAGGTCGCCTGGCCTTTAACACAAGGCTATCACAAACTACTATACCGTTGTTTTACCTAACCAAGTGAGGGCTTCTTGAAACGTCGGAAGGGATTCTCGCAGTGAAAGAAACGTTGACTGAATTAATGAACGCGAGGAAGTAACGATTAGCAACGACATTATTATTATAACGCCTTTGAATTTTCCCGTCTAAAGACATGCAAACTTGAACAAGTAGCGCGATCAACAAGGACACTAGAAGGAACATGAAGACAAGACGAGCGCTATCTATTCCATCTTGTGTCCTTGTTTATTGCGCGACTTGTCCCAAGTATGAATTCTCAAAAACTCATTCAAATTTCTGTTCCTGTAAGCTTGAAGGCATGGTCAGAAAATAATTCACTGGTTTCCTCGTGCATTCGCCTAAGACGACACAAAGGTGAAAGCCATCCATCTTGGAAATTTTTGATCGACGTCCAACGACCGCTAATTACCTGTAATGCCACTTTCACTTGATCACTTCCACTAATTAACATTCATTGCTTAACTCAGTACTCCCTTAAGTCGCTTTCGTTGTCTTCATGTAATCAACTTTCTCTATAAGTAACGCTCACTATTAACTTTGACGAACTATGGCTGATTAACTCATTATTCACTAAACTTGCTTTGACTATCACCATGTACACGCACAGTCACGCTTTGACTCGCTTTTGCATCGATTTCGATCCCCTTGACACGTGAACGCCTATTTTTTTTATGCTCACGAAGCGGCCGGCGCCGCTCCGCCGGTTCTTTATTTATTCATTTATATTACCCGAACGCCGGTTTATTTATTTATTTATTTGTTTGTTTGTTTGTTTGTTTGTTTGTTAGTGTATTTATTTATTTATTTATTTGTTTGTTTATTTACTTGTATTACCCACAGCGCCTAGTGGCATGCATTGGGAGGAGGGGGGGGGGGGAGTTAATACCAGGGCTGGGCAGAGATACTCGGAAAAGTATTCCGGAATACAGATACAGCAATACAGACACAAGAATACTTCTTTTTTTATTTCAAGGATGCTCGTACTCCGCTAAGGACATTTATAAGTGCAGCATAATGGTGTAAATAAAGTTGCAGTGCATTGAAACTTTCAGTTTATTTTTACAGTACGCTCAGCGCCATTAAGACAGCACAGAGGGGGGGTGGGGGGGGGGGCTTACCAAGTACATAATTAGTAATAATGACATAATTACACATATTAATCGCAATAAAAAGTACACTATTTCACAGCAACAGTAACAAGCATTTGGCACCAAAATCGACATGCTTGGTGACAACTAAATCAGCTATGCTAGAAATAGCATAGTTTAAGCAAATCACTGGAATCACTAATGAACACCAGTAAACTGAGAAAGAGCATGTATTTACTTTGCACATAAGATCTGCTTTGCTGAGTAGGTTGCTGTGTGAGCTTCTCAAGCAGGCTGTCTTCTAGACAGCGTCGATTCGGCCTCAGCACAAGACTCGCGCAAGAAAAAAGTCTATCTAGCGCTGCAGAGTGGCACAAATTCGTGTTAGAGTGAATAAATACCGCCTTCATAGCTTGATAGCCCTGGCGCGCGGCGACATCTCTTCTCGGGCCATCTAGATACCGAAACACTTCCTCCCTCACTTGGGTTGTTCTGACCACTCAGAAGCCCAAGTCGGTCCCCATCTTCGGAATCCTCAGCCGTCTGGCCCGGTCGGTGCCCGGTCAGACGGCTGAGGATTCCGCTGCCCATATAAGCCGGTCTATACATAAGAAAGTATAATATATATAAGAAAGTATAATATGGAGAGAATTGAGCATGCTCTAAAGAACGGAAGAAGCCTCAAAGCTATGAAGACAAAACTGCGCATAGGCAAAAATCAGATGTATGCATTAAGGGACAAGGAAGGCAAGGTCACAAACAATATGGATAGAATAGTTGAGGTAGCGGAAGAGTTCTACAGAGATCTGTACAGCAGCCGAGGCATTCAGGATGATAACGTAAGAAGGAGTAATAGCGCCGAGGAATCTGACATCCCACCAATATTGTTAGGAGAAGTAAAGAAAGCCCTAAAGGGAATGCAAAGAGGCAAAGCAGCTGGTGAGGATCAGGTAACATCAGACCTGTTGAAAGTCGGTGGAGAGATTATGTTAGAGAAACTGGCCACCCTGTATACGAAGTGCCTCTCGACGGGTAGGATACCAGAATCTTGGAAGAATGCCAACATCATCTTGATCCATAAGAAAGGGGACGTCAAGGACCTGAAAAATTACAGGCCCATAAGCTTACTGTCCGTTTTCTACAAGCTATTTACAAAAGTAATTGCTAACAGAATTAATACGACATTAGAGTTCAATCAACCAAGGGACCAGGCAGGATTTCGTACAGGATTCTCAACAATAGACCATGTTCATACTATCAATCAGGTGATAGAGAAATGCGCGGAATACAACCAACCCCTATACATAGCCTTCATAGAATACGAGAATGCATTTGATTCGGTGGAGACATCAGCAGTCATGCAGGCACTGTGAAATCAAGGCATCGACGAAGCCTATATAAGCATTATGGAAGAAATCCACAGCGGATCCACAGCCACTATAGTCCTCCATAAAGAAAGCAACAGAATCCCAATAAAGAAGGGCGTACGGCAGGGAGACACGATCTCTCCAATGTTATTCGCCGCGTGTTTACAGGAGAGAGAGAGAGAGAAAAAACTTTTATTTTCGAAACCCATGTCCGGGTCTGGGCTCTAGGGTGAGGCTGTACTGACCTCCCCTAAGATGGTTAGTATGTGGTTAAAGAGAGTTGCCCACGAGGAGGTGGTTTCGCCCAGATTCGCAACCCAGGCCTCCCATGTATGTATGTTAGAGCAGAGTGAATGGCGTTGTGGCGTGTTGGCTCTGGGGCAGTGCCAGTATGTGTGGGATAGAGTCGGTATGGATCCAAGAGGTTTTCAGGGCTCTAGATTCGGACGAGTTAGGGATAAGAGTTAATGGAGAGTATCTCAGTAACCTACGATTCGCTGATGACATTGCATTGATGAGTAACGCGAGAGACGAATTACAGCTCATGATTACTGAACTGGATACGGAAAGTAGAAGAGTAGGTCTGAAAATTAATATGCATAAAACTAAAGTAATGTGGAACAATCTTGGTAGAGAACAGCGCTTTGCGATAGGTGGCGAGACACTGGAAGTTGTAAAGGAGTACGTCTACTTAGGACAGGTAGTAACCGCGGAGCCGAACCATGAGAGTGAAATAACTAGAAGAATAAAGATGGGTTGGGGCTCATTCGGCAAGCATTATCAAATCATGAATGGTAATCTACCACTATCCCTCAAGAGGAAGGTATATAACAGCTGCATCTTACCGGTACTTACCTACGGAGCAGAAACCTGGAGACTTACAAAGAGGGTTCAACTTAAATTGAGGACGACGCAGCGAGCGATGCAAAGGAAAATGATAGGTGTAACCTTAAGAGACAGGAAGAGAGCAGAGTGGGTCAGGGAACAAACGGGGGTTAAGGACATCATAGTTGAAATCAAGAAGAAGAAATGGATATGGGCCGGGCACTTAGCACGTCGGCAGGATAACCGGTGGTCATTAAGGGTAACTGACTGGATTCCAAGAGATGGCAAACGCGTGAGGGGGAGACAGAAAATTAGGTGGGTAGATGAGATTAAGAAGTTTGCAGGTATAACGTGGCAGCAGAAAGCACAGGACCGGGTTGATTGGCGGAACATGGGAGAGGCCTTTGCCCTGCAGTGGGCGTAGACAGGCTGATGATGATGATGACGATAAGCCGGTCATAATTACATACGCGCAACGGAACCCAATATGTCGAAACTGCACAATCCAAAAATTGGCTTCCTAAAATCACGTTCTTTGGGGGTGAGAGGGTGTAAGCCCTCCCAAGTCGCTCCTGCAAGCTCTCTAAACAGACGTGGGAACAGCGACACCTGCTCAGAGCGCCCCATCAGAAACTACAGCAAGCACTAGTCGCCTAGGCAGAAAGGGTTACTCTTCAATGAAGGTGTCACCACCACCGACGCTACCAGCACCCATTTCAGCAAGCCGCAACAGGCGAAGTCGCCTCCGGTGGTGGGGGAGCCTGGTACCACAAAAGACCGTTTCACGTTTGTGATCACTTAGGAACGCACCCTGACACGCTGGAGAGGTGGCTGAATTCAAGCGCGACAAAGATAGCCATCTTCTAGTCACTTCTGGAGCGACTATGGGAACTGCTTTTAGAAAAGCCACCACTTTGAGAACTGAACGCACGCGAAGCATTGCAAAGCCTCTGTTCCAAGGCGGTATGCGCGCAGAGGGTCACGAAGTAATGGCTTGCCGCCCGAAAAAAACTGGGCGGTCTGCACTGGCCTTGAGAGACATCGACTTTCGTCCGCAGAGGCCGACAACACTGCCTCCGCGATTCTGCCGTCTGCGGCGTCGCGCGCTTTACCACATGGGCTTTTCTGTGTCATCCATCGCCGCTCTTTCTGTCGGCGACCGGCACCGCGCCTCTGCTTGTCTTGGCGCAAAAACAAATGAAAAGAAAAACCGTTATACCCTCAGGGAAACACGCATAAACTCATTTCCGATAAAAAGAAAATGTAACGAGATACCCGTGTCCTGCATTGTATCGCGATACAAACGATACATCGTGAAAGTATTTCACTACTGAGATACAAATGCATTTTTCAAATGTATCCCAGAAATACTATCGCGATACTGCCCAGCCCTGGTTCATACATATAACAAACATAGAAGCAGGATACAGGAAATGTTTAACCACGGCATACGAATGTGCAGTATTAGTTTTCAATGCAACAAGCCAGCATACACATTCAAAGAAAATAAATTGATTCATCTTTAAAAGGCGCGAGAAAAACCACAACGGACAGGTAGGAAGGAGACAGGACGACGCGTCTCCTGCCTACCTGTCCGTTGTGGTTTTTTTCGCGCCTTTTAAAGATGAACTTCAACCAACTCGCCCAACTGTCCCTGCTAATTCAGGATATGATTGATTGATTGATTGGTTGATTGATTGATTGATTGAATGATTGATTGATTGAAAGCGCCACAGAGAAGCTGGCGTTATCATCAATATGCACAACACAACAGTTGATGGTAGACTATTCTAGTCACGGATCGTTTGAGAGAAAAATCACAGCATATCCACGGAGTGAATGATGATGAGTGGGCGAAGCTGCGGAGGTTCATCGGTAAACCGTGAATCTTCCGTGAATTCTGCCCAGTACATCATCACCGACGTGAGATCGGGCGCGTTTATACTAAAGGTTCGGTGAGTTATGACGACTTGCAGCTCACTTTAATTTTACATGTACGCTGTGAATTTTCATTGTTTAGAAAACCGTTGCTTTAGAAAACATCTGGCGTCTTTCGTTAAGCAGCTGGCGTCTTTTCGTTTTGCTTTAGAAACATGTGGCGTTCTTTCGTTTTGCTTTTAGAAAACATCTGACGTCTTTCGTTGGTTTATTTCATCAATCAACGGCGTTTTGAACAAAATTTTTATTGTTTAATCACGCACAGGAGAAATCTCACCAGGCACTACCTTGGAGGTAAACAATGGCTGCTAATGGGAATGAGAGACAGAAGAAGTCGGCTTTTAGCTAACAGTTACACTTCTACTAACGTTTCCTACTGGAACATGCCAATGGCTGCTAATGGGGAATGAGATACAGAAGAATTCGGCTTTTAGTTAACGCGCACGCTGCGAATTTTTTATTGTTCAACAACGCACAGGCAAAATCTCCCACCGGCACCACCTTGGAGGTCAAGATCTGGTACTAGCGTTACGACTGGTTACGCACTACGACTACAACTACGAGGGATGAACGGGTGCCGCCTTAAGGAGCTTCGCCCCTAAAATGAAGTTGTGAGCAGTTCAGTTCGGCACTTATGTTCGCGCACCTTGTGCCCAAGGCCCGAATGACTGGATACATAACGAGGTCGTAGAATGTAACTATCGTAGACTATGCGAGTTTTATTATAAATGTTGTGGAAGAACTTAAGTCGCAATCTTTTCTTCCTTCGTGAAGGAGCTCCCATCCCAATGTATTCTTTGCAATGGTCATGCTAAGCTGTATGCTGTAGTTATTTAAGAACATATCGGGCTCCAAGATATTGCAGTTTCTCAATTTCGTTCCTGTAAATGTTTGTTGAGGGGTCCCAAACCGTCCAACCATATTCCAGGGTAGACTGTACATATGTTTTGTACAACAGATCACGAACTTGTTTTGGAAAGAGCTTGGTGTTTCTTAGGAAAAGGAAACAACATATTGCATGGCTTTTGCGTGATGGGGCCAACGTTATATTTTTTATCGCGCGAACGCCGAATAGACAATGTGACCGCGCCGTTCGTGCGCCTTTAGCTTTTTGCGATTTCTGAGGTTTTCTGCGATTCATGTGCTTTGTTGTACCATCCACCGGCTCTTCTCTACGCGACCCTTTTCATCAGGCATTTAAGGCATTCGCCTTTCAAAAAAAGCTTTTTTGAAAGTCATATATAGAAGGTAGATGGAAGAAGTGACAGGCCTGACTAACGGGCTTCCCGAAATTGTTTTGCAGGAAAACTACACTAAACAACGTACAAATTGTTCCGTCGAAACGGTGGTCTCCAAAAGTGCTTGCAGCAGTATAACACACATGCTTTTGCAACAAGTTTTGATTTACTGTCTTAGTCTCACAACATTGGCACAGCTATGTAGTAGAGTACACAGCGGTTTGAATCGTTCAGCTTTTATCAATGCATTTGATGGGGCCTTAGATGCTCCACCAACGCGACATGTAAACGTCGGAGTCAACACGTGTAGTGCAAAAAAAGAAATCACGTGATTACGTCACCCTTTGACATCGTCCTGGCGTCACAGTTCGCCAACATTTACGACGTCATGGTGACGTCTCATGATGAGTACAACTGACTGAGAAGAAGATGGCTTTCGCCTTCGAGTCGTCTCAGGCAAGACCGTATGACGTTTGCAGGGTTCGGGCCGCCTGCCCCAAGGAATGGTGCAGCCACCGACGCCAACTCAAGAAAAGAGGGTTTATTAGTAGAATAACATAGGACATATTAAGCTCGCCGAAACACCCCATCCCCCTCCTCCTCTTCTTTTATTTTCTTTTGTTGGTTGAGTCTGGAAGCAAACCAGATTCGCAGTGGATGTAAAAATGAAAATGAAGTGATGAGGTGCTTCTTGCAACGGCCTATCTTTGGTCCCCGGCTTTCTGGATGTGAAGGTGGGAAGTAAACCATTCTTAGAACGTGACATCAGCGGTCTTCCGCCGCCATTAGCGTCAAAAACCTGCGTGGCCATAACGCTTTCCTTCAAAGAATGACGGAACAGGTCCGACTGATAAAGGTATGAGCCAGACTTTACGCCTCCCATAGATGATTAGGAAGGATGCCGACAAAATGTCAGCACTTAGAGATGACGCGTGCATGACCACGCGCGCTGCCTTAATCTTTTGTCGAATGAATTCTGCGTGCAGAATTTCATCTGAACTGTTAATGTATATATAGAAATTGCAGCAGACAAAATCAAATTAAGTGTACGTTACCGATGCGGTTCTGTTTTAGCGAGAAGAAAAGAAGAGGCTAGAAGTTCCTGAAGCTGGACTTCTCTATAAAGCAAAGGAGGTCAAACTTAATATCAAAAGCACACGCCGCGTCATCTTTCTTTGGAGGGAGGAGGGAGCGTGCGTTTGCACTGGCATTGAAAAGAAAAGACGACAGGGAAGAGGGGTTTGCGCGGCTTTTCTTTACAGAGTGGCCGCAGCTTCTTAGTGCGATACTGGCCTGCTGAGAGACTGAACCCTAGGTTACCTAAATGTTAACGAGTGGTTATCAGCAGATGAACCACTAAGTAGCGTTATTCTTAGGATTTATGAACGCGTTCTTTTTTATCATATTCAGAACAGAGGTGTCAACGGTCGTACACAGTACTCGTACGACACACATGCCTTTGTACTCTCTTATATGTTAAGGCGAAAGCCTTAGATACCTCATCAAACGCGGATACTGACCGCCGCCTGCGTCAGCGTCTCGCGGCGTCCGCGTCTACACGAGTAATTCAAAAATCATCATCACACGATGAAGTCACCATGCGGCGTCACCATGACGTCACATATCACCGAAGTTTGTGACGCGTGATGGCGTCACATAACGTGACGTACGTCACTACACGACATCGTCGCTTGATCAAAAGGGAACCGAGCACAAAGGCACTGCAAAATCAGGTGATGTGCTGCAAGCTTGCAATACCTCCGATCTTGGAGGCACTGCAAAACCACCTTTGGTGTAGAGAGCTTTCGCACGGATCCGGGGGAGGTTCAATGCATCGACAGAAGAAAAAGACGCAGAAGAAGATGGCTTTCGCCTTCGAGTGAAATATTTATTTATTTATTTATTTATTTATTTATTTATTTATTTATTTATTTATTTATTTATTTATTTATTTATTTATTTATCAATCGATCAAGTGATCGATATATACATAATACGTTCGTTTAACGATAGCCGCATGCAGCTAAACAACACCTCTTTAAAAGTAGGACACCTGGAAAATTTTCCACTGTTATAATTCAGTGATAGCCCAATGAAGAAAAGATTGTAGATTTGTTGTTTTGCTTGGAATTGGTGCGTAAAATGCTCCCAAGAAGCCGGAATTTTCTCGAGACATAATGGAGACGCATCATGGGAGATCAGCGCTAAGAACTCCACCCCGCAGGGATCTTTTGACGAAAGTCATGCATCTCTGCAGTAAGGCTCCGCCCTCGCGCATGAGAGCTGAGCTCTGTATATTGGGCGCAGAATTTTTACCTCGAAGCCATCGCGGCTCGTTTTAATTAATCGACTCGCTGGAACAGGATTAACGGACTAAAATCCGCTCAATTATTCAGGAAACCCCGGCCGCCCGCTAATTTCATAAAAACTGGTTCGGCACCCTTATTCCCTATAGCTGGCGATCATGTTGAAGCTCAAAAAAAGCAACGAGGACAGCAAAAATGCTGCGTCTCACCTTTACGCCCTCAATAAAGCTGTCCCATCAACTAAATGGCTGGCGCCCGGTACGTATCCCTACGCGCGGAGTGCAGGATCAATATCGGCGGTTTCTTTTTTGTTTTGTTTTTAAACAGTTACCGAGGTTTAAAGGAGATGGAATTGAGAGGTTTTACGTGTCATAACAGCAACGTGATGGCGAGGCCCGCCGTTCAGTGGGACACGCTAGAACACTTTTGAGCACGTGTAATTATCTGACTTACATTTAGATCTAAGCACGCCAGTGTTTTATTTTCATTTATATTGCCACACGTCTTTCTTGCTTCATTATGATGTATTCGGGTTTCACTCGCAAAAACCGTCAGCATCGCTCGGCGCATACCGCGTCGCAATGTTCGAGAAGCTTCGCGGTTGCTTGAGATCATTCCGTTAAGATTACACGCAGAACACGAATAGTCAAATTTATTCGAGAGCTCGCGCGAGCACCAGCGGTAACGGTGAAAGGTTCGATGACTGACGTATAAAAGACGGCGCGTTCCAGCGACGACCTGATTACTCGACGGCCGAGGACTGTTCTCGCCGCTAGCAACGCGCATTGCGTACTGCTTGTATACGTTAATTACCGGGCACAAGTTCGCCCAAATAAAGAGTTTCTTCTTGAACACGCCCACTACTGCCTTCGTCAATGTCACGACTACGTCACAATATCATATGTAATAATACACGTTGGGCTAGGCTATGGTGGCAGCCATGTTCTTTATTTAGAACACCCTCATATTCATCGTCTTCCCTCAGTCCTTCTCTAACTTCTTCACCACGTCCACGTACATCATATAGTCCCAAAAGTGAGGGAATGTAATGAGACAGAAATGGCTATCTATGGGTGTTTTTTAGAGCCACGAGTGACACCCCTGCTTCTCTTCGAAGCACTTCCGGTTGAGCACTTCTGGTTTTCAGAATATCCAGAAAAAACCTAAGAAAAGGAACTGGTATGAAATCGACGGTTCTGGTACAAGATTTATATTGGATACATATGATATCGGAGCATTAGTTTACCTTACGACAAAAACCAATTAATGGGCAGAAGTAATAACGGAAGTTAATCGAATGCGTTCATTGAAAGAGCAGACGGTTTTCTGGTGAGCGGCTGGGAACGTTGCGCCACCTGGCGGAGCTGATTTCAACCACGCGCGTCTTTCTACGCGGCCTCCGAGATCCTCTTCGGCGGATCTCAGAGGCCACGAAGTTGACCACAAAGTTGACCCAAGGAATACACCAGGGCACACCAACGCCTAGGTGCGAGCGTCACTTACCAGACACAAAAGTCAAGGATTAAAGTCACCGCAATTTTTTTCTGTTTGTATCTTTAGTCTAGAGGTAAGGACTCTAAGAAAACGAATTGTTACCCACGGAGAACAAAACATTGTTAACGGTGTTAAACTATGAGGAGTTGATGGGTCCATGATTATGAATGTCGTCTTGGCTCCTGCGAGGCGCACGCGGCCAGTGCTGAATCAGGCCGAGCGGGAATGAGCTCCTAAATTTTTTCTATATACTTTTAGGAAGTCGTTTAGCTGCTACTTGTCACGCCCTTCACTATATACTTCAGTATAGCCAACTGCGATTAGTAAGAGCACTAACGAGTCATTATAATCCTAAAGTGCGCGATAGAAAACAAAGGTGTTCCACTTACTTTTGTGCTTTAATCAACAAAAGGGGCGTTGTGGTGGTTAAAGAAGTGAGTGGAACTTTACACTTTTAACAAATGTTTAATAGAGTATTTCTTAAAGACCAGGTCACCCTCACATTACATTTCAAGCGGGCAGTATGCAAGCACATGCTTGTTCAATTTGTCACTGGCAGTATGTATCGTACTTTGAAGGGTAATTAGTAAATTCCTAGACATTCCTTAGATTAGTCCACAATTCATTCCATTTTTTGTGCAAGTAATGTCATCCGCTTGGAACAATCGAGCTCAGTGATTAAGATTACGCAAGTCTGCCACAGGGCGTTTTTCATTATTATGTATAGTCTAAGAAACACCCTGTATATTTAAAATGTATTCAATGAAAGCCCGGCTATATTACAAAATATCTGTCACAGAAAATAAATTGAGTAGGGCCGGGGGAGGCATTGCCAGGCCACGATGGACAGCTTACAGATACCGCTTTCAAACAAAGCTATTGTAATTGCAATCTGTATTGGGGGGGGGGGGGTTGCCTTGGAGACATGCAATTTTATTTCTAATAGTCGTAGTGCGGTTTGAAGAGCGGCAATTTCGGAAGCCGTAGCTGTGATGAACTGAAAAGTCTTGAGCTTTATGATGATTGATAGAGGTGCGGCAAGAAAATTGCTCGCTGAACTTCAGAAGACCGAACTACCTGCAAGCCATGCATTCAGATGCAGTACAAAGCCCGAGAATTTAGCGTCACGAAAGTTAAACTAGATTTTGTTGCACATTAACAAACTTTTTACCAGTGCATTATTACAATGCAGGACATAATTTTTCATTGTCTCGCGGAACATTCTGGCATCGTTCGTAATCATTTCAACGATGACTATGCGCATTTTCCCATGATGGAGCGGGGGCACTGCATACACTTTTTTTTTCAACAGTAGACGCTGCTAGAGAACTTCGCCATCCAGCGCGCAATACCACGTTCAATCACTGGAGTACTTGGAAGTGCTCCAACCATCGTCTATACAGCCTCGATCCGTCATTACACTTCTGCACTTACAAAGAAACATTTCACCACATGACGCAACACTCCTGTGTTGGCTGTGAGTGAAGCTAGTATCCTTCACCGCCTCGTACAACTACCGCATCGGAATGGATGAGTCGTTCGTGCGCGTTATGCGCAAATGTTAAGCGACCATCGATCATCTCCCATTCCATTGTTCCCGCTTCGACAAACGACGCCGGGCTCATAAGAATGCCTTGAAAATACTGGGCGCTTGGTTTTACACAGAAGGTGGAGACCTAGGGAGCCTGTATTTCCAGATCATCAGCCCAGAAAGCCCTACTGGCTCTTCTGCCTTGCTTGAAGGCGACATACATAAGTTAACGACTGCAGATAGCTGTACAGCGTATCTATATGAGCTACGTTAATTCCTTATCTCTCTCTCTCTCTCCCCTTCTCTCGTTACCTTCCCTACTCCCTTCCTAACGTGCGGCTTTTTGCACTGAACACACGCATCTGCTGTCTCTTCCACTCTCTGTACCTGGAATATGCCCCTCCTGATCGTCTAAGAAACGAGCGCGCAGGTAGTTCGATATGTCGCATAATTCGATATTGAACTTTTTAAAAATTTACCGCATTTTTGTTGCGCAAGTTGGATTCACGGCCATGCTTCACAATAAACCAAGCAAGCCGGCCTCATGCAATGCTCAGAGAGCTTAGCTTTTTATTTTCCCGTGGTATTAGTTGGGGTGCGAGTTATATGCAGGGATGGGTTCTACGCAAGAAAATCTGGTATTGATGTAGACAGCGCATCAACGTCATCATACGCACCTCTGCATACTTGTCGGGCTCCGGATGCTACAAGTCCACCTCGGCCCTAATGTCGGCCTTGTTCTTAGACACCGTACTCACCGTGCTTCTTCAGATGCTGCGCGCAGCGTCGACGTCGGGCCTCTGTTGTCCACGTTCGACAGTGTTGACTATCACCAGCTTTTCGGAGAATAGCAGATTCGTCCGTTTTACGGTAGCCATCGCTATAATAAAGGGAGCTGATAATCGCGGAGAAGCGAACGGCCACCGCGGCGACTGCGCACGATGGGCGCGTTAGCTAGGAATCATGGGAGAAAGCTCGTGATGGCAAGCGGTAGTTTCTACTCGCGCCGCGCGGCACCCTACTAATCGCACCGCTTGATCTCGCATATGCGCGCGTGAGAGACCTCTTCCGTGTGGAGAACTTAACGTCTTGTGAGGGAAAGCGAACTTCTTGGCGTGTTACGCGCTGCCTGATGTTCGATATATGAAGTGTTCCGGCTTTTTCTTTTTTTTACGTAGACGTAGATCTCCCAATTGCATTGACGTTAAAGCATTGTCGTGTTCGTAAATAGTTCGATATAAATGGTAATTTCATTTATCCGAGCTCGATACAGTCGGGTTTGAATACAGGTACTTTGTGGCGCCGACTGTACGGCATGGTGCTTGCTGCGGCGACTGTACTGTCTAGCTTATTTAATGCGCCGACTGTACGATATACTTACTTGTTGCGCTGAGTGTACGCTGTTGTTTTATGCGTCGACAACTTTAATCTCCAGCTTTCTTTGCATGGTAATACGGCAGTGCCACGTACACCTGCAAATCACTCACTGTATTCCTGTGTACCGTGACGCTTACCTTAGGCACGGAAGGTTTCCCGATTGTAGTAGCCCCAGAATGCTTGCGCATGAAAACTACAGAGAAATAAAAATGTAACGATTAGTTGACATGACTGCTGTCGATGGCACCAGATCATTGAAGAAGAAAGAATAAAAGGGGGCTAGGCCCGAGTGAAAAATGCGCGTTTTCGACACTCATGTTGCACCCGCATATTTGTGAAAGTACCTTTAGGGGCGAAGCACCTGAGGGTCTCGCCTTGTCGGCGTGTCATGTCGCCGTCACGGTCTATCATAAACGGGTATGCGCTACAAAAACGTGGTGAATCCCACTACTTACCACCGGTCCGCACTATGCATTGTATGAGTTAAAGGTTCGTCGTTACTGTCTAACACATTGTTTGGCTTAGCAGCGGGGTCAGAATCACCGACGAAATCTACCAAGACGCTCAATTAAGTTTGTTAACTAAAACAAACGTGCATCTTTACGGTAAATCATTTATTTGAAACGCCGCTTCCTGTAACATATCTGCATATGCGCCTTAAAAATATTGCGTGAATTCGACGACTCGCCACCGGTCTGTACTATGCGTATCATGAGTTAAAGATCCGTCGTTACTGCCTAAAACATTATGTTTCGCTTCGCAGCGGTGTCAGAAGCCCCGAGAAAATTTACCAAGCCGCTCAAGTTTCTTATGTAAAACCAGAAACACAAACGTGCGTCTCTACGGTAAAGTCATCTATTTGAAAACACCACTCCTTGAAATTTATGGACGTGATTGCAGTCTTCGTTTTCTTAATATCATGCATGGAAATGGTATCGCTTCGAAGTAATATTGCGCTAACAAGCGCGTCTCCATGCGCGTTTCACTCGACGTGTGTATAGCCCGAGAACGAGATTGTGTTATGCACGCTGATGCAAGAAATAAGTATGGCTAAACATATTTCTGGGTTGAAACATCCTTGAACAACAGGTGTCGCTGGAGCCGACGTTACGACAAGTGATCTTTTCTTCTTCGAGGCATGAGTTGCTGCCTTGAAGAAGACAAGACTACTTGCCGAAACGTCGGCTCCAGCGACGCCACCTGTTCCAAGGATTTTTCATCTGAGCAAGCCTCTATCTTCTCCGTCAGCCTTGTTTAGAGAACTCTGTATACCGTGTGCTCACCTACACGCTTCATCCTATTGGCTGTTCTGTTTTGGTTCGCCGCGAAGAAAAACAAAAAAACCAATGAAAGAATAACAGTGCGTGAGACAGAGATGTGCAATGCCTGCGTTCAACATGTCCACAATCGAAAAATAAAAACTAGGGATGGGTGAATAGTAAATTTGAGGTTCGAAGCGAATCCGAAGCGAATATTGATTTGGTAAAATAATTTCGAATCGAATAGTTCGAATAGTACTCACCACACATTATTAAGAAAAGTGGAGCATTTTCTTCATGACCCTTGCACAATATTTTTAAGAATTGGAACTAGTTATGAGTGAATGTCACTTTTTTTGTTTGAAATGAAGTGGAAGCAGCCTTGAATTGTATCAAAATTTGAATAGCAGTAGGGTGCGAGTTATAAGTGGTACAATACGTTACAACTTAAAAATTACTATTCTTAGCGCATATAAGCCCATATAACACGCTGTTAAATAAATATATATATATATATATAATATATATATATATATATATATATATATATATATATATATATATATATATTATATAGACTTAACCTTGAAGGGTGGCTTCGCGGCAGTGCATAGTTTCTTTGGCAGGGTTGTTTCACGGTACAGCAACACGACGCTGCATTGAAACCACCTATACAGCGGTTATGTGCGACCAAACATACATATATTAGTTCATTTCTAATGCTTGGAAATATCGAATAATATAAATTCGTATCGAAGCGAATTCTAATACTTCAATATTCGTTCGAATATTCCAAACGTCCGAATATTCGCCCATTCCTAATAAAAACAAAATATATACATTTCAATTCAACCACTCGACATGTTTCAGCGGTGTTCAACGCAACACAGCAATGCCCTCAGCGATGAAAAGCAATGTTTATTTTTCGAACGCGGAAGTACAAACAAGAATATGAAGCTGAAAAGTGACAGAATGCTTGGACGTTGGGCTGTGTCTTGCGCAACTCAAGCACTACACTCTAAGAAAAAAAAGAGTATGCGTGACTCTTTTCGGAGAGTTCTGACTTGCCACGTATAGGACTCTCTTTAAATAGTCATGGTGACTCTCTTGGTGGGCCAGGGTCGGCTCGCTCTAGGAGAGTCCCCTGACCCTCTAGGAAGAGTGCAAAGACTCTCATCGGGAGGATCACGTTACCACTCATAGGGAATCAGACGACTCTTGCCGGTAACGCTCCTAGGGGAGTCAAGGGACCCACACCGAAGCATCAAGCGACTCCACAAGTATTTTAAGCTACTCATTTGATCCTTGCTCTACCTTTGCGCGACTACTGTTGAAAATAGTGGAGTATTCATTTTAAGCAAGTCGAATAATACTTGCCGTTCTGCCCAGCGACTGTAAAAAAAGAGTAGTTCAGTTTTAGCATTATTTTAATAAAACTCGTCAAAACAACACATATTTTCCAACGAAGTTATATGGAAAGCGCGAAAAGGTGGTCTGTGATTTCCAATTAAGAAGTTTGGGTATTCCTCATTTACATGCTTCTATGAGTATAGCCAACTAAACAGTGTGACTGTAATGTGCACAGTGTCATATGGTGCTAAATGAACAGCAGAAATCGCCATCATGTTTCCATATTTATTCCTTGTGATTAAGAATAAATAAATAAGTGGTGACGGCTTGAGGCATCAGACTTGTGGCTTGCTAGGTTGTCGCTCCTGTCCAGCGTCAGCACACGAAAAACGGTATCTGAAAAGCAGAACGTGATATTATGATGAGAAAATGAAATTGCAGTGAAAGTTTGCAAAACCTACACAATAAGTGGTTCACACAGACATAATAAAGGCTAACAACAAAACAACAAAGCACATCCTCCGGCAGCCAGGGGCATGCCGTGAGCGGTTATTGACCGCACGTTTTACAAACGTAACCCATCCTTAAATACTCAGGTAAACAGATGCGAGTACTAGGGCCCGAACGACACCCAGCGCGTGCGTACGCCGTCTACGTCGAGATCAGACATGTCATATGCTAGAATTAGCGCACACAACTCCCACAATCACGTACACTCACTCGATTTTGTTATAGCGCCCAACGTCATCGCAGTGTATGCAAACCACGAAACAGCAAACAGAAACGAGGGAAAAGAGTGCACACCGGCGGCCGCAACAACGCGCGCCGTCGAAAGTCTAGAGCTTTTTCTCACTTTACCGGCGAGGCGTGTCCAACTTCAATGACTACCGCGTACATTCTGGAAGCCACCGTACTATATCTGCACCTCAAACTACCGTCTTTAAGCCAACAAAAACCATTACATATAGTGCGTCTGAGCGTTCTGTACACAGGCTTTTTTTTTTTTTTCGCGCTCCCACGCGTGGAAGCACGCCGCACACTCAAGGTCGATGGAAATGTTATTATGAAGTAGACTAAAGTGCACCTCAAAACGACATCTGCACCTTCAGTAGTGCAGACACGACGTGCGATCAGCAAGAAATGACCCTCGATTATTGTTTGCATCGCTCACTTTATATGGGATCTGGTACAGCAACGCGCATAACGGTGGCAACTCGTTAACTGACAGCTTTAGTTGGGCATCCGCAACAGCCCCGCGGATACAGGCTACTGTTGGAAATGGCGGGCAGATTCCGCAGAGCTGCTGCAGACGCCCAGCTAAAGCTGTATAATTAGTACCTACGAAAGCAGTACACTCACCGTTTACTGGCGCCTGTTGTCGGTGTCTGCAGCTCCATGAATATTCCGCCGTCCAAGCGTCACTTCGTGCACGGAGCCGGCTTCAATACCACCGAAGACGCGCAACCAACTCATCCACGCAACGCATTCCTATTCGCAATGGCCACGAACTATAGGTGGCGCGCCGTGCTTTTCAAGATGGCGCCAGGAGTGAGGGTCAACCCCGTTTTGTTAGCATAGGACAGATAGGGACGTGCGGACGTACGACCCGTGCTGCTTTCACCGGATGAAGTCATGAGCTGCGCTGAAATGGATATGAGACTAAAATGCTTTCCCAAACCATGGAAGTGCTAAGTACTCGCCACCTAATTATTTGCTGCGGCGTGAAAGGTTATATTCAGCTCCGTTAGCGTGCATAACGATGCTTTGCGAAATCCTGTGCGTGCTACATAAAACTGCATGAACTAGAACTGACGTATGAGCTGAACGGCACTCCGAGGTAGTACGTACCGAGCCAACGTTTATAGATACGTTGTACCGAGCCTGCCTGACGGATTTGCCGCAGTAGTAGGCCGGCAGCGAGTAGCGCCATCGCTGCTGCACGGGACCGCACGTTTAACGTGGTGATGGTTTGCAAACACCATACGCCGTCGTCATTACTTGCCAGTCGGGAACGCGGAGTTACGTCTTCAAGGGAACATAAGCATTTCACACCCCATTCAGTAGCGTTTGTGTCACCGCCATGCTGAGACTCTAGCCCTGTGCATGCAATTCACTTCACTCGCATGTTGCAGGTTCGATCAGCACGATCGAAACATGAATATCGAAAAGAATGCACACTTATGCTTTCGCAACGGCGAGTTAGCCGAGAGGCGTGCATTGCGGCCGTGACTGCACGTTCTATCGTTATAACCATTTCGCTTCGCTGGTCGAGCTCGAGCGTGTTGGCGGCATGCGGCGCTCCATAATATCCACAATAATTGATACATGCAATGCACAAGAGGAACTATGCTTTTATTTTGATCTCGCTCTAGGACATTATACATTAAATACAATCAAAGTGACTTACGAGCGTGAAAGAACATTAACGCACGAGGGGACGTGAAGTGCAACTCGCTCCTCGTGAGTTAGCAGCTGATCGTTCATCGTCGCTGTCACCCTCGGTGCTTGCACAGTCTTCAACGTCCAGTGAAAAATCCTAGTCCTCAAGATGGTTTCTTTCAACATCACTGCTGAAAGCAATCTGAAGAATTTCCTCCGCCGAACGACTTCGACCACTCCACGTCACCACGTTATTAGAGAGGCGTCTGGGCGCGAAGAACACTCTGCTCTCAGACCGGTCAACAAGCAAATCGCTTGCAGTGTGCTGCCACCTACCAACAAACGTACAAAAACAAGCGGCGCAGCGCTGGCTATGAAATATGAAACCAACACACTGGCGAAGGACGGCGTGGAAAGCGCTCGCTCCACGAGAGGCGCCGAGGAGACGCGTTCTCGAATGATCGAAACGTCGCTCGCACGATTCCTAACAGCGCTTTGCTGACAAAGGATAGAGGTATCGCCAGCTTGAGATTGCTCAGTTATACAAAAGCACATCGCGTGCCCGCGGGACCTCCCGCGTGCAGTGTTATGGGATTCATGCACTACAAGAAACACTGACCAATGCTATATGCAAGTAAAACATGGTGAGCTTCAACTGATTATGTCAGACGATAATATTTAACTAACCTACGTGGCTACAGAAAGCCTCGCGAAGCTGATAGTATGTGTACGCTGTGAGCTATAGTATTGAAAGTGCGAGTTGCCACATATTTTCACGAAAACTTCGCGTCTCGCAAGAACGAATCAGATTTCCTGTGTCACGGAGGGCCCGGTTTGTTCACTGATGCAGGGAACATGCAAAGTCGTAGTGTTCTTTTCTTGCCAACGCGTTAACACTGAGGCTAGCACAGCTGAACAAGGGAGCGACTGCGTAGTGCTGCCATTTTGTCGTCTACTAACCCTCCTCGAGAGGACGCTCCTGAATTCCGCTTGGCGGCGCGACAGTCTATGGGCATTGCGAATAGACCGGGAGACTGAGACGACTGAGACATGGGTGTTCTCTGACTGAGAGAGAGAGCGGGCGCCACCTCGGCGCCAACCCCGTCTGCGTCTTGCGTCGCCGAGCAAGGCGCCACAACGGCGCCAA
Source organism: Rhipicephalus sanguineus (assembly GCF_013339695.2). Taxonomy (NCBI): domain Eukaryota; kingdom Metazoa; phylum Arthropoda; class Arachnida; order Ixodida; family Ixodidae; genus Rhipicephalus; species Rhipicephalus sanguineus. Next base: position 43,640,086 of record NC_051185.1, on the reverse strand, counting down.
GGGCGAGCGTGCGATATGTATGGCGTATACGGCGGCTCTTTCCGTATACCGAAGCCAATCGAAACGCGCTTCAGGAGGGTCCAGTGACTCCTTCCCAAATGCGAACTCTTTTTTTCTGCCTGTACCTTCCAAAAGGGGTCAGATGGACACCCGAAGGGAGTCACGGTTCCATGACCCTCTTTTGACTCTCTTTTTTCTTAGAGTGTAGCTCCCAAGTGCCCTTTCGTCGAGCGTAACGCCGCACGGACGAAAAATGGAAATATTTGCGGAAGTCCAGAGCTTGTTTATCTCCTCGTGTTGTGCCATCGAAGGCCTGTTTGTTTTTCCTGCGTCGGAAGTAGGCACCGCTGTCCCAGATGGAGGCGACACCTTGTATCGTTTTTCCCGTTTCCTCCCGAAATTGTACATCGCATCGCCAATTTCGTGCAGTGAAGCGAAGGGTACATGGTTCGTGCCAGGCTATCAATGACCACCGCCGGCTTCATGTTTCTTGAATGGCGACAAGAAACTCCCATTGCACGCTACATATCTTACCACGACACTTCCTACGTCACTTCCACGACACTTCCTACGTTCTCAGTCAAAAAAAAGACATCTTTTTTTTTCTCAGTCGTTGCACTTATCAACCCCCCCGCCCCTCGCCCCGCTCCCTCTGCGATACCTTACTGCACCTTGTAATGCCTTAAGGATCGAAGGCATTGCAAGCTTTCTGCGCCTCACCTCGTTTTGCACTGCCTCCGTGATCGGCACACCTTTGACCAAGCGACGATGTCATGTGATGACGTCATCCATTGAGGTCACGTCGTTTGACGTTACGTTGACGTCGCAAATTATGGCGTTCTATGACGTCGTGATGACGTCATTTCATGACGCGATCACGTGATCTTTATTTTTTGGTGTGTCATTCGCGCTGACGCCGCCGACGTTCAATTTTCGCGTTTGATGAGGCGTCTAAGGCTTTTGCCTTAATAATATATTTTACTACTTCGCTCGTTTGCGTTGAGCGAATGTACTGAACCCTATGAGTCCACGAAAAATGACGCCCTAGAAAGACTTCACTGGTCTTGCAGATGATTTTTCAAGGGCTCGTTTATCTTTGTTAGACACAATATTAATGAGAACTAACAGACAATAACGCCAAGGAAAGTACAGGGGGTGTTATCTGTAGTATTTAGAATATAAATGTGAAGAAAGTAAAGTGGACGAAAAGATGACTTGCCGCCGGCAGGGACCGAACCTGCGACCTTCGAATAACGCGTCCGATGCTCTACCACTGAGCTACGGCGGCGGTCATCCTCCCGTCCACTTTCTGGGGTATATATGATGATTTAAACCTAGGAGTGTTAGTCAGCGCCAATCGCAGCCATGGCGGCGAGTGTGGAACTCTTTTTTTGCCTGTTGGGCGTCACGTAGCAGGTGATTTTTTTTTTTTTACGAGTTGGCAGCTGAGCAATATTCCCTCGCATACTACCTGAAGGCCTTAAGTCTGCCAGGACGAGACCCTCGCTATGAATGAAGGAAAGCAGATGATTTTTCAAGGGCTCGTTTATCTTTGTTAGACACAATATTAATGAGAACTAACAGACAATAACGCCAAGGAAAGTACAGGGGGTGTTATCTGTAGTATTTAGAATATAAATGTGAAGAAAGTAAAGTGGACGAAAAGATGACTTGCCGCCGGCAGGGACCGAACCTGCGACCTTCGAATAACGCGTCCGATGCTCTACCACTGAGCTACGGCGGCGGTCATCCTCCCGTCCACTTTCTGGGGTATATATGATGATTTAAACCTAGGAGTGTTAGTCAGCGCCAATCGCAGCCATGGCGGCGAGTGTGGAACACTCTTTTTTTGCCTGTTGGCGTCACGTAGCAGGTGATCTTTTTTTTTTTACGAGTTGGCAGCTGAGCAATATTCCCTCGCATACTACCTGAAGGCCTTAAGTCTGCCAGGACGAGACCCTCGCTATGAATGAAGGAAAGCAGATGATTTTTCAAGGGCTCGTTTATCTTTGTTAGACACAATATTAATGAGAACTAACAGACAATAACGCCAAGGAAAGTACAGGGGGTGTTATCTGTAGTATTTAGAATATAAATGTGAAGAAAGTAAAGTGGACGAAAAGATGACTTGCCGCCGGCAGGGACCGAACCTGCGACCTTCTCGCAGGTCGCAGGTTCGGTCCCTACAAGTGTTTAGAACGAGGGAAACGGTTTTTACATTGCCACATCAAGCGGCTTAGGTCCGCCTTGCTAGCAGGTGAAAGCTTTCAAGCTGAGCTTGGGTTGTTCCCGGTTCCATTTTGTGACGCAAGGCGGGGGAGAGAAAAGGTATTAGTTAGTCTGTAGTTTACGCCCTAGCACTTCGTGTGTGCGTGATGAACGACCCATTAAAGGTGCGGATAACTTTAACGAAGTGAGCACTGTCAACATGTGGCTGACCCCAAGTACAAATGACGGATGTGTGCAAGTGCGGCGCCGGCCCGAACTTTCTAGACAAAGACTCACCACACTCGAGAAAAATTGCGGAGAATGCAGTTGACACTTACATACATAGATTGTATGTTGACATAGATTTATGAGAATTGAGAGCAGAGCTGACGCCAGGAGGATCTGCAGGTAGCGAGGACGAAAGACCGTTACGGTCTGCAAAGTCATTATTCTTTTCACGGCCATGTGTTGGGAACAGGAGTGTTCCTGATGGACAGAACTGTGCTCTTTCAAAGACTTATGAAGTCTGTGAACGTGTTTACAATTTTTCGTAGCATGTTTCTTTTATATTTCAGCAGCCTAACTTCCCCAAGGCTCTCAGTCATAAATATAGACTTTGCTGATGGTAGGCTACGGCTGACGAAGGTTCAAATTGCGCTGTGTATAGTGCATTGTTCCGCTAAAGTTTTAAGGGCAGACCATAACATGCATGGTGCAGTATAGCGAGGGGATGGGAAAGGGAAGCTATTATGAGAAGAAGCGATGTTAGAGTGAAGAGGAAGGAAAGGAGGAGGGGAGAGTGTAAATCATGGCATAGTTCAGCAGGGGATGGGAAAGGCTAGTGAGGGTGAGATGGAGTGATGGTAGGGGGAGGAGGAGGGAAGGAGGAGGAAAGGGAGGAGCTGAGAGGGTAAACTATAGCCTAACGATGTACATTATACATGTACAGCATGGCAATACAAGGGGTGGGAAAGAGAAGCGAAGGTGATGAGGAGTGATGTGAAGGTTAGAATTAGAGAATGGAGGAAAGCGGGCAATATAGAGAGAGATAAATACAGAAAGAAAGATAAAAGAAAGAAGAAAGAGATAAAGAAAGAAAGAAACATGCAGAAAGTAGAAGAAGAAGCTGAAGAAAAAAAAATGAAGAAATAACTTGATCTGCGTTCGCCAGGAGGTAGCGCGTGCTTGCCAGCTTTATTGTTTACTGAGATTTCACAGGCTCATCAATGGCCAAACTATACCGTATATTCGGTCGTACAAGTTTCTGGGTGTCATAATCGACAGGGATCTCTCATGGAGCCATCACGTATTGTACATAAAAAAGCGGTTGATCGGCATCTGTCATCTATTGAAGTTCTTCGCAGGCAAGACTTGGGGAATGTCACCAAGTGCTATGCTACAGCTGTACAGGGTACTCTTCCTCGGCTTCCTGCGCTACAGCTTGCCCGCGTTAACCAACGCAAGCAAAACAAGCCTACGAATACTACAAAGTGTTCAGGCCCAAGCGCTCCGAATTTGCCTAGGCTTGCCTCTTAGCGCGTCGACGGTGGCTTCTATAGCGATCGCCAGAGACCACCTCATCAAGACACATATTGACGTCGAAGCACTCAGGACACATATAAGGCATCTTGCTCGGACTCCCCCGCCACCACCTACCCTCTTTACCAGTAGACCGACCATGCACCTCTTTTTGCCGAACGGTAGCCGCATATCGCGAGTCTTTGCCAACAGGCTTCACGCCCGCTGCGAGACCTTCAGTTCCTCCGTGGTGCCTGACTCAGCCTATCATCAGCCTGACGATACCCGGCATCCGTAAAAAGGCAGATATGTCGTCACCGGCTCTTAAACAGCTCGCTTTGCTCCTGTTATATGAGAAGTACCGAGGCTCAATGCACGTATACACCGACGGCTCCGTTATGACGAACAGCTCAACCGCAGCTGTCGTAATACCTCTGAAAGCCACGACAATCAAATTTAAGACCTCTCACCTTACGACATCGACAGCAGCAGAGCTCGCAGCGCTTCTTGCCGCATTACGTTTCATTACTGATGAACGGACACAAAAATGGACGATCTTCAGTGACTCAAAGGCGGCACTGCAATCCCTTCTGTCACCTTTACGCCGCGGCCCGCACGAGCAACTGGTATTTCAGATTGCAGAAGAAACTCACCATCTAATTGAGAAAGGCCATGAAATAACTTTTCAATGGCTTCCAAGTCACTGTGGGATTATCGGCAATGAACGGGCCGATCAAGCTGCCCGTTCAGCCCATACAGAAAGCAGTCAAATAATAATACCGCTCTCTAGGACTGACGCTGCATGGAAGCTCCGCGTGCTTGCTCGTCAATGCACCACGTCGCAATGGAACGAGCGCACTTCAAGCATGCGCGACTATATTCCCTGGACCCAACTCTCAGCCTTCAAATTCCTCCAGGCCTTCGCCGACGTGACGCTACCCTCCTGTGCAGGTTATGGTTGGGTGTCGCATTTACGCGCGCGTACGCGTGCCGCATAGGAATGGACGACACCGCATCATGTGACCACTGCGGCAGTGATGAAACAATTCAACATATTCTGTGCGACTGCCCACAGTACTCTTCACAGAGACAGTCACTTTGCAACGCGCTCGATAAGTTGGACGACCTCACTCTGTCGGAAGAAAGAATCATGCGCCATCGACCGGACCAAACGTCACAGAAAAAGGCTGTGCAAGCGCTACTGCGCTTTCTGCGTTCAACTGGTCTCTCAGAACGGCTCTGACTGGAACGTCTTGCGTGTGTGTGCATGTGTGCGTTTTTTTTTTCGTTTTCATTTTATCTCACTCTCTCTCTGTCCTCTTTCCGACCCCTATATCCCCACCCCTGTGCAGGGTAGCAAACCGGTCACTTGCGCCAGGTTAACCTCCCTGCGGTTCCTTTTCATCTATTTCTCTCTCTCTCACAGGCGTGCAACCGGCTTTAATTTATTATGATACACTTGAAATGCTAGGATAACCGCTAATACTTTTTAACGCCGCGAGATCATCATTGCGAGCGTATGCGACTGAAAAGAGCCTCTGTTATAAGCGAACTATATCACACTATATCGCCTTATGTCGTGCATTTCTCCATCACACTGCGCAAACGCCAAATGCGGTCCTCTGCATTTTCAAAGCGTGTGAGGGAAATAACCTTTCACAATTCGAGAACATTAGGTGCACCTTAAGGAACCGCAAGTGGTCGAAACTTCCGGAGCCCTCTACTACCGCGTCCCTCATAATCATATCGTGGTTATGAAATGTTAAACCTCAAAAATTGTATTATAATTATTCGAGAACATTACGTTATCCGCTTGCCGCATTCCTTTTTTTTTTCATCATAAATGACACGCCTTTCCATGAATATGTTAAAGACGCTAACAGAGTCATAAAATACAATCGCCTCGAAGTAACTCATGACTGCCACTGTTTCAAGTGAATTATAGAACGATTCCTCCACTTTCTTACCAACTTTGCTAGGTTCAGAAGAACAGATATTTGGGCGAATTTGTGTAACGTTCCTTGATGGTACATAGAAGCGCACAAAAATAAGAAACGCAAGAAGGGAGCTCTCGTCCTGCCCGGTTCTCCTGTCTTGTGTTGTTAGCGCATTTTCGCTTCTAAGTACCATCACGGACCCTTCTTAGGATGCGAAGTCCATATTAGATGCGAAGCATCTTATGGCGGGGTTCAATCCGGTGGCGTGCGTCCGGCCACCCTTACTGCACATGCGCAAACCCTCTCCACACACATCCTCTCCACTCCCCCTCTCCCTCTCTCCACTCATGGTTCGCTTTAGCGGGAGATGGTGCAACGCCGCGATGAGCGCCAGCGCATGCGCGTCCCCTCCCCCTCTCACTCCTCTCCTACGCTCCCCCCTCCCACGCGCCTGTCAACCGCATTCCCCGCTCGCCCTGTGAGGATTAACGGCCAGGCTAGAGGGAAGACACGACGCGCGTAGCGTTCCTCTTCGCGTTCCACGACGCTTTGAATTGATGGATGCAGCTTACGGCGCGGGACTTCGCCCCAGCTTAAGAACCTGGCGAGCCAGCTCCTAAAAAAAATCACAGCGTCTCCCGCTCAAGCAAACCATATCCCCGCTGCTTCGCATCCACACATGGCTCCCTTTAGCGGGAGATGGTGTAATTTTGTGTGCTTCAAAGGCCTTGTGTCTCAGAGTAATGTTTTTGAAGCGAAGCTTGTTATTACCCACAGGTTTCGATGGCGGCGTCGTACGCGGAAAACCCGGCGCCGGCGTGCGCACCGAAACGCGGCCTTCGATGGTGCGCCGGACACGTGCGTGTTTGTATGCGCGCCGTTTTTCAATAATTTGTGCTCTCTCGGTCGTGGGCTTCGGTAATCAGGCGTTTCTGATATGGCAATGTGACCTTTTATAGAGGTGACTTGACATTTCGCGTTGCCACATTTCATTGTAGCCTGGATATGACCGCATGGCTGTCGTTGTTGCCTGTAGCGACTGTTCAGTGTCGCGCTGCTAAGAGCGTGGATGAAGGTCCGATTGCCGGCATGGAGGAAGGAAACTGTTAGGAGGGAACAGCGCGCAATGCGAAAGAAAGAAAGAAAGAAAGAAAGAAAGAAAGAAAGAAAGAAAGAAAGAAAGAAAGAAAGAAAGAAAGAAAAAGAAAGAAAGAAAGAAAGAAAGAAAGAAAGAAAGAAAGAAAGAAAGAAAGAAAGAAAGTAGCTCATCAGGCACGCACATGGCAAGCTTCGCTTCCCCCATTTTTCGAATGGGGCTAGGGCTCCTGCATATCCTTTTTTCTTTTTTCTGTGAACGCACGTGTTTCAGTATATGAGCTAGGACTAACTTCAGCAGTCCTGCTATTCATTGCAACATAAGTACATTATCAATAAAAGGCTCTCATTAACGCAAATATGCAAGCAAGCGTAGCGGGGACGTCTTCATCTCTCTAGGATTAACCTCATCCCAGATAAGAAGAATGCGTGCAAAACGATATCAGACGGCGCAGATTAGGCAACTCTTCTATTAACTTTTTGCACGACGCCACTAGCGCAGGAAGAACGCAGTCCAACTCTGCTAATTAACACGCGATACGACGTGAAAAGCGACTAGAGACAAGCTGTGTGTACAAAGAAGATGCTACATCTACACTATCATGATGAAATCACCTGCCTTCCCAGCAATTTGACAACGACATGCACCAGTGCGCCCAGGAAGCGTGGTCCCGGATATATTCTTTTGACAGTGGTCCAACACTTCACACAGCATCTACGAATGATTGCAAATTCTAAGACTGTTGTTGCTGTTTCCAGTCTTGTTCATGTTTCAGGATGTCTACCAAGTTGACATTTAAAAATTCCCCGAGTTTCCCAGTTTTTCCCTGAGTGCTTTTCCTAAAGTTCCGTGAGTGAAACAGTTTTTTTATGTGAAGACAGGCTGACACGTGCGTAGATCGCCCGATGATGTCACTTTCACTATGCACTCTCTAATACCTTTCCATAGGTATTCAAACATAAATAAAAGCAGCAAATGGCTTAGCAAACCTGTATAAATGTCTGTCTTGTCTATTCACAGAATATATGGGAGGTAATGCAAGAGTAATCGTCGCACGGCCCCTTATGCGTTCAACTAAGATGACTCGAACGCGAAAAGCCATGTTCGACGACACGTTTCTTGACGTCCTAATGACGTCACAAAGTATGAAAGTATGTGACGTCATCATGACGTCACATGATGACGTAATCACAGGGTGATTATCTTTTCCATCACGTGTGTTGGCGCCGACGCCTACGGTCACTCTGCGGCGTTTGATGAGGCATCTAAGGCTTTCGCCACCGGCGCTGTCCTTTAAAACATTGTGGAGTTGACATTGGTCCAATAGAAAATTCAGGAACCCTTCCTTAATCGGGGAAATGGGAGCAGGCGAAGCTTGGGGTCAGCGTATCTGCCATGCTTTCTTTCTTTCTTTCTTTCTTTCTTTCTTTCTTTCTTTCTTTCTTTCTTTCTTTCTTTCTTTCTTCTTTCTTTCTTTCTTATTCTTTCCTCCTTCTTTCTTTCTTCTTTCTTTCTTTCTTCTTTCTTTCTTTCTTTCTTTCTTTACTTC